>NC_081435.1:23405098-23705098 GCF_949786415.1 Peromyscus eremicus
ACCCTGGGAGGGGACTATTGAGGGGTTGGACCCCCATAGTCCCTATTAGCTTGGGTCAGCTATTCTGCTGGTCCAAGTTGGATTCATAAAGCAGACACTCCACAGGACAGTGCAGTGTAATGCCTGTGGGGTCCCAGCGACGGCGACATGCCAGGGAGTCTGACTCCTACGGTAGTCTAAATTCAAATGGTATCCCCTTCTCAAGATGGCTCCTGGTCCCAGCACCCTGCATTTGCTGGGAGATAACGGGAAGTCCTTTCCCCAAGTCAAGCTACTGTGCAGCTTTCCCCAGTGTCCTGCAACCCCAGGCGCTTCCCAGTTGCCGTGTTTCCCAGCACCAGTGTGGGGACTCTCACTGGGCTCTGGCTCTAGAGCTAGGCGCAGGTGTCGGCTCCAGATCACTAGATCTAACAAGGTGCCAGCGTCTCTCTGGATTCCAGTGTTCTCCAATATCACCCACCTCACAATGCAGCAACACACCTGATACTTCTGTTGTGAAGGTGAGGCTGCATGCCTGTCAACCATTTTATTTTCTGGTCTGTTATGAGAGACTGAGTTAATATTATAGTTAGAAGCCAGAAAAACTCAAAGGTCATTTTCAAGTACGTTTACTTCTCTGTCGTATCACACAGAACCGTGCTAGTTCAGGACCTGAATTGTGGCTGTCCCACCAAACACCATGATCACAGACACATAAGGAAAGCAGCTGTGTTGTGGGATGTTTGATCACATTGTGAACCCTGAGATTGAGTTAAATAAAATCAACCTTGGGTCAAGAGGTGGAGCCAGCAACTCGTTGACAGGAAGTAGCCATAGTGAGTAAAAGGGGAGTCGGGAAAATGGACAGAGATGCACAGGAAGCAGTGAGATGGACCTTTGAGTCTGATGGCTTTTTTGGTTTGGGACAGGGGAAGAGAGCTGTCTTTCTGAGATGCTGGCTGAGGACAAAGGTCAGCTGGTTGCTCCTTGGCTCCTCTGAGCTAGCAGGTTTTCACCCCAGCATCTGACTCCCGGGTCTTTATTAGTAAAATCCTAAGATTGAGATTTAGTTTAAAAACACCACAGCTGAAGAAACCACTGACCACAGCGCATCCTCTATCTACTACATCCTGTTTGGCTTCGGTGCTGCTAATGAAACATGGTGCCTCACACAATACTAAGCTCCACGACAGAAGGTATGTTTCAAAGAACATTCACAGGTTGTGGGGGGATTTGTTTTCCTCCTCCTTCCTTCCCATTGTGGTCACAGAATTATTTAGAGACCCATGTAGGAGGTTTTGAGGTAGTATCACATGCCTGTAATCCTAGCCCTGGGAAGGTTGAGGGGGGTGGTGGGGAGGGTGTCGATCTGAAGGCCAGCCTGCACCCCTGTGTATGCACTGTACATCTTGAGAGCTCTGCAGTAATGTTCTGTGCAGGCACAAGCAATGAGTCCTTTCCTTCTAGTCTAGGCTAATCACTGGTAGATGTGATCGGTCGGAATGCTTTCTTTAACAACCCAACCTCTAAAGGAAAAGTATAAACCAAGTGAGGAATGAGGTTAATAAAATTCAATGCTCATTTAACTATTAGATTTCATTTTATTTTGTGGGAATTTCCTTTTCCTAACCCAGATTTTAGCAAAATTTCAAGTAAATACAATAAACGAACACAGAATGTGGCTAGTTATTTATGTCATCCCCTTGTCTGGGATTTCAGTTATGAGAGGTCAGCCACTCTGAAACACAGCCCAGCACTGCCACACATCCTGAGGCCAGAGAAAGCTCTGTGTGTAAAGGGCTGGCCATCAAGCCTGACAACCTGAGTTCAGTCCCACCACATGGCTGAAGGAGAGAATGAACTTCTACAAGTTGACCTTTGACCTCCACAAGTGCTCTGTGGCATGTATGCCACACCCACACATATAACACGAACATATACATACTAAGTGTAATAAAAACATCTTTAAGATACTTTGAGAGACCAGATAAACATAATCTTTATTAGAGTGTATAGTCATAATTCTTCTCTTATTCTAATTCTTACTTTGTTCAATCAATAAACTTTGTCACAGACGTACACACACAGAAAAGAACAGTTCACATAGTTCAGTACAGTTTCAGGCAACCAAGGGAGTCTGGGGACATGGACGAAGGGATTGCAGCCCAACCATTTCTGTCTGGTATAGCACATCTTGAGGACAGGCAATATTTACTTAAAGGCTATGACCATTTCTGCAGGTGTGGATAGAGGACTCTTTTTCCCAAAACAGCAGTACTGCTGATCTGAATGACTGAAGTAGGGAAATAGTTGCTGCATAAACTCTTTGGAACATTTAAAGTTTAGTAGGGATTCTGTAACTTTACATGCCTTTGCAATACCACTCAGGTACAAATAAATGCTTTGCTTCCAGCCAGACACAAGCTCAATTCACTTAACACGCAAAGTCATGCTATTACCTTATTTGGGAAAAACAGGCGGGCAGAAGTCAGTTCAGAACGTCTCCCATGAATGGGCACTTCCATTACGTAGTAACATGTTTCCCGCAGAATGCACTAGGAAGAAAGCCGTAAGCAGAGGTGGGCATGTCTTGGGAGGTACCGTGAACTGGTTTTAGAAGAATATGGGGAGGAGAGGGGCTGAGGCAACTTGTCACCCAGTTTTGAAGGTAAAACAGGATGGTTGACATTTCAGCATCTCAAAACCAGGCAAATCTCAAGCAGGTGAGATGGTATTACTGTTTCTGCAGGGAACTGGAGCTGAGCACTGGTGTGTGCATGTATCTTCCTGTTTATCACCAGTGTGGCTACCTGCTCAACAGACTGTCCTGGCATTCAGCACTGATGTTCAGAACACAGAACAACCAACTTCCTTTCTTCATCATTTCTTACTGTGTTCATCCGTGTATTACTCGCTTGCACTGATGTTCTGAAATGTTCTTTGGAAGCTCACACCATCAGAACAGCATCTTCAGCCTCAGCAGGTGGTCTTATTTCACAGGTTACACGTGGCATACACAACCTTCTCCTGGCCTCTTCCGGTCAAGCTCTATGCATGTTCTAGCCAAACAATAACATTCCCCTGTATATATGTGTATATATGCACAAATACACTAAAACACAGAACTATATAAAATCATACACCACATAAAGCAGAATCATACTGATTTCCTAGTTGTCAATACAAGAAAATGCATGCAGGGTAAGGCCCACAGAGCAAGGGGCTTATGGACATAGATTTCCAATCTCGGTTTGTATTTCCTGGAGTATAGTGACATGTCTTCCTTCTCAGCAAAATATTTAAAAATTTTTAGGTATTTCCCACTGTGTTAGATTTAAATGAAAACACTCCCTACATACACGACAATAAAAGCAAAACAGCTTACAACACATTCCATTTTTAATACATCAAAGTTTCCAAGGCAACATTATTCACCGACTCTGCCACTGTCCCTAACGTAACATGGAGCTCTAAGGGAGTGTGAGTGGGGGGTGGGGGACCGTCCAGCAGGGCTCAGGTGCTCTTCTTCTCTTCACCCAGTAAGTTCACCGTAGCCTTCTTGACTGTTGGGGAAAGAACATTGTATCAGAAGTTTTTATAGTGTAAGCTCCATGCTTCCTGGCCACTAGATAAAGTGGGTGACTAGGATGGGTGACTCGTGCAGCTGAGCACACACCAAGGCTGTGGTCAAGGCTGAGAGGGTTCCGGGAAATGGACAAGGTGCCTCTTTAGAGCACAAATCCTCAAGACTTAAGCGCATTCTCGAAGGTCATCTAGCCTCTGTACGACATCATCACCTGAACTATCTGTCCTGTCTCCCTCAATCATCAAAAGCAGCAGAGATTGTCAGTGACCAGAGTCAGAGAAAGGGCCCACACCAGCACTGTAAACATCCAGACCTGCTCACTGTGCCTCTATCCCCCCAGGACAGGAAGTGCCGGATGAGATGGAGGTGAGGCAGAGTCTTCTGGAAGCTCTGGTGAGACTCCACAGAAGGGAGCTGTTTTCCATGGAGCCCAGAGTCGCCTGTCCGCAGGCTTTCTGGCAGCTGTTCTCCATGGAGCCCACTTAAAATCACCAGGCAAAGTTGACAAGGAAGGAAACAGTCTTTCTTCCTCAACTAGCTGTGTGAGAAATACCCAGTGGATCTGACCCATCTAGTGAACCAGCGAGCCAGTGAGCCAGCCCCACTTTCCTCCAATCTAAAATCCTCTTTGGGGTCTGCTTTCATGGTCCAAAGCTGGACCTGAGCAGTTGAGACAGATCTGATAGCCCATGACGCCCGAACTAGTCACAGTATGTCCCTTCGATGGCAGCCTCTTTCTAGACAGCTCTCCATGCCGCTTCCTGTTCCATCCACACCCGTCGTCACTACCATCTCTCTTTCTCCACTTCCTGAAGCTCCCAGTCACACACCCACCCCCAGCTTCTCTAGCACAACCTCCCTTTCCCTCCGTTTACAATGTCCCAGCCCTGGCCATTCCCTCTGTGACACACTAGGTAGATGCTCTCTCAGTCTGCCTGAGGACGTGGTTGTGGGTAGCTCACTCCTCTTACCACCAGACTGTGTTCTCTACCGATCATTCCCATTCACTCTCAAGCATGCTTGATTCTCCTACTTAAGAAAAGTCTCTAAAGTCTCAAGACCCTGCTTCCTCCTTGCGGATATTGCCCATTCTCTCATGACATGGCTCCCATTCTCTCAAATCTCTTCAGATGATCGCTCCCTCTGCCCACTCTTCAGTGTTCTTTCTCTTCAGGCCACTAATCTGTCCTTGTTGCTAAGTCTGACGGCTGTCTCCTCTTGGTCTTCATCTGACCTAACCCTCCTGGCAGGTGGCCAACGACACTTCCCTTAGACCAGACTCTGGCTTTCCTGCTATCCTAATCCGCTTCTCCCTGCCAGTGCACCCGGCTGGTGATGCACTTCCGTCTCTTATACCCTCGATGTAAACCTGCCTCCTGGGCTCTCAACATCTGTATCCACGTGGCTGTCTAACTGCTCCATGCAGGTATCTATCTAACAGACATTCAGACATCTGCCCAGGACTGGATTCTGTATTTCCCACTACCCAGTCCCCCCACCTCAAAGGCACATCTATCCTTTCAACTGTTGAGGCTGTAGAGCCTGGTCTGGCTTCTCTCTCTCTCCAAAAGCCTAATTCATACACAAATCCTACTGTCCCTAACTTAAAAAACCCACTTTCACACTTATTATTGCTACTTCACTGTCATTACTACAAATCCTGAAGCTGTCATCTCTAGCCGGATCTCAACATCCCAACTATTGATTTCCTTCCTTTTTTTTAAAGTAAGATTTATTTATTATGTATACAGTATGTCTGCAGGCCAGAAGAGGGCGCCAGATCTCATTACAGATGGTTGTGAGCCTCCATGTGGTTGCTGGGAATTGAACACAGGACCTCTGGAAGAACAGCCAATGCTCTTAACCACTGAGCCATCTCTCCAGCCTGATTTTCTTCCTTCCTGAGTCCATTCCCCCACCTTCCCCCCAGAGCTGAGGACCAAACTCACCAGCTCCTTGTGCTTGCTAAGCAAATACTCTACCACTGAGCTAAGTCCCCAACCCCCTCACTCTGCTCTTAATGCAGCGGCCACAGCCCACACTGCTCTCTGCTCAGCCTTCTCCGGCAGCACCTTTCTCACACACAGTCGAAGGCAGCGCCCATGGCCCCTGGGCAGCCCCCATCTGCCTCCTGCCCGCCTCTGTCTCTGTCTCCTGCTCTCCCTCCACGTTTCCTGTACTGCTTCTCCCTCCAAGCTTTTCCACAAGCAGTTCCTGGACAATCTACCCTCAGGTTCCCTGCTACTTTCCAAGCCTGACTCAGGACAGCCTATGTGACGGCTAGCTTGGTTTTCAACTCAGCACACCTGGGAAGACAGAACCCCAGTCGTGGGAGCCTGTGGGCATGTCTCTGGGGGCATTTGCTTGATTGTTAATTGATGCAAGAGAGCCCCACCCCGTGTTGTGTAAGAAAGAGCGAGCTCAACACAAACCTAGAAGCCAGCCAGCAAGCTGCGTCCTCCCTGACCTCTGTGGCCAGCTCCTGCCTGTGAGTGCCTGTAAGTTGCAAACCTTTCCTTCCCAAGCTGGTTTCTGGTGGAAAGGTTTTATCACAGGAGCAGAAAAGCAAGATAGCACAGCCACCTGGTGAGGATTTCCCGATGTCTCTATCGTCAACAAACTGCTCTTCTAGCTTCTGCCTCCCAAATGCTGAGGTTGCGGTCACGTACACCACACCCAGCAGCAGAAACAATCACAATGTCTGAGTTGACCTATAGATATTTATCGAATGGTAGATGATACTCTAAAATATCTGCCTCAAGTGGACAGGTCATTTTTCTAATGTGATGACTGAATGTGTCACTGAGGAAGCGGCGGAGGAACCGGAGAGGACAAGGAGGCCAAGAAGCCTGCTGTTGGAGCCTGGGACATCACACTCCACACACTGCACCAAGTCCCCTAAGCCTTACCTTCTTTAGTGATGGCGTCTGCCGTCTCTTTGGCTTTGTCTTTCACGTCCTTCACCACGTTGTCTACCTGGGACTCATGCTTCAGGAAGACAGGCCGGATGATGCGTCTGTAGAGCAGCTCAGCCCCGTTAGACGGGCTCGGGGCCATGCACCACAGCAGGAAGCCACACTGCAGGGGGCACAGCACCGGTGAGTGGGGACCTGGGCACTCGGGGACCACACTCATGCCCCAACCACTCTGGGGATAGCTGCTGTTTCTGACATCTCCACTGGTGTTTCTGGGGTTCTCTGAAGGCTAACTGGAGACTTTTCTTAGACAGAAAAACACACAAGCATTCATGGACCAGCAGGAGCTACACAGAGAGACTGTCTCAAAAGAGAAGGAAGAGGAAAAGAGGGAGCTGGGAACACAGTTCAGCTGTTTCTGTGCTATCTAGCCCAGTCAAAACCCTTGGTTCAATCCCAGCACCCCAAATACTAGGTACGGTGGGGCCAGCCCATAATTCCAGCCCTCTGTGGAGGTGGAGCAAGAGGACCAGACATTCAAGGTCATCCTCACCTACACAGGGAAGTAGAAGCCATGGGACATGTGAGACCATGTCTAAAATAAGCAGATAAATAAAACAAGTAAGAACAGGAGGTAGGGAGAATGACAGGAAAGTAAAGGGAATATAAATATGTCATCATGAAACCCACCATGTTTTAAAGAGTGTGTGTGTGTGATCTGAAATATGGTGCATGTGAGTGCAGGGGCACGCGTGGAGGTCAAAGGCCAACTTTCAGGAATCAGTTCTCTCCCTCCACTGTGGGTTCTGTGAATCAAGTGCAGGCTGTCAGTCTTCACAGAGAACACTGTCACCCCCGGCCCCATCTTGTCAGCGGAAACCTTTTCTTAAAACTTTTCTTAAAGTGACTACCTACTAATAAAAACCAGTGAATAAGGGGTGGGGAGATGGTTTGCTGCACAAGCATGGGGACCTGAGTGTGTGTGTGTGTGTGTGTGTGTGTGTGTGTGTGTGTGTACACATGCAGGTGAGCACACACACCCTACACACAGATACACAGATACTCAGCGGCAAGCTGAGCACCTTTAACATACAAGATTGAGGTCAACATGGGCAAAAAGCGAAACTTCAAAGAAAGGAGAGGGATATGTCTCTGGCTAGTATGTTTACATAGAATGTCTGGTTTTCAGGAATAAATTATTCATAAAGAGACAGATATTCACTTCAAAAGTGGCATCAAAGTGAGGCACAAAAGATCCACCAGATTGATTAAGAATCAAAAGGTCCATTTCATGAGTTTAAGCAACTCAGCATGTTTGAATCCTTTTTCTGTTCTATAGGGTTTTAGG
Source organism: Peromyscus eremicus (assembly GCF_949786415.1). Lineage (NCBI taxonomy): Eukaryota > Metazoa > Chordata > Mammalia > Rodentia > Cricetidae > Peromyscus > Peromyscus eremicus. Next base: position 23,412,927 of record NC_081435.1, read on the forward strand.
AAAATCATGATTTTTTTTATGGGTTTTTTTTTACATTTATTTATTTACTTTATGTGGACAACTGCTTTGCCTGCAAGTATGTATTGCGACATATGTTCATACAGTGCCCACAGAGGTCAGATCCCTCTGGAAACAGAGTTATGGGTGGCTGTGAGCCATCATGTGGGTGGTGGGAATCGAACCTGGGTCCTCTGGAGGAGCAGTAAGTGCTCTTCACTGTTGATCCATCTCTCCAGCCCCATAATGTTTTTTATCAGCTAGCAGTAGAGCAACAGTATCATCTAAAGTTCTCACTATTTATTAGTGGAACCCTCTGAATCGCCATCCACCTACAGAGACTCCAGCAGGCAGGGTCTCTTTTCTGCATGAATTAAGGCAGGACTAACGGATGGAGCGGGGCCAGATGTCTCCAGTTCTGTTCTCAGTGTGATCATTCTGTGGAACACACAGCCAGAGATCCACTTGGTACTTCCTGGTACCCTCTAGCCACTGTCTTGGGACAGTAAAATAATTACTGCTCAGTATCTACATTCTCAGCATTTTCCAGTTCTCATATTAAAAATAAGGTTAATTACCATTCAACTCTCAAGGCAATACCCAGCTACCAGCTTTCAAAACTCCACCTTAATCTATGTTAACTATTTCTCACACAGATGTGACCTCATTTTCCACCAAGCTCTCCTCCGAGTGCCCGATGAGAACTCTCCCAGAGGCACACATAAGCCCACTCTTACCGACAGTTCAGACGAAAGACACATACTGCTGTAACTGGACCACTTCGACATCAGCACTGACACAATAAATCCACATGACAACAGCCAGACTTCTGTCTGCGGCTCCAAAGCTAGTTGTAGGGGTACAACTGATAGTCAGGGACCATCCTGTCAGAATTTAAAGCTAACGCCAGAGAAAATGTATCTCGAGGGCTGGAGATGTAGCTCAATGACACAACACTTGTCTAAAATGCACCAGGCCCAAGGGTCAATCCCCAGCAACACACACACACACACACACACACACACACACACACACAGAAAGACAGAGAAAGAGAGACAGACAGACAGACAGAGACCACGTGCGCCTGGTTTTATGTATCAACTTTTCCTACTCTGCTACAATGAACTGGTCAGAAACCTAAGTCTATCATTTATGTTCTGATAACATGAAAACAGAAGAGAAACTGGAGAACAAGAGAGAGGAAATATGCTCAGAATACAACATGTACTTGCATGAATGGCCTTATGTAAACCTGTATAACTAAGGAAGGAAGAAAATAAATACATAAATCTAGATTTTGGAAAGCCTTTGCAATATAGCCACAGAAAGGTGTCAGGTTAAATTTAAAAATCAACTGTTCAAAAAATAAAGAAAATAAAATCAATTGTTCAAGCTGTGCACAATAATTTGAGGTTACCTGAGCTACACAGTAAAACCCTGTCTTTAGGGAAATGTAAAACAAAAGTGACTGTTCTTCCTGAACCACAAATAAAATGACACAGAGCAGAGAAGGGGTAAGAGTTTGTATCCTACTAAAGTATCTATTTTCACTTCTGTTCCTGTGATAACACAGTCTGACAAAGCAACTTAGGGAAGGAAAGGGCACGTTTCAGCTTCCAGGTCCTTCCCTGAGGGACAGCAAGGCAGAAACCATGGAGGAACATGCTTGCTGCTCACCACAGTCTCCAGTTCAGCTTTCTTATCCAGCCCAGGACCCGCTGCCCAGGGAATGGCACCACCCACAGGTGGCCCGGGCTCGCCTACAATAACCAGCAATCAAGACACTCCCCCAAGGCACGCCCACGGGCCAGTCAATTGAAACCCACTTCTCCGGTCACTCTAGATTGGGTCAAGTCCACACTCAACACTAACGAGGACAAAGTTAAAATCGGAAATGGTAGCTCTGGGGAGAGATGGCTCAGTACTTAAAGCACTTGACGTGAAGTGTGAGCACAGGACTTGACCCCTGGAACCCATGTGCAAAGCTGGGTGGGCTATACTCCCTGCACTCAGCAGGTGGAGACAGGCTTCCCCCAGAGCAAGCTGACTAGCAGAACTGATGAGCTCTGGGTTCAGCAACAGACTAAGCCTCAGTAAATGAAATAGGAAGCAATCGAGGAAAACACTGATATTAACTTCTGTCCTCCACACATTGTGCCCATATATGTGGACACGGACACAGACACACACAGACACACAGACAGACACACATAAGAAAGAAATGTTATCACGTTCTTCACCAACAAAAGGAAAAGCATCTTGTGCAACCCTCCTGCACTGTGGACATTTCCTTGGGGTTATATTGTGAGGCCATCATTTTTCAATTCAACAAGAAACTCTCATGTTTGTGCTAATGACACACTATTCACTGCCAGTACATTACATGGCCCATTCCCTGTACACTCATCCACACCAAGGATTTTCAATCTTTAAACTCTCTGCCAGGCCGGGCTTGGTGACACACACCAGCGTTTACTGCTGTGGAATAATCCTCTTGTACACTGTGAAGATTTGTCATTTGAATTGGTTTAATAAAACAATGATTGGTAGCCAGGCAGGAAGCATAGGCGGGGTGACCCAACTAAGAATGATGGGAAGAGGAAGGGCAGAGCAGGAGTTGCCAGACAGACACAGAGGAAGCAAGATTAGAATGCTGTACTGAGAAAAGGCACCAAGCCATGTGGCTAAACATAAATAAGAATTATGGATTAATTTAAGTGTAAGAGCTAGTCAGTAATAAGCCTGAGCTACCAGCCAAGCATTTATAATTAACATAAGCCTCTGTGTGGTAATTTGGGAATTAGCTGCTGGGTACTTCAGAATTGCTGCTGGGACAGAAACTTCCGCCTACAGTTTAATGCACAGCAAGTTCAAGGTCAGCCGAAGTCACAAGAGACTGTCTCAAAAAACAAAAATCTGTCAATTTAGTGAATACAATATGAGGCTTTATTATTTTAACTCCCTGTGTTGGTAGTTTTTGTCAACTAGACACAAACCTGGGAAGAGGGAATCTTTTTAACTATTTTTTATTTTGTTTTACGTGTCCAAGTGTTTTACCTATCTGTATGTCTATGCATCATGTATGTGTCTGGTACTGGTGGAAGCCAGAAGAAGGCACTGGATCCCCTAGGACTGGAGTTATACATGGTTATGACCTGCCACATGGGGGCTGGGAATTGAACCCTGGTACCTCTTCCAGAACAGCCAGTGTTCTTATCTCTTCAGCCCCAGAAGAGGGAATCTTAATTGAGAAAATGCCCCCACCACATTGGTCTCTACACAATTCTGTGAGAATTTTCCTGATTAATAATCGATATGGGAGGGCGCAGCCTGCTTGGGTGGTGTCACTGAGGCAGGTAGTCCTGGTTTGGGTAAGAAAGCAGGCTGAGCAAGCCAGAGAAGCAAGCCAGGAAACAGCACCTCTCCACGGCTTCTGCTTCAGCTCCTGCCTCCAGATTCCTACCTCGACTTCCCTCCACAACAGACTGACTGTAAGCTGTAAGACAAAGCCTTTCCTCTCCAGGCTGCTTCTGGACAGTGTTTTAACTAAGACACCCCAACCCCCATGTCACTGGGGAGGGTGGTTCTTGGACACTCACACTTACATTTTTTTCTTTTTGCTTAAATAGCTATATAGAAATTCTGCCTGTTTCTTTCTTTACAGGAATTTTTATATATTTTGTATATCAGTTTCTTACTTGATATAAATGTTGTAAATATATCCTCCTGGTCTGTCATTTTTTTGATGCAGTTTTATGCTACCTGTTGCCATACAGAAATTGAGTTATTAAAATGTTTATTTAGTCAAATTTATCAAATCTTTTTTGGGACTTTTGCATTTTTTGTTTCCAGACCTCGAAGTTTAAAAAAAAAGGGGGGGGGGAACCAACCAAAGATCATGATTTCCTCACTCCTCAGGATCTGGCAGATACAACTTTCAGGCATCTTTGAGGTTGGGGAGGGGAAGATGGAGTCACTCATTCACTGTTTCTTCTGCTGCCTCAGTCTCCTCAAGCTAGAACGGACTCATCCACCCCAACTCTAGCATAAATGGGTGTGGCCTTTATTCCACAGCCAGAGTTTATGAATCCCTTGGAGGAAAATTGGTTTTTAGACCAAAATAATAAGACACTTGAGTACACTGTTTCTAAAGAAAAACAAGATAATCAACTACAGACTCTCAGGAGCGAAACCACAACTGAAGGACACGGAATTTTACAGCAGACTGTTTCCAGCTCAAAGAAGTGAGACGGCTGTGTGAGCCTCGTGGCCAGAGCCCGAGAGCTGATGCTGGAACCGTAGAGAAGGAGAGACCCGACTCCTGGAGGTGTCCTTGGCCGTCACAAGCGCACACTCACACAAGTAAATTAAAATTAAAATACGAGCCTAGCAAAAATAGTCAGGCTTGAAAATTATAATAGTTGAAATAAAAATCACAACACATGACATTAATTGTGGAATGGTTCTAAATGAGCAAATGTAAGAACTAGACAGACAGACAGGAAAGAGGGACATGTGGACAGATTTTTTTTTTTTAAATAAAGGCTAAAATCAAATAGCAAAAGAAAACTACGTTTCTTATATCTCAGAATTTAAAATCAGGATAAAGGAGCTGGTGGGGTAGCTCAGTGGTAGAGCGCTTGCAAAACCCTGGTTCAACTCCCCACCCAGAAAAAAAACAGAAACAAAAAAGAAACTGAAGAGTGAAAAGGGTGCCATTATCTAATCTCCTGCACCCAAGCTTCCTTAGATTAAAAATGAAGTATGCAAATGTATACAAATAAAAATAAAAACAACTGCAACTGAGTTAAAGATATATGAGTAACAATGATCAGGTGTAGGGAAAACTTCAGGGGTGCTGCAGCATGCTGACTATATTGTGGTGGTATTGTGTTCCCCAAAATATTGTGTACCTTAATAAACTTATCTGGGGTCAGAGAACAGAAAAGCCACAAGATACTTAGGCTAGAAAATGTTAGCACACGCCTTTAATCCTAGCATTCCAAAGACAGAAATCCCTCAGGATCTCTGTGAGTTCAAGGCCACATTGGAAACAGCCAGGCATGGTGACTTATGCCTTTAATCCCAGAAAGCAGCCTTTAATCCCAGGGAGTGGTGGTAGAAAGCAGAAAGGTTTATAAGGCGTGAGGACCAGAAACTGGAAGCATTTGGCTGGTTAAGCATTTGGCTGGTTAAGCATTTGGCTGGTTAAGCATTTGGCTGGTTAAGCATTCGGCTGGTTAAGCATTCAGGCTTCTAGCAGCAGTTTAGCTGAGAGCCACTGGGATGAGGACACAGAGGCTTCCAGTCTGAGGAGATAAGACCAGCTGAGGAACTGGCAAGGTGAGATAGCTGTGGCTTGTTCTGTCTCTCTGATCTACCAGCATTGACCCCAATAACTGGCCTCGGGTTTGATTTTATTAATAAGACTCTTTAAGATTCATGCTACACTATATGATCAGACTGAATGGCATTTTCAAGTTATAATTCTGTAAGTGGGAACAATGGGGACATGGAAGGGTGTAAGCATCAGGTAGGATGGGGGTCGGGGAGAAGAGCCAATCATTTTTCAATGGAAATCAAGAGATATGTATAAAATAGAAAAAAGCAACTAAGCCAAGTATTAGAAGACACAGAGGTAAATGACAAAACTAAATTGCCATAAATGAGGTGAAAGTGAGCCTTTTTGTTTTTAAAAAATATTTACTCTTATTCTGTGCATATGAGTGTTCAGCTTATGTGTGCCTGGTATCCATGGAGGCCAGAAGAGGCATCAGATCCCCTGAACCTTTAAACTATGCCACGAGTACTGCACGTTAAAATGACTACAAGGGAGAGGGGACAGCCTAGAGTCCCTCACGGCTGGACACGGCACCTTCTCTAGCTTGCAAACTCTGTGCTCTGGCACCCAGAGGTGTTAGGTACATGTCACCCACTGATGAGAGCAGGGCCTCTTCCGTGGAAGACACGTGGGAAACCATCCGGGGAGAAGAACCTCCACATCCATGAAATGGACACCTTTCCCTCTCTTGTTCACCTCTGGTGCAGACCAGAAGCCCACAGAGATCCAGCTATGAGTTCCAGTTTCCTGTCCACTTCCCCAAATGTTGGCAGCTTGGGCTTGTCCTATGCCAAAAGCAAGGCTTGGCAGGGCTGAGCTCTGACTACTACACCAGCCAAAGTTACCAAGATGACTTTCAGAAGCAACGGGACATTTTCTTCTCCAAGTCTATCATGGGAATGACATGCTTTCCCCCAAATAACGACTGCTGTCCAGCACTGTGAATGCTGAAAACATGCTGGTGTTTCTTTGTTGCGTCACAGGTTATTGTGTGAAGATCAATGGCACACTTGTGTCAGGTCACAATGCTTCCAATCCCTGCAACTACCAAACACACCTTCTGACACAAGCTGTCCCGGATTTCCAAGGCCTTGGAGGGAGGGAGGGAGGGAGGGAGGGAAGGAGCCATGAATGCTGCCTTCTCAGCTGTAATCGGAGACAAGAACCCTGGCAGCCCACATTTAAGTCCTTGCTCCTACTACTCCTGGTAAAGGGCCCTGAGACGGAGTCCGAGAGAGGGCAAAGGAGACAGACGTGGAGGCGACGACGGCCATTAGAAGCCACTGTACCTTCAACATGTAGTAGAAGGGAAACCAGGACAGGAAGAGGTCCGAGAAGAATTCGGCAATACTGAACACGCCGTACACCACCCAGTAAGTCAGCCACTGGGTGTCATCGTCTTTGTTGGGACTCTCGATGGCTTTCATTCTGAAAAGCAACGCAAAAGAAAATACGTTGTGAATTAGTGAGATTCATTATTCCTTCACAGCCCGTTCTCCAACATCAGGCAGATGGATCAACTGTGGCAAACTTCACCTCCAGCTCTCAGGGGCCACAGGCAGGAGGATCTCTGAGTTCCAGGCCAGCCTGGGCTACATAACGAGACCCTGTCAAAAACAATAAAACCTCCCCAACAACTCCTGGGATACCTTTTTGGTTTTGTTTTGTCTTTTAGAGAGAGAAACTGTAGCTTAGAGAGGAGAAACAGCATGTGTTACAAGTAGTGGAGATGGGCTTATACCTAGGACCACCTCCAAAGCTGGTGTTTACTGTACTGTAACCTGCCATGTTCTTCATTAGACACTGGACAGCACCCAGCAAAATGTCTGGCACAAGGTGGACATTTAACATTTACTAATCAATGTAAGTACAATGAGAGGTTTGCAACCTTGCTTTGGGAAGATACCACTGAGATCTTGTCCTGGACTAGAAAAAGCCATGGCCCACAAATTGGTCACAGAGCAGAAAGAGCAGAGCAAAGGTCACAGTCTCAAAGTCTAAATCCCCAGGAGACCAGTCTGTCCTCGCCTCCTTACTTGGGCAGGGGAGGGTTCCACCAGAACTGAAAGGGTGAGGATCAGAGTTGGTGTTCCAGGCCGCTGACTCACAAACCTAGAGGATGACCATCTACACCACCTGCAGCACTTGGTAAAACGGTATGTCTAGTCTTCTCGAGACCGACCCGTTCAGACTCTGGGAGGCAGAGGACAGCCGCATGCCCCCAGAGCTGTACAGGAGCCAGGTGTGATGGCACACACCTGACCTTCCAGCACTTGGAAGGTGAAGGCAGGACAATCTCGGGTTTCAGGCCAGACTGTTGTTCCCAAAACAGTAATAAATAAATAAAAGAGCGCTGGGGAGGTGGCTTAGTGGGTGAAGAGCACTGAGAAGCTGCGTCCGGATCCCCAGAACCCATGTAAATCCGAACCCAGCAACATGTGTCTGATCTCCGCACCGCTACAGCAGACGCGAAACAAAAACAACCATCCTCGGAAGCTCGCTAGCCAGCTAGCCTGGCAGACGCCATGGCAAATAAGAGACCCTGCCTCCAACGAGGAAGAAGGCAAAGACTGGGGGCCATGGCAAGCATGTGCCAACCCATAAACATCACCCCAAGCATACTAAGATTTTTCTTTTTTAGAAAAGAAAATTGTGCACTGATCTCAATGGAGAGCCGCACTTGACGACCATCATTTCAGATTTCCAGCCCTGACAGCACTACCCTACCTACTCATTTCTAAGAAAGAAAACCCCAGCAGTTCTACTGAAGATATAACTAGGTAAACTATGTGTTACATTTGTTTCTGCTGCCTTTGTTAGCGATGTACAGATGTGTTACATTCCTCTGTGCTGCACCTGTTTAATAATGTACAGATGTGTTACATTCCTGTGTGCTGCATCTGTTTAATAATGTAAAGATGTGTTACATTTGCTTCACCTTGCCGGCCTATGGCACCTGATTGGTCTAATACAGAGCTGAATGGCCAACAGCTAGGCAGGAGAGGGATTGGGGAAGGAGGGTGGCAGACAAAGAGAGTAAGTAGGAGGGGAAATCTAGACCTGGAAAAGAGAGAAGAGGAAAAAAAACAAGGAGAAAGAGGGACATGCCCGGACAAGAAGCCAGGCATCTGCCAGCCAGCCACAAGAAGCAGTGAAAGTAAGATAGACAGAAGGAAAGTAAAAAGCCGAGGCAAAAGGTAGACAGACAGAAACAGGTTAATTTAAGTTAAAAGAGCTAGCCAGACATAAGCTAAAATGAGGCTGAGCATTCATAAGCAGTAAGTTTCCGTGTCATGACTTGGGAGCTGGTTAGTGGCCCGAAAGAAAAAGCCTGGTACATGGTAGCCCAAGTGGTTTCCCAGGGGCTGCGCTGGAGGACAGTCACCTTTTCCCAGCACTGAGCAGACCAAGAGAGGAAAAGTGCACAAAAAAGACACAGAAGAGAACTTACAGCTGCAATAAACCCACTCCACCAGCCTGGAATGCACACCTGAACACTCTCAAGTGTGTAAGGAACTTGAGAATGAGACTCATTTAAAACATCTAAAAACCCACTATTTGCTTTGCTGGACCAAAGCCTCTGGTTCTTTTCAGTTTCCAGCTAAACTCCAGAGGAGTTCTGGAACAATCCCAGAAGCCCCTGGCAATGACTGCAGCTCTCTGCACAGGCCTGGGCTTCATCCGAAGAGGCAGACACCGATCCTGAGCTCTGAACTCGTGGAGTAAATACAGGCTCTTCTGGACACACTGTGGTCTCTCAGGTCCATTACTCTTTGCAGGCCTACACTACCAGTTCTACCACTGATCCAAAGCCTGACCACATCTGCTCAGCACTGCGGCCTCTTTCTTCTCTGTCCTGAGCCACTTACCATGGAGGAATGGAGCTCCTCTTCCCTAGAGCAGATGGCAAGGAAGAAGCTGGGCTGGGTGAATGACAGACAGAGCTACGGTGGGAAAGATGGTTCGCTGCTCTGGGGGAGTGGGCAATTCTACAAGTTCATGGAGAATAAGGAACCACAAATGTTGAGCTGGAGGCATCTCAGAGATGAATTAACTAAATTCTCCATTTTTAAATCCTTATCTTTTTGGTATTTTCAGACAGGTTCTCGTGTAGTCCAGGCTGGCTTCAAATTTGCTGCACAGCTGAGGCTGGCCTTGGACTGCTCATCCTCCTGCCTCTGTCTCCCAAGTGCTGGGATTGTAGGAATGCACTAGCACACCTGGCCATGCTAGAGTGTGTGAGTGTGAGTGTGTGTGTGTGTGTGTGTGTGAACAAGGAGGTCAAAGAGGGCAGAGTGGGGGCTGGAGAGATAGCTCAGAGGTTAAGAGCACTGACTGCTCTTCCAGAGGTCCTGAGTTCAATTCCCAGCAACCACATGGTGGCTCACAACCATCTGTAATGAGATCTGGTGCCCTCTTCTGGCCTGTAGGCATACTGTATACATAATAAATAAATCTTTTTTAAAAAAAAAAAAAAAAAAAAGAGAGAGAATTCTTTAAAAAAAAAAAAAAAGAGGGCAGACTGTTATCAAAATGCATTCTAATTCATTTAAGAGATTATAGAGGCTCCACACAACACATTTTTTAAAGGGGGAATGGTCTACTTAAACACATTTTTAATATTCTGATACCTTTATAAAGAACAACAATAAAGATGTCCTAGCTACATTGCTAAGTATAAAAACATTCTAATTCTGTGTTAAAACGAAACAGGCAAACAAATAAAAGATGTGTTTGTGTGTGCTGACAGACCAAGACAGGTGTCCGGAAAGTTTCCAGAGTATAAAACAGTCCTGAGTATTGGGGTAACAAACTTGCCTTCTTTAAGGTCTCTGTAATGAGCAGCACGAAGGGGCAGAGGAGAGTTCTATTCGAAAACCCTGAGCTCCACACTGTAACTACTGCTTCCTATGAGGCCAGTTTTCTCTGGAGCTTTGCTAGAAACAGACACTAAAGTGAACATACTCATGTAATTCTCTCTTGAGGAAATAGCTAATAGATTTCCTTATAAACAGTCTTCTCTAACAATGGCACAGTCCGTGCTTTGGGGATTAAAAGCCTTCGATACATACACAGAGAAACAGGAGAGACGCAAAGCCCATTGGATTAAATGGACTCATCTGAACTTTCTACTTGAACAAAATGAACTAATCAAAACTTAATTTCTCTAAGTCAGGGTAACCGGGCACCACTTGACCACCCTGCCCACACCACCCATTCAAACCTGGGGCGGGTATTCATTCTCTCTGGGCTTTTGCTTGCTCATCTACCAAGTGATACACCTTACTGTGTTGCTGTGACAATTACAGTGGTTAGTATATGTAATGCATTTGTAACACTGAATGGAACAGAATAAATATGTCTATAGTAGGTAATAATTATAGTAATGCTTGCTAGTACTCCTAGGGAGGTGAGCAGTCAGAGGCAGAAAAAGACCACTAGTTCTCTGACTAAGAGCTGGTAGAGGAATGTTATCAGTTAAGAAGGCTAAAAGGATAATAGAGAATTATAGATGGATTTTAATTATACCTCAAATCCTCTGTGCTCTAAGAATAAAGAGTTAGCTGAAATTCCCAAAGTCCTGTTCGCAGGTTAGTAGGGACATTTGGATACTGGTGAAACATTCTTTGGGCCAACTCTGGAAGAAACACTGGGAAAAATTACTTTCTTTGGTACTGAACTGGTCCTGATCCACACGGGGCACTCCTGAGCATCTCCCAGCCCTCAGGGGCTCAACAGTTGGTGCTGACTGACTCCCTCCTTGTTGGCCCACCTACTGTTCACGGCTCCACAGTTGGGTTTGTGTGCTTGTTGAAATGAAGCTGAGAACTGAGGATGTTCCAAGAGCAGCACCAAACACACAGGAAGAAAACCAGAGCTGGGATTGTCCTGAACCACCCACTCCTCTCCCTCCCAAACCAAACGTCATCAAGAGAGCAGAAAGCACTACCTGATGCAGACAGACCAGGCTGCAAGTCTCGGGTGATAAAGAGATATCTGTCTGGGTGCAGCTGTAACACACTCTGCTCTGGTAGTGATGCTGACAGGAGAGGGGCAGGGGCACGCGGGCATTTCTTGTCCGTCTGCTCAATTTTGCTATGGATCTATAATTACTCTTAAAAACCAGCTACTTAGGGCTGGAGAGATGGCTCAGTGGTTAAGAGCACTGTTTGGTCTTCCAGAGGTCCTGAGTTCAATTCCCAGCAACCACATGGTGGCTCACAACCATCTGTAATGAGATCTGGTGCCTTCTTCTGAACTGCACGTGTACATGCACACAGAACACTGTATACATAATAAATAAATCTTTAAAAAAAAACAACAGGCTACTTAAAAAGAAAATTCTGCTTACAAACTAGGCATCTTACATTATTACCATTATACTGTTTTGTTTGGGATTTTGGGGTAGGTGTTGTTTACCTTCTTTGTTACTGTTTTGTTTTGTTTTCCAAGACAAACAGGTTTCTCTGAGTAGCCCTGGCTGTCCTGAAACTCACTCAGTAGACCAGGTTGGCCTCCAACTCAGATCCATCTGTCTCTGCCTCCCAGTGCTGGGATCAAAGGTGTGCACCACCCAGAAACTTTTTCTTTCTTTCTTTCTTTCTTTCTTTCTTTCTTTCTTTCTTTCCTTCTTTCTTCCTTTCTGTCTGCATCTTTAATAACGGTAAAATTATATGTGTTTCAAATAACTGTTTAAAATAAGTTTCTAACAGATTTATTACCAGTACATGTTTGATTTGCATACCTACTTTACAAACCTATATACTTGGCTTTGTTTGTTTAGAGACACGGTCTCTGTGTAGCTCTAGCTGGCCTGGAACTCCGTATGTAGACCACAATGACCTTGAACTCACAGAGATCTGCCTGTCTCTGTGCTTACATATCTATATACTTAGGATCCTATAAAATGTCTTGGGTCAGGCTGGGCATGGTGGTGCACACCTTTAGTCCCAGCACTCAAGCAGAGGCAGGCATCCAAGTTTGAGGCCAGCATGGTCTACAAAGAGTTCTAGAACAGCAAGGATTACAGAGAAATCCTGTCTTGAAAAACAAACAAAAAGTCTTGGGTCAAAAGGTATGACAAGTGGAAAAGTTTTAAAAGTATCAGGGGCCGGAACGATGGCTCAGCATCAGCAGTTGAGAGAGCTTACTGGTCTTGCAGCTATACTCCGTCCCAACCGTCTGTAACTCCAAGTGATGGGACACCCTCTTCAGGCCTCCCTGGACACCACCAAGCACACAAGTGGTGTACATATGGGCATGCAGGCACTCATACACATAAAATAATTTTTTGTGTGTGAGACAGGATTTCTTTGTGTAACAGCTCTGGCTATCCTGGAACTCACTCTGTAGACCAGGCTGGCCTTGAACTCACAGAGGTCCACCTGCCTCTGCCTCCTGGGCACTGGGATTAAAAGTGTGTGCCACCACACCCTTAGGTTACTGTTTGAGAAGAGACAGTGTGCTTACTGGACAACTCAGGAGCTAGGAAGGGTCCTCACTTCCTCTCACTGCTAATGTTCAACACCGTGTTAGAAAAAGGAAAACATAACAACCCTGGGTCCAAGCCCCTCTCAGGCCCAGTGAAGACTCCCAGACGCGTGGCACACACTGTTCCTTCCTTCCTACTTGGTAACCATCCCTCGTGGCACACTCACAGCACTGTGTGCAGAGATGCCTTGACTGGGGAGGCCAGGCCCAGGAGATGAATCAGAGCCTCGACCCACTGTGGTGACCTGTGGGAGCCCGTTCTCGGGTTCCTCGTGGCTTTACCCAGCAGGTCCACATAGAGGATGATTAAGCCACGGGCCTGAGTGCAGGTGTCTGAGATGGTCTGCACTTGCCTGTGCTGGGGGAGGAGGTCTTTTGCTCCACCCCTTGGCGTCTCTATAAAAACCCTGGGGCAGAGACAGTCGGGGCCTGTTGGAATAGGTTCCAGGCCCTCTCGAGGCTATCCTTTATTTTCTATCTGTTTATCTCCGCGATATTCTCCGCAATAAATCCTATCTAATATTTCCTGCTGCTCGCACTCAAGAAAACTCTGGGGAACTGTGGGGGTGGTTGGGTAAACGCCCCACAGTGACCCCAGTGCCTTTGCTTGACAACCCCGAGACTCCTAACAGTTAGGGGTTTCCGGCAGCACAGCCGTGACCGGTGACACGGGAACCTATGTCTGACGGCATAAGGACACATTTTCTAAGATGGTTTCTTTTTCCGGCTTCCCGAGCGGATGTTGCTCGGGGGTGCACTCCCGTGCGCCCTCCACTGACCCGCTCTTAGTCAGCACGCTACATTTTCAGGTTCACATGCCAACTGTGCAGCCCAGTCACTTCCTCCTTCAGGACACAGTCTCTCAGAGTAAGACAACAGCACTTGCAGCACAAGCAGGAGCCGGGGTGTGTCGTTTAGTGGTGTCACACTAGCGGGGCACACACAGGCCCCGGTCTGAGTCCCAGCACCACAGGGCAGAAGTTTAAGCAATTTTAAATTACAATAAATAATATATGAATTAATGCTGCTCAACTTTTATCTAGTATTTTAGATTATAAAAATGTTATTATTTACATCATTAACAAAGTAAAACTAGCAAACAGGAAAAGAAGCTATGTGAAGAAAGGGCATGTTCTGTCTTAAGTATCTATTGTAGCTGGAGTTTTTCTCTCCGGGTCCCGCCAAGCCCCGGCAGTCCTGTAGCCCACTTATAAAATAAACATACAGACTCATATTATTGAAACTGCTCGGCCATTAGCTCAGGCCTACCATTGTCTAGCTCTTACTCTTATACTCAGCCCATTTCTGTTCATCTGTATGTCCCCACGTGTTCCTTGGCTTTACCTGCTGCCTTTACATGATGCTCCCTGGACGGCAGGCTGGTGTCTCCTCCTCTCCGCCTTCCTGTTCTCTCAATTCTCCTCTCTGCTAGTCCCGCCTATACTTCCTGCCTGGCTACTGGCCAATCAGTGTTTTATTTATCAATCAATCATCCACAGCAATCTGTATAGTTGTAATTACTGAAACTTTCTTCATCTACCAATTCGGTTTCCTTAGGACAGACAATAAATACATTCTCTTAAATATAGCTATCAATTAGGCACTTTACTTTTTAAAATTACATGTATTTAGCATATGTGTGTGTGTGTGTGTGTGTGTGTGTGTGTGTGTGTGTGTACCGCAGCACACATGTGAAGGTCAGAGGACAATTCGCAGGAGTCAGCTTTCTCCTTCTACCATACTGGTGCCGGGGTTAAATTCAGGTTGTCAGGCTTGGAGGCAAGTGCCTCTACCAGCTAAATTATCTCCATGTCCCACTTTTAGCAACATGTTAGTTCTTTCAGACTTAAAGGTTATTCCTGCCCAGTGTGTACATCAACATCCCCTCATGTCATTAAACTCAAAAATGTCAGCTTCCTATACTCAGTGGAGTACGTATGACCAAGCACGTTCTACCTATGGACTATATATAATGAAAGGTAAAGATAACACAGAAGACGAATCTAAAAACTCACACATTTTAGTGCTGTCCATTCCTATGTCCTATATGCCACACAACACGCTGGAAACGTATTTATCAACAGGCTACACTAACGGCTTGATCTTCTTTACTTTGATATACTTTTTCTTAGAAAAGTAAATAAGATTTCCAGTTTGTTGGGTTTTTTTATCCCCTCCATTAAATTTGTACTATGTGGATAATGTGAACTGGGTAGTCCACCTCAGAATACCAGCTGCACCTGACACTGGGCCAAGGCCCTAAATGATTCTCAGTGACCTAAAATCACATTTCTAAAAAGTTTCAGAGCCAGTGTGGTGGTACAAGCATGTGGCACCCAGGAGGCTGGGGTGAAAAGACCCCGAATTCAAAGCCAGTCTGTACGAAGTAGTGACACCCAAAATAAAGACTAATGCTCTTCCTAATCATTAACCTGTATGTGCGCCTGCAGGAGAGGAGTCTATCAGAGAGGCAGATTACAGAAAACAAGTGTCAGTGCAGACAAAACCTACGGGAAAAACAGACTGAAGCTCTTTTTGTCGCGCCTCCTAGATGGCAGTCCGCATCAGGATGAAGCAGAGCATCTCCTTCCTACCGGCTGTCCGAAACGTGTCAAGGTGGATGATGAATGCAAAAGTCTTACATTCTATGAGAAGCCCTGGCCACGGGGCTGCAGATGCTCTGGGTGAAGAGTGGAAGGGCCATGTGGTCCAAATCTGTGATGGGAACGACAAGCAAGGCATCTGACCCTCAGCAGAGGGTGCCTGCTGTGAGTCAGGGGCATTCTTGCTACAGACCAAGAAGAACCAGAGAGAGGAAGCCCCCGTCTGCTCAGGATACACTGTGGGTGCCAATCTGAGCGTTCTCAACCAGGTTCTCACAAGAAGGGGTGTATTCCTGGACTAACAGATACTACTGTGGCTCAGTAGTCCCAAAGGACTGAAAGCTTTCAACCTCTCTAAAGAAGGTGATGTCCAACAACATGCTGTGAGAAAGCCCTTAAGAAAGACGGTAAGAAGCCCAGGACCAAAGCACGCAGGAATCAGCGTCTTATTACTCCACGTGTCCTGTAACACAAACACGGACGCATCGCCCTGAAGACACAATGCTCTAGGGAAACACAGCAAAGGCCACAGAACATGCTTGACTTTTGGCGAGGATGAAGGAAGCCAAAGAACCCACGCCACCAGGAACAGATTACCGCTGAGAGCTTCTACTGAGTCTGAGTCCGGTCAGAAAAAGTCTTTACCAGTGGCAAATAAATAATCAGACTTGGAGTCTCTGCCCCGAAAAAGAAGAAAAGAAAGTGGATTTAAAGTCCAAACCTTGTCAGTCCAAGTTAGTTTATTCTGCACAGAGACAATCTGTTCCACTGAACCAAGGCAGAAAAAAAAACCACAAGCCACACAAACTCACAACACTGAAGAATAAAATGTCACAGCTCTTTTTATCTTTGAATAAGGATGCTTTTGAGCAGATGGTTTAAGCATGGGGAAAAATGACAAGAAATAACAAAAATGAGTGAAGGGAAAAGGAAAGAAAGAAAATAGCATTTGGGAATGCTCGTAATTCTTAAATTGTCTTAGTTCCATGAGGTAAAGTTGGGAAATCTCAAGGATGACTAAGTCAGTTTTCCCTTGTACGCTAATAAAAAAAAAAAAATGACCCTGAATTCAGCCCTTACAGAATGCCTGCTCCTGTGGCTCTTTACACGTAAGAACATTGAGTTTTATAAACGTAAGCTGGAGTCCAGCAAGATGGCTGAGGGGGCGAAGCCAGACAACCTGAGTTCCATCCCCTGAAGCCACCTACGTGTGAAACAGTGCTCATGACTGTAACCCCAGGCCCAGCACTCCAACCACAAGATGGAGGTGCAAACAGCACAATCAGATTGCTAGCTGCCCACATACAACACCCTGTCGGAAACAAGAGAAACGGCCACAAAACAGGGTCTGAGGGGAGGGGGCAGGGGAGGGGGCTGGAGAGACGGCTCAGTGGCCAAGAGGTCTTCTTGCTCTTGCAGAGGACCTGGACGACTCCAGCACCTACACCAGGGGACTCACAACTGCTTGTAACTCCAGCTCTAACACCTCTAGAGTCCTCAGACACCTGCACTCACACACGTATACAACCCACAAATACTCTCATATGCACACAAGTTCATACACACATATGATTTAAAACAATAAAGATAAACTTAAAAAAAAAAACCAGAAATGTCCTCTGACCTCCACACATGTTCATTTGCTCTCTCCACACCCTCACTAAATACAAATAATTTTTTTAAGTTGGGCTGTTTGCCCAGGGGTAACACACTGGTAATTATCAACTCCATATTAGCAGGCCTCTGAATTCTCACACAGTTACATACTACGTTACATGGTTCATGTGCCACTCAGCTACAATTCAGTACAATGAAGTAACAGGCTAACTTCAAAGCACAGACTACTGTCAAAGTCAATCACACCCATCACTAGCTCTTACCAAGTCAATTATATTAGCTAACTGCCAAGTACGTCTGTTAAACACAGACAGACAGACAGACAAGGATGCGCTGCTGATGAAGAACCGAGGGAAACCTGAATCTTCGGAGGAAAGCAGTGTTCCTGGCACGCATCTCGGAGTTCAAGGTCGATCCTTAGATGCTTGAATTCAGAGAATTCCAATCATAATGTTGGTCATGATTCTCATCACAGCAGACACAAGAATCCCTAACACAGTAACCCAGTTTTCCTACCACCAGTGCTGCACATAAGAGGCATTTCAGGGGGCTGGAGAGGTGGCTCAGTGGTTAAGAGCACTGGCTGCTAGTGCAGAGGATCCAGGTTCAATCCCAGGACCTACCTGACAACTCAAGACATTCTATATCTCCAGTTTGGGGGACCTGGCACCCTCTTCCGGTTTCTGTGGGCACCAGGCACACACGCTGTATACATACACGCAGGCAAAACATGCTGTGGGATGGTCTGTATGGCAAATGTGTTGCTAATTAGTCAATAAATAAAACACTGATTGGCCATTGGCTAGGCAGGAAGTGTAGGCGGGACAAGGAGGAGAATAAAGCTGGGAAGTGGAAGGCTGAGTCAGAGAGACACTGCCAGCCGCCAAGATGACAAACAGCATGTGAAGATGCCGGTAAGCCACGAGCCACGTGGCAAGGTATAGATTAATGGAAATGGATTAATTTAAGCTGTAAAAACAGTTAGCAAGAAGCCTGCCACTGCCATATACAGTTTGTAACCAATATAAGTCTCTGTGTTTACTTGGTCAGGTCTGAGGCTGTGGGACTGGCAGGTGATAGAGATTTGTCCTGACTGTGGGCCAGGCAGGAAAACTCTAGCTACAAAAACACTAATATAACATAAAATAATATAAAATAAAGTTTTCTAAAATAAAAAAAACAAACTATGGGTCGCCACAGCTTTCATTTTGGTGGGGGTGTAGAGACCTACAGAGGTTTCCTAGTGAGAACTTACTCAGGGTCAGAGAATCTGAGCTTGCTTTACCCAGCAGGGCTGCATAAGGGGATGATTTGACCACTGGTGTGGTTACCGGGTGTTTGGAAGGGTCTACACTAGGCTGTGCTTTGGTCTAGCAAGGGGAGGTCTTTTGCCCCGCCCCTTGGCATTGTTACAAAAAGTTCTTTTGAAGAGGCAGAGGGGGCTGTGTTTTGATCCAGAACCTTCCGAAGCTATCCTGTGTTTCTTTTTCCTCTTCGTTATCTTTCTATCTACAAGTTTCTTATCTCTCCTCCTCCTCATAGGGACCCATTTTAAAAGGTGGGAGCTGGCCTCTCACAGGAGGGAAGGTCACAGGGTCTCTCTATGTAGCCCTGTTCTGGCTGTCCTGGAACTCGCTCTGTAGACCAGGCTGGCCTCGAACTCACAGAGCTCTGCCTGCCTCTGCCTCCCGAGTGCTGGGATTAAAGGCTGTGCCACCACCGCCAAGGTCTCCCTTTGCTGTTGTTTTTGTTGTTTTGTTTCCAGTGAAGAACATATGTGTTTTCAAAGCAAGAGATAAGACCAAGAGAACAAGAAAGGCTAACAACAGAATGAGTCATACAATACAACTAACTTACTTATTTACTGTTTATACTATGTACCACACACCAAACAAAACAACGTAAATGAGATGGGTAGTATTTAGTAAGTGTCTTACCTGTGTGAAACTATCTTCTCAGTTAACTATACAAAACAATGAAAAATATAACTTGTTCCTTTAATCTTTAAAGTTCTTATGACTTGTTGCTTGTGGGGGTGGGTGTTGTTTTGTGCTGCAGTGCACATGGGAGGGTCAGAACACAAGAGTCTGCTCTCTCCTCCTACCACGTGAGCTGTAGGGATTGAACTCAGGTGCCTTTACCTGCTTTGTAATACTCTCCCTAAAGGCTCCAATAGCCACCTTAATAACTCACCCTGTGGAAGTGAGCCCACAGCAACTCCTGCCAGTACCACCATTGTCAATACAACCAAAGGCTTTACAACCAATATCTGTGTCAGGTATGGTGTCCTAACGTTTAACTTCATCTGTGTCAGGTATGGTGTCCTAACGTTTAACTTCACCTGTGTCAGGTATGGTGTCCTAACGTTTAACTTCACCTGTGTCAGGTATGGTGTCCTAACGATGAACTTCATCTGTGTCAGGTATGGTACCCTAACAACGTTGAACTTCATCTGTGTCAGGTATGGTGTCCTAACAACGTTGAACTTCATCTGTGTCAGGTATGGTGTCCTAACGTTGAACTTCATCTGTGTCAGGTATGGTACCCTAACAACGTTGAACTTCATCTGTGTCAGGTATGGTGTCCTAACGTTGAACTTCATCTGTGTCAGGTATGGTGTCCTAACGTTTAACTAACTTCAGCCAAGTAGGACGGTACCTGCCTAAAGTCCCAGGAGAACAGAGGCTGGGGGATAATGAGTTCTAGACCAGCCCCAATTACATATTGAGACTAGTCTTAAAAAGACAGGTTCTGGGATGTCTGTCAACAGTAGAGTGCATGCACAGCGGGAGGCCCTGGGTGCATCTCCAGCGCTGTGGTAACCGACAGAAGTTAATAGTAATTTTAGCTCGTGTTCACAAAACACAGCAAATGCCTCCATGTGCAGGTATGGGCAGGGGGGACCTTATCTGAGACATAGGAGGACACTCTGCACAAAGCTAATTTAATAAAAGAGATGATTTAATAAGAGTTAACACAGTTCAATTTTCTTCACTACATAAGGTCACTGCATGAAGCTACAGGACACGTGAAAGGGCCACATGGGAAGCAGCATCTAACTAAAATCCAGATTAGGGAGCCAGACTCCTTGGGCTGGCTCACCAGTTCCCACCCACTGACTGCAAAGCCGTGATCCAGGTACTGTTACTTCTGTCCCGTCTGTAAAAGTGGGAATTACTGTAGCATTTACATAATAGGATTGTTATGAACATAATGAGCCATATCTGTAAAGCCCTTAGACAAAGATACGTGCAGTTTTCAGCTAAATAAAATGGTACACAAGTGTCCAGCATCTTTGTGAAGACAAAATTCTTGGGGCTGGAGAGATGGTTCATCAGTTGAGAGCTCATATTGCTCTTGCAGAGGATCAGAGTTCAATTTCTAGCCCCCTCGGATGGCTCACAGCCACCTGTAACTCCAGCTTCGGGTGGTCCAACACTTCTGGCCTCTTCGGACACCCACTCATGTTCACATACCCCCACACACACACACACAGACACACAATTAATAAAAATAAATCTTTTCAGAAAAAAACCCATCTTTTTCTTTTTTGAGAGACGGTCTCACCCTGGCTGGCTTAGAATTCACTATATAGAACAGGATGGCCTTGGACTCACAGAGCTCTGCCTGCCTCTGCCTTCACAGTGCTAGAATAAAAGGAATATGCCACCATGCCCAGAAAAAATAAAATTCTTTATACTGGTGCCTCATTTAAACTGAGCTGGAGAACATTCAAAAAACAAAGTAACATGTCTCTGAGGTGGAAGTGAGATTTCAAAACTTTTAAATACAGATGCCATAGTGATGAACTGTAAACATGTTTACAGTCTGGAAGATTAGCACTAACATGCCTAAAGGTGCTGTTACACTCCTGTGTTACTACAGGCTGGCTCCAGATCAAGCCTGGCCAGTGTATAACCTTGGGAAGCATGGCATCTCTATCTCCTTCTCTGTGCGTGTGTGTGTGTGTGTGTGTGTGTGTGTGTGTGTGTGTGTGTGTGGCCATCCCTGGACTATCATTTCTCTTTCCTCAACTTCCTTCTTTTGTTTTTTCTTTGGGGTCAAGCAGAGTCTCAGGCTGGCCTCGAACTTGCCATGCAGCTGAGCATAACCTTGAACTCCTGATATTCCACCTCCACTTTCTAAGTGCTAAGATGACAGGTGTGTGCTGCCCGTGCTGACCACAGAATGTCATTTCAAACCAAAAGGAGCTGTGGATCAGCGCAGTGGAAGTGTGCTTCAGTAGCACAAGGCCTGTGCTCAACCCCTTACCCTACAGAAAACAAACCAACACACACTCAACACTAAGGGACTGTGACAGCTGCTGACCTCTAAGGCTCAATTCTGACAGCTGTGGGAAGGCAGCACCTGATTTTCCTAAGCACATAGGAAACAGACGGAGAGAAAGACAGACGTTTGTGCAGAATTCTAAACCAAAAGCTTTCTGAGTAGGGCAGACGACCAGCCCTCCCCTTTCTTCCCACTGCAGGGCAGGAACAGGAATAGAAAACCAAGCCATTAGCCTCTGCCTCACAATTCCACTGTACAAAGAAGCGGGGACAGGATCCGTGCCCCTGGCTGAACCAGCACCAAACCGGCCACACTGCCCAAGGGTCCCCACACGTCTCAGGCACGGGCTTTGTGTATGAAGGTGCAGAATGCCATTCTCTGCTGGTCTCAGGGCCTCTTAACTGAGCATTGCCATTAAAGGCAGGGCCACACTGAGTCACAAAAGCCACAAAGCGCAGGATTCCACCTTGTGAAATGCCCAGAGCAGATCCGCTGGGACAGAATGCCAGCTAAGGGCTTCTGGGAGTTGAGAGGGGAGACGGGAAAGACTGTTAATGATTTGCTTTTAGGGGTGACAAAAATGTTTCGAATTAGACAGCAGAGATGTCTGCACAGGTCTGGGGACATGCTGGCCACTGAAGTGTACGCTGGCCTATGGGGGAAGATGTGGTCCATCCTTATAAGAGGTTCTATTTTTGTCTGTAGTGACAGAGGGAAGGGGATGAAGGCAAATCTGTCAACAGTTCATGGTAACAAGAAGGGCTGGAACTGGGTTTCAGATACCTACACAGGGCAGCCGAAGTATATAGGAACACAGACTCATCACTGTTTCCACACTCCAGCAGTCAGGGAGTCCTGCCCTGGGGCCAGATGCACCTGAGCCTCACCCGTGAATTTCTCAAGGGGGTGAGTAATGGAAAAAGGCAGGAGGCCAAATAAGCTTTTCCAAATTTCATCTCCACACCCTGCAATCTCTAGGCCCAATACTGACCTTTAGATGCCACTGGTCTGCCCCTTCCTGTAAGGGCACAGGGGAGGAGACAGCCCTGGTCTGCCCCTTCCTGTAAGGGCACAGGGGAGGAGACAGCAGGAACAAAGCCGAAAGGCAAAGAAAGAAGGAAATTCTGGCAGACCTTCGGCAAGATCACCAATCCAGGGGTCTCAGCAGCCATTTACGTTCTACCTGGGAAGTCCTATCATGTGACCCCTTATTTCAACCCTCTCCGGCACAATCAGAAAAATACAGCCATCTGAGGTGAAAGGCCACTGCATTCACGGTCAGCTTTGCCCGCTGCAGACCAGCAGCCCTTGGGAACCTCCCTCAGCCTTCTTCCCTCTCAGGCTGCTGCTGCCTCAGGCCATGGCCCACTCGGCTTCCTCTGCCAGGCTGGCTCCAGCTCGTTCCTAAGGTCTTACACAGCACTGCAGATAAACATCCAGAGAGCCTTTCCTGTTCCTCTCGACCACACAGCTGCCTGGCTCTTTCTTTGGGAGTTCACCATTCTGTCACTACTTTACCTATTTTTCCTTCCTGCTCACCAGCAGACTGCTGCAAAGGGACGGAGTCTCTCTCATCGCCACATCTAAAGGGCTATCCAGCAGCAGGTATACGGCTGACGTGGACATCTGCGAAGCAGATGCACCTCCGTTTTGAAGAATAACCATCCCGGGGAATGAAGAGAACAGTGAGGTTTGGAAACGGGAAGGCTGAGTGAAGACAATGGCTAGGGTCAGAATTTCAGTGCCCCCAAATCGGTTTGGTGGAACCCAATACCCGATGTGAGAGTTCTAAGAGATGGGACCTGCAGGAGGTGATTAGGTTGTAAGTGCTCTGCCTGACGTGAGTAGCTCGAGGGTGCCTGCTCGCCTCTTCTGCCTCGTGACCACGCCACAGGTTGGTGCCATTTCCGAAGCAGACAACGGTTATCAGATCACCAACTCAGCTGGCAGCTTGGACTTGGAATTCTCAGCCTTCAGAAGTCAGAACAAAAATGTCCTCACTCATAAATCACCTGCTGTTACATGAGCCCAACCAGACAGAGACATGCAGAAACCATGGTGGTGGTGGTGTGTGAATATGGGTATGGTGTATGCACATGAGTGTGTGGGTTTGTGTCTGTGTGTGCCCATGTAGAGGCCAGGGAAGGATGTGTGTCCTCCTCTACATCTCCATATCGCTTCCTTGAGACAAAGCCTCTAAGTGCATCAGAAGCTCGCTGTTTCAGCTAGACTGACTGGCCAATGAGCTCCTGGGATGTGCCCCCCGACCCCAGCAATGGGGATACAAGCACACGCACACATGCCCAGCTCTGTATGTGGGCACTGTGTACTCACGTTTGCCCAGCAAGCACTCTGACCCACTGAGATGGCTCCCCAACCCCAGCAAACAATGGTCTAAGCACTACTCAAAACCACCATTGGTAAGGACCTTCTTTCTTTTGAAAAACTGTACAATCACAATAATCATGGCTAAACAATGAACAGACTTAATTAAATTAATGTTGGCTGCCTGAATGTTTACTGACTGGGGTCTGTATGCTTTCTGCTGTGTACAAATCCCATTTTTTCTTGAACCTCCCACACAGAGCAGAGCAATGAGGACGTCTCTCGACTACTCTCGGGAACAGAAGGCTATTTTTCCTCCCTCTTGTCCAGTCTTCACACTTAAAGGGCACTTGTGTGCGGTTACTATTGCCATGCTATACCAGAGGCTCTCAACACTCTCTGCATGTTATAATCCTTTAAAAAGTATGAAAGACTGATAGGCCTTTCAGAACCCCCAAGCCCAGGCTATTCCCAGACCGATCAGATCAGAACCTATGGGGGAAAGACCCAGAGAGCCGCCAGTATTTTTTAGGCCTCTCCAACGACTCCAGTGGTTACCCAAGTCACACAATCCTAGGCTGACTTTAAAGACAAGAGTTGGACCTACAGAAAGGCCAGCCTCATCCACACAAACACCAGTGGGAGAGGTAGAACCACTGAATATTACTTTCTGAAGTTTTGCTTAAATCATTAAATGTCCTTTATTACATGTATTTTCCTAACTCTTACTAAAATGTACTACAAAGGTCACCTTGCCTCAGAATATAAAAACTGAAAAGAAAATAAAGCCTATGCACTTATTGACCACATTCTAAAGCCTGGAAAATCTACCCCCCTCTGCTACTTAGAAATGACCAGACTACTGTTACAACTTCTAGCAACAAATAGAAACACCAAACATCTGGTAAGTAAAAAAAAAAAAGTCAATAATCTGTAGTCGACCATGTAGACAATGAATGAATACACAAAGAAATAATAAGGCTGAAAATGGCAACTTGAAAATCACTTTGACAGCCAAGACTACACAAAGAAACACTGTTTCAGAAAAAAAAAATCACTTTGAATATGACTGAAAATAGCCCAGCCTACGATTACAGTCTAGACAAGGAAATACACAACCTAGTTCTGGCCTCACTTTCGGTCACATGCACTTGTACATGTGCATGGACCTACATGTTCCACCCAAAACAGACTTTTTTTTTTTTTTTTTGAGACAGTCTCACTATGTAGCTTGGAACTCACTAAGATCCTCCTGCTTTCTGCCTCCTAAGTGCTGAGATTAAGGGTACCCACCACCACGCCCAGCTTAGAAACAGACTTTTTTAATCTTTTAAATTTTTATTTTGTATGTTTAAATATTTTGCCCGCATGCATGTATGTATGTGTACCATGCCCACGCCTGATGTCTGTGGAGGACAGAGGAGAGCAATGAGTCCCCTGGAACTGGAGTTACAGGCAGTGTTGAGCCGTATCAGGGAGCTGGGAACCAAACCTGGGTCCTCTGCAGGAGCAGCAAGTGCTCTTTATTGCTGAGAAGTCTCTCCAGCCCCAAGAAAACAGACTTAACTCTCTACAGCTCACATAAATAATCTATTCATGCCAACAAAGAAGTTAGTTACATTTATCACATAATTATGTATCAAGTAGCACTGATGTAGGAAAACAGAGGTTATTATGTCACAAGGTTTTAAAATTCAATATTCTTGGGGAAGGCGGGACTCAATGGGAGAAGACTTACTGCCAACCCCACATGGTGGAAGGAGAGAAACAACTCTAAGACACACACTGAAAATGCTTCACAAAGTTCCCTTTTTAAAAGAATTCCAAGTGAAATACCCAGAGTCAAAGAAAGAGTGCAGGACAAGGTAACTTTGTTACCCCACACGGAGCTATTTTGAACAAGGCTGCTATCAGCATTTAACATCAACTATCACTAGAAGGGCTCTCTCTACCTTTACTGCCGTGAAAGCCAAACCAATCCTCCTAGTCTGCCTTAGTGATCCTCCACACTCTGATCACAGAAGCCAGTCGGTGCATTAGCAGGTAATGCCCGGAGAGCAAAAGCCCTTCCCAGCTTGACCTCTGAGGGTCTCCAACTCCACAAGCAAGCACGTCACATCAGCAGCTGGCCTTTATCCAGAACAACTAACTTCTAAAACCCAATTTGCAGAGGTAGCTGTGGTGGCACTGCCTATAATCCTAGCACTGGGGAGACAGAGGCACGGGCCCTGATCAGAAGTTTGAGGCTATCCTCGGCTACATGGCAAGTTTGAGGCCAGCCTGAGCTATTTGAGACTGTCTCAAAAATGAAACAATAAAAACATTTTCTCCCTCCTAGCATATTCTAAGTTCCAATCTGGCCAATGATAGTCACATGGTATAATGATATTATTTATCTGTGTCTTTGGCCTCCAACTGAAATGTTTTCACCCTTTATTTTTATCACCATGGTTGAGAAGTTTCAGAAATTGAATGGATGAAACCCACCAACTTTATTATAGTATAAAATAAAATTCATTTGTAGAGAGAAGAGCAATTCTGATTGCTCAGAAAAATGATAAATTATAAAATATCTTCAAAAATAAACATTAAGTTATAAAATAAATAATATTCACTAGATCCTAATGTTGTGATTCATTTTCTAATTACATGAATAATTTAACCATGGAGCTATGTCATGAATGTATTTTATAAGGTTTGTTATGGTGTTTCCAAATTTTCTTTTGATGTTTGGCCTTGGGGCCGGAGAGATGGCTCAGCAGTTAAGAGGATTGGCTGCTCCTCCAGAGGACCCACGGTTGATTCCCAGAACCCACAGGCTGACTCAAAACTGTACAAAACTCCAGTTCCAGGGAATCCACCACCCTTTTCTGGCTTCCTCCAGTGCCAGGCACACATATGGTGCCCAGACACAGGCATAACACCCATACACAAAAAAATTAAATTTTAAAATGGAAAAAAAAAAGCCTTAAATTTCTGTCATTATGACCTTTACTCATCTGTGGTGGGAAGCAGCAGGCCAATGGCATGGAGGCATGGAGAGGAGACAGGAAACCTGGAGGGGTCACTTCTCTCTCCTACCATGTGGGTGGCCAGGACTGAACTCAGTGGTCCAATAATTAGCCTTTTTTAAAAATCAAAAAGCTAAGCCAGGCTGGTGACTCACGTCTGCAATCCCAGCACTAGAAAAGCTAAGGTTAGGTGAGGTCAGCCTTCGATACAAAAAAAAAACAAACAAACAAACAAAAAAAAAAACAAAAAAACAAAAAAACGAGTTCTAGGCCAGTCAGGGCTACAGCGTGAGAGTCGGGATCAAATAAAGCAAGCCCAAAGTCTTCACCTGCCCTGAAGAGAACTCTGAATCAAGAAAGTTCTAACTTTCTTAATTGGGTTTTACTGTGTACAAAAACATATGGTAGAAATCCCCGTAAGTCATCAATGGGGCGCAGGTCACTCCCGATAGCTGTTTTAGTCCGCCTGCCAGAAAGTGGAGGACTGGGCTCCACCACCACATTCTGTGCGGCCTGGATAAGGTCAACTCCTTGTCAGTATAATCTGATAAAAAATAAAACACCCTTTGGCCAGCTGACAGGAGATCGGAGAACAAGTTAAGGCTCCCCAACGTGTAACCTTAAGCAGTCAGTACGTTAACTTTAAGGAGTTCCGACCTGGGTGTCAAGAACCTGGGCTAAACGGCCCACAAGCCCTGACCGCGGAGGGCGGCGGAGGGAGGGGGCAGAACGGCTGCTGCGGGGCGAGCCACTTACGAGATGTAGGCTGGGTATCCGAAACCTATCAGGTTGCAGAGGAGAGAGGCTCCATAACCGAACACCAGATACAAGGCCACCAGTCCGACGACACCTGGGGAGAGAAGCGGGTTGGGTGACCGGGCAGACATTCTAAAGCCAGTCCCCGCCCACACCCGCACTTCGAGGTTAGGCCTTTCCTAGGCGTTTTCCTCCTGCCTCGATTACCGGAGAGAAACCGACCACAAGGAGGTCCGGCCTGCCCGTCGATCGGGCGCCGTTTGGGTTGGGGACACTGGGGAGTCCGCCGCCTCTCCTCCCTGGGCAGGGCCCTCCGAGACTGGGCATACAGAGCAGTCCCCTGCCTCAACTCTCTGAACCGGGCCCGCCTAGGTTAAGCACACCGTACAATCCCCTGCCTCAACTCTATGGACAGGGTCCGCAGGGCTGACCAAGCATAGCGAGCAATCCCCGGCCTCAACACCCCGCGGGGAGGGGAGGGGGGAGGCCCGCCTGGACTGGGCATCCAGGGCAGTCCCCTGCCTCCCCTTCTTCCCAGCTGGCCCGCGCCGTGCACCGGCCGGGAAGCCCCGCTCGGCCAGCCCCCCGGGGCGAGCGCGGATTGTCCACGCGAGGCCGGGCTGCCGAGGGGTTCCGGGAGGTGACGGGCGGCCTCCACCCCGCGGGACCCCGCGGGACCCCGCGTCCAGAGCTGCGGCTCCGGCTCCTCGGACGCTCGCGGTCGGCAGAGGCGACACGTCAGCGCCCCCGCGTCCCCGCAGCCCGCGCGCGGTGCCCAGGCCCCCGGCTCCACGCGCCAGGGGCCTCCCGGCCGCCCTCCGGCCGCGCCCCGCGGCGCTCTCGGGGTGGGGAAGGGGGGGGGCGCCGCCGCCGCCCACCGAGCGCGATGAAGCTCCGGTTCACTCCGGTCTTGGCCTCGAGCTTGGCCAGGAGGTCGGTCACGCAGTTCTTCTCGTGCAGGAACCGGTCGAACCGCTCCCTCATGGCTGCGGACATGGCTGGGCCGTTCGCGCCGCCCGGGATGCTCCGCAGCCGGCTGGACGCGGAACCCAGCTGACCGGGGCGGGGCGGGGCGGGGGCGGGGGCGGGCGGGCGGCACCGCGGCGCGGGCACGAGGTTCCCGGGAGCGCGCCCCGCGCTCGCCCCCGCCCTGCTGGCGCCGTTCCCGCCCCGCCCCCGCCCTGCTCTCCCCGCAGCTGCCACGCCCGGGCTGGGCCAACGCCCTGGCAGCGAGGTGCCTGCCCCTTCCCCCCTGTAAGCGGCAGGAGGTTCCTGGTGCCCGCCTGACTTTTTAAAATCCACACGGTGCAAAAAGACAGGAAAGGGGAGGGTGACCTTGATGTCTGCAACGGAGCAAGACTAGTTTGATGGATACACTCCGGAGCTAAACCTACGAAGGCATTTTTTAACCTAAAAGTGGAAATGGGTGACCGGTCCTCAATGAAGTCTGGGGCCAGGCCTGCTTCCCTCCTGTGCCAGGACTCAGCATAGTTTTGAAAACTCCCCTGGAGGAAGCTCACATGCCCTCCCTCCTCTGGGGCACGCTGTTTTCAAGCTCTGCAGTTAAACCTCCTGGTGTTGCCTGGAGGTCTAAGGGAAGGGAAATGTTTCCACGGTGGAAGTGGCAATCTTCAGTTCCCTAAAAGCACGGTTGTCCTGAAGAAGAGGTGGGCCCGGAGTGTAAGCCTTAAGACCACTCTCTAGTTACCGCCAGCTTGGGGTGACGTCCCAAACTCCTCCTCCATCTAAACCTAGGCTCCAGTGGTCTTTCACCCATATTCCTTCAGAACACTCCTGAAATCGCCCTTTCTCCCACTCCCGCCAAGCTTTCTTTATTGCATAAGACTCAAAGGCCTTTAGTGGTAACGTAGAATCCCATTTCTCCGTAGAGAATGAGAGGTCCCGTGCACAAACTGGCCCCAACCATTCTTTGTCCTGCACCTCCACTTCCAGACTTAGTTCCCATATTGTCTTTTTTTGTCCCATTTTCCTTATCTGCAAGCTCCTTATTCCAATTTTTCCATGAGGGTCTTAAATCAACTCTCTCAGCTGCCCCCACCAATATCCAGCTAATCATTGACGAAATTGAACCATAATGTTATAGCATTATTATAATAGCCCCCACACCCAGCTCTCCATTAGCCTGTAATTAATTCTCAATGTTGCAGTCAGAGGAACAAAATGTAGGTCAAAGCTAGGCACGGCTTTGCATAACTGTAATCCCAGCTCTTGGAAGATGAGGCAGGAGGATCAGTAGTTGAAAGATAGCCTCAGCTATATAGGGAGTTTGAGGCCAGCCTGAGCTACTCGAGACCCTTTTGAAAAGCAAACAGAACTAGAGAAATGGCCCAGGGGTTAGGAGCACCTCCTGCTCTTGCAGAGGATGAAGTTTAGTTCCCAGCACCCAGCTTATATCTCTTGTTCCAGGGGATCCAGGCCTTCTTCTGGAGTCTGTGGACACCTAGACTCACATGCACACACAAATGCAAATAATTAAAAATAAATCTAAAAACAAAGGAAAAGAAAGATCATTGTTTCCAGTAACAATAAAAGTGAGTCACATTGTGCTGTGTCTGTCCTTAACCCTCGGGTGACTTTTTGTTTTCTAAAGAATGGCCTCATACTAGGCAGATGGCCCAACCAAAAAGGTGCTTGCCAGGCGAGCATAAGGTAAAAAGACGTATGTGACAGCATCTGTATCTCCTCACTGCTGAGGGAGCTTGCTGGAGCTTGTTGGCCAGCCAGCCTACTGAACTGGTGAGCACCAGGATCAGTGAGCGAGTCTACCTCAAAATAAGACAGCAAAGAGCTGAGGAAGACATGGAATATCAAGAGCAGATGCTGACCCCTGTCCTCTAGACACCTTGTACACCCATGCTTGCTGTGTGTAATGCAGTGGTTGGAATGAGGAATGTCCCCCGCAGGCTCGTGTATCAACTCTTGGTCCCCATTTGGGTGCTAAAATTGAATGAGAGAAATATTACCTAAGCTTTGCCTTTAGATAATTGTAGTCAGACTGGAGAAGCAGGAGACCCTTAGCTCATGCAGTCATCACAAACTTCTCAAAGATGAGAAAAGACGTAACACAAAGAGCCCACACACACTCCTATTTACCCACTATGCTTTGTTCTGGTGCCAGAGTGTTAGGCCTGGGACCCAGAGACCACATTGCTGTCTAGAAAGGCCAGGAGAAGTCGGAGAAGGCGCGGCCCAGGCAGGAGCAGGTTGACTCTGGCGGGTCCTAGGAAGGAAGTCGACTTGACATGGGGTGACTCGAGTGCTGTTGTGACCCCTTCCTTGAAGTAGAGAGGTTTCTCCTGGGGAACTGTGATAGGGATGTTTTTTGCAGGGTCTGTGTCAGGAGGAGGTGGAGCGTAATTTGCCGGATAATCTTTACTAAGCACCCATTCATTCGTAGGTCCTTTATTGTCACCCGACATCCATGAGACAACCAGCTTTTGCAGAAGACCCTCAGCAAAGTCAGCAACATCTGAGAGGCCCCATGCTGGACCGGCTGGAGGCAAATGGAGAGGCTGAATGCAGTGTAGGAAATAGTATTCTCCAGTGTGTCACAGGCACACACAAAAAGACACGAAAGTGAGAGGACTTGGGAAGAAGAAGGGGTTTGGGGGGAGAGGGGAAGAGATAAGAGAGGGTAATGGGGGAGACTTTCGTCAAAGAATATTTCCTATATGTATGAAATTATAAGAGAATAAATAAAAACTTTAAAGTATTATTTAAAGAAATACAACGTAGCTGAACATGGTGGCATACTGGCAAACTCAGAATTTGGAAGGTAGAGGCAGGAGGATCAGAAGCTTAAAGTCATTCTCTTTGGCTAGCCTGGGCTACTTGAGGCTATCTCAAAAAAAGACAAGACAGGGCTAGCAAGATGGCTCAGGTGGTAAACACCTTGCCACTAGGCCTGATGACCAGAATTGGATCCCTGGAGCTCTCATATGAGAGAACCGAATCCATAAAGCTACCCTCTGACCTCCACACACTTATACGGCCTGCACGACCCCTCAGTCATACACATACCACTAATAAGTACAAATTTTCTTTAAAATATTAAAAGTAAAAATTACCATGCTTCATTGAATACATTGGAATAAAGTCATTTTTCCTCATTTATCTTATTTTACACATTTTCTATTGAAAATATAGGCAAAGCTTTGTATTATATTTTTTCACTTATCAAATAGAAAGTTAAGTTTTAGAAAGTCGAGAACAAACCAACACGAGAATATCCTCTAGTTCAGCTAACGTATTTTTGTTCCAAATGCACTGCTGTATGTCATGGCTATTGCTTACAAATCTGCAGGATTTTCCACTGGGCACGAAACTGTCCTTTAGCTCATCCTTTCGTGTCTTGGTTGCGCCTGCACAGGGGCCATCCAGCAAAAACAAGCCACTGGCAGATTGTTGCTCCGGGATCATGACTGGTTGTTCTAGTTTGGGCAAACCCTGCGTTTAGATTTCCTCCTTGACTGCAAAGGTTAGCCTGGATTTGCAATTTTGGCCGCCTCCTCCATGCCCCCGGGACGTGTGGTACAGGTCACTGTGTCCACGGGTACAGAGCCTGTGCCGAGGCCGGAGGACAGCCTCAAGGGTCTTACTGCCTCACTGTCACTCACCTCTTAGTCACTCCAACCTGGAATGAGGCTGGTGACCAGCAGACCTGGGGAATTTTCCTGTCTCTGCCTCCACTAGCACTAGGGTTACAAGCCCTCGTGGGGCCACGCCCAGCGGTTTTTTGTTGTTTTTTTTTTTTAAAATGTTGGTACTGGGAATTTGAATGGAGGGTCTCATGACTGCGCAGCAAGTGTTCTTACCCACTCCCCCACCTCTCAGCCACTCGGACCTCTTCATTGAAGAGGAGAACCGGAAGTTAATTTTCTGCACCTCTCTTCATGCCTAGGCATCAAGGACACTTGGTGAAGATGAACGAAGACACTGAGCAGTTTTCATTCTCTAGTGCTGCTGTAGCAAACTATCATGAGTGTGGTGGCTTAAGACATCATAGTTATATTATGTTAGAGCTTGTGTCAGAAGTCTGAGCCGAGTCTTACTGGGCTAGAGTTAAGGTCTCGTTTTCAGGGCGTGGTTCCCTCCTGGAGAGTCAGGGAAAATCCATTTCTTTGCTCCTTTGAGTGGCTGACAGAATCCAGTTCCTGGGGTTCTAAGACTGAAAGCTCCATTTCCTTCCTCTTTTTCAAGGCTAGCAGCAGCAGGATGAATTCCTCTCGTACTTCAAGTCTCTCTTCCTCTTTCTTCTGTCTCCTCTCTGTGGCTCATCTATTTTCTACTTATACTTGTTCAAAGACTGATTTTTATTTTGTGTGTATGAGTGTTTGACCTGCATGGATGCCTGTGTACTGCATGTGCCTGGTCCCTGCAGGAGACCGGAGGAGGGTATGAGGGTATCCGACCCCCTGGAACTGGAGTTAACAGATGGTTGTGAGCCACTGTGTGGGTCCTGGGAACAGAACCGGGTCCTCTGCAGGAGCAGCAAGTGTTCTCAACTGCTGGGCCATCTCTCCAGGACCACCTTTCCTCTTTTTAGGTTGACTTTTCTCTGGTTCTTGTTGCACTAACAGAAAGCTAGCAGGTTGTATAAGGAGATATAGTCATAGGTTCTGACTATTTGGACGTTGACCTTTGGGGAAGAGGTTCACTATTCTGACCACACAATGGCCTCACATGAGGCACCATAGGCAGCCTCCAACCCTCTAGAAAGAATGGACATGTTGAGAGCTGACAGCTGGTGGAGGCCTGTAGTCACAGCTAGAGCCAGCCCAGGGCGTGCACAGGCTTGTGATGCAGGCCCTGGAACTGACAGCCTGGATTATTTGCCACCTGGGTACTCTTGGGGAATGCTCATGACCTCCAAGAGCCCAGCTTCCCTCAGCATATAAAATGAGGATAATGTTATTAGCATCTACTTCATGGGTTATTGGAATAAATGAGGCACTCCATAAAAAAGGGATTTGAGATGATCTGGCCTCCAGATGTGCTGAAGAAGTGTGAGCCATATCCAAAAGACTCACACATCAATGCCGTTGATAGTTGCAAGAGTTAATTTCTGAAGCACCAACACCTCGTCTAGTGTTTTTTGTTTTGTTTTTTGTTTTTTTGACATAGAGTCCCATGTACTCAAGGGTGGCCTTGAACTCACTCTGTTGTCAAAGATGCTTGTGAATTTTGGATTCTCCTGCTTGTACCTTCCAAGTGCTGGGATTACAGGCATGCAACATCACACTCAGTTTATACTGTGCTAGGGACCAAACCAGGCTTCATACACACCGGCAACTGAGCTGCATCGATAGCCCTTTATCTGTTTTTTTTATCCATGGATATGATATCTATGCATGCTAGTTTGATTTCTGTTAATCCAATGAACACCATTGACCAAAAACAGCCTGAGGAGGAAGCAGTCTATGGCATCTCACACGTTACAGTCCATCGTCCAGGAAAACCAAGGCAGGAACTCAAGTTGAAGATTAGCCATCACACTATGAAAATCAAAATGTTCTAGAAAGAAGTAAAATCTAACTGTTGGGCTCCCATTTAACCCCCTTGAACTAACCTGTGCCCAAGGGAAGTGAACCATCCAGGCTTGCCAGATGTGGGTAAGGAACTACCCTAACAGTATTCATTGGTCCGAGTCGGGCTGTTCTCTGACAGACAGCAAACTGACTGACGTGCCTCTTTATCAGTGAGCTGTCTCCAGACTTCCTGCTTCTTTGCTCTCCGACGTTCAGCCATTTGGGGAGGTGTTTTGGCCCACAGTCTTTCAGCTCTTGGACATAAATCATCACAGGACCTTGCCACTCGACTCAAGGACATACTTCTTTTGAATGCAGAAATAACGTTTGCTCTGTAATGAGGTCTGTCATGCAGTTCCACAAGACTGAGTGCACCACACAGCCTTTCCCTTTCCCCATGGTGGCCTCTCCGAAATTGATGCTGACAGATTTACAGCCAGCTAGAGCTGGGGGGATTTAGAAAAAGGTTTGTTGGGACAAACTTTATTTTTCCCTCACATCTTTTTCCTCCCCAGCAACTCTTTAATCTGTACAAAGCAAACAAATAAAAACAAACAAACAAAAAACATGTGCTAAGCAAACTTGTAATTCTAGCACTTGGGAAGCTGATGCAGGAGGATTGTCATGAATCTAAAGCTAACCTGAGTCATATTGTTCTAGGCCAACTTGGGTTACAGAGTGAGCGCATCCTTTAAAAACACCAACAAAACCTGCTAAAAGTAAGGCTTCATTAGTCTAAAATCAAGTGTAAGTTGATTTAGTTAAAAAATCATGATGTTGTTAAATCGTGGATCTGTGAGTTCAAGACACTACTCTAAGTGACCAGATCCTTTAGCTGGCACCATCTCTCCCTCCCTCCCTCCCTCCCTCTCTCTCTCTCTCTCTCTCTCTCTCTCTCTCTCTCTCTCTCTGTGTGTGTGTGTGTGTGTCTCTCCCTCCATATGTCAGAATTAATTGTGTTGTGGCTTCACAGCCTCATTTTGTCTGACATAGTAACTTGACTTCTCCATGCTCCTCATCAAGTCAGCTATCCCAGACTAAATCACATGGTGCGGAATTTCCCAAGACCCCTTGACCCCTTGAAATGATATAAGAGTCAGATATTTTCCTTGTTCAGGGGATTTCTCTGAAGGCTCTCTCCTGGGTCTCCCCACTCTCCTATTACCCTGTCCACGACAACTATCTCTCTTACTCTTATTTAGCTATTTTTTAAATCTCTTTTTAACATTTTATTTATTATTTTTATGTGTATGAGTATTTTGCCTGCACATATGTGCAACACATGTGTGCAATGCACAGTGAGAGCCAGAAAAGGGCATCAAATTCCCCTGGGACTGGAGTTACAGACAGTTGTGAGCTGCCATGTGGGTGCTAGGAATTGAACCCTGGGCCTCTGGAAATGCAGCAGGTGCTGTGGATATCGCTCTGTATAAATAAAGTGCTGATTGGCCAGTAGCCAGGCAGGAAGTATAGGCGGGACAAGCAGAGAAGAGAATTCTGGGAAGTGGAAGGCTGAGGCAGAGAGATGCTGCCAGCTGCCACCATGAGACGATGTTAAGATACTGGTAAGCCACAAGCCACGTGGCAACTTATAGATTCATAGAAATGGGTTGACTTAAGATATAAGAACAGTTAGCAAGAAGCCTGCCATGGCCATACAGTCTGTAAGCAATATAAGTCTCTGGGTGTTTACTTGGTTGGGTCTGAGCGGCTGAGGGACTGGCGGGTGAGAGAGATTTGTCCTGACCGTGGGCCAGGCAGGACTGGAGAAAACTCCAGCTACAAGCAGGTGCTCCTAACTGCTGAGCCATCTCTCTGGCCCCAGCTATCACTCTTAATAAAGCTCCTTTTCAGGTGTTAAAGGGAAGCATCCCATCCATGCTGTCTCTGATACAATATACTCTTTTTTTTTTAATGCTTTCCCACCTCAAGGCCAATCATGGCTCTTGTGGTCACAAGACCCTCTCTCCCAAAGGGTAATTTTATGTCAGATCTTTTCCCAAACCAACCTACCTGCCCCTTCTCTCATTTTAACATATGTATGCTGTCTCTAAACCACAGCAGCTATTGTATTATTATAAAATCCTTTATAAAATATTATGAAAAGTACAAGTGGTCCTCTAACTTGATGATCATTCTTATACGTGTAGTTTGTACTTAAAAACTTCTAATTGTATATGATAGTAAGTGAATTGATATTTAATACAATATGCTCAGTCTATAGTACATGTATATCAGACATGAGTATGACTCAAGACACTGACACCTGAAATAGAGCAGTGAGTATGAGGGGGAGTCCATATTGGGTTTTGTTTTGTTGTTATTGTTGTTTGGTGATGGGGTTACTTACAATTCATGTCTTTAACATATAGGAAGACATTAACATCTAAGTTATTTGACATCAGGTTCATGGCTTTTATTTTATATTAAGCAATGCCATGAATCTTAGATGTAATATCTTCAATAAGCCACAAAAGACTTATATTTGTTTGCTTTTTTTCAGAGAGGGTCTCACTGTGTAGCTCCAGCTGTCCTAGAACTCACTCTGTAGACCAGGCTGACCTTGAACTCACAGAGCTGGGTAGTGGTGGCACACAACTTTAATTCCAGCACTCAGGAGGCAGAGACAGATCTCTGTGAGTTCAAGGCCAGCCTGGTCTACAGAGTGTGTTCCAGGACAGGCTCAAAAGCCATAGAGAAACCCTGTCTCGCGGGACACAACACACTCACAGAGATGCCCCTGCTCTTGAGTGCTAGGATTAAAGGTGTGTGCCAATACTCCAGGCTCAAAAGATTTATTTTAAGTGGAAGACACAAAGTTATCTTTTTTAAAAAAATTTTATTTTATTTTATTTTCCAGACAGGGTTTCTCTGAGTAGTTTTGATGCCTGTCCTGGATGTCGCTCTGTAGACCAGGCTGGCCTCAAACTCATAGAGATCCGCCTGGCTCTGCCTCCCGTGCTGAGATTAAAGGTGTGTGCCACTGCTGCCCGGCTAATCCAAAGTTATTTTGATAGAACAAAACAGAAACCAACATTGACTGAGTTTCAGGGTAACTTTCTTTTCTTTTCTTTTCTTTTCTTTTTTTTTTTTTTTTTTTTGAGGTAGGCTTTCATTCCCAGCCTGACCTAGAACTCACGATGTGGCCCAGGCTGGTCTTGATCCTGCAGCAGTTTTCCTGCCTTACCCTCCTAAGTGCTGGGATATGTGTGAGCCACCACATCTGGCTCAGAGTAATACTTTATTAAAAAAATCATTTAGTTACCTCAAATCAATTTTTCAGTTTGTTCTAAGCCAGAAGAAAAACTTTAAAAATCACCTTTGAAGACC
Organism: Peromyscus eremicus; assembly: GCF_949786415.1. Classification (NCBI taxonomy): domain Eukaryota; kingdom Metazoa; phylum Chordata; class Mammalia; order Rodentia; family Cricetidae; genus Peromyscus; species Peromyscus eremicus. The sequence goes on from NC_081435.1 coordinate 23,450,236, forward strand.
AGCAACAGTTTATATAATGGGATTGCATCTACCCTTGAAGAAGGGAGTGAAGTTAAACAGACATCTTGGGATCAATAATTATTTGGTGTAGACAGTCCAGGTTATGACCTCCAGAGGACAACTGGACAAGGGTAGATGTTTTTTATTTATTTTTTTAATATATTTATTTATTTAGGTTTTTCGAGACAGGCTTTCTCTGTGTAGCCTTGGCTGTCCTGGAACTCACGCTGTAGACCAGGCTGGCCTCGAACTCACAGAGATCCGCCTGCCTCTGCCTCCTGAGTGCTGGGATTAAAGGTGTGCGCCACCACCGCCTGGCTATAAGGTTGTGTGTGCCAGTTAACTTGGTGGGTTTTTTGTTGTTGTTGTCGTTGTTTGGGGGGGTTGTTTGTGTGTTTTGGGGTTTTTTGTTTTTTTTTTTCTTTTCGGTCTTTTTGTTTGTTTGTTTGTTTGTTTTTTCCTGGCAAGTGCTCTACCACTGAGCTAAATCTCCAACCCCATGGGTGGATTTTTTAGGACAACTTACCAGGAAACCAAAAGATAGAATAGGCAAGTCCTGGTCTATCACATGTAAAATTGGTTCCAGAAAGCACTCCTCTACCCCTGAAGGACCCAATTATTTAGAAATATTTGTTAAAGGTTTCACATTGTTTTCAGAAAGCTAATGAGTTGCACTTGACCTTGGCCAAGGCTGAGAAGTGAGGTGATTAAAAGCAATGAGTACTGATTGCTACTCACTCACTAACAGTTATTTACTAAGAACCTACCATCTGCCAGGCCCTGGAGAGACAAGGGAGGCAAGACCCAAGCTCTGTGGCTCTCACAATAAATAATAACCACAACAGCAGTTGATAGCTATCATTGACAGGTTCACAAAGACTTTAGTCACTTAGTATTTAAAATTTCTCAACACTAAGAAAAAAAACTATTAGCAATAAAAGCCCTCAATTGCTGGGTGATGGTGGTGGTGGTGGTGGTGGTAGCGCACACCTTTAATCCCAGCACTCGAGAGGCAGAGGCAGGCGGATCTCTGTGAGTTCGAGGCCAGCCTGGTCTACAGAGTGAGTTCCAGGAAAGGTGCAAAGCTACACAGAGAAACCCTGTCTTGAAAAACCATAAAAAAAAAAAAGCCCTCAATTTAACTGTTTTTTTTGGGGGGGTGCATGTGCATGTGTGCAAATGTGTGCACATAGAGGTCAGATGTCAACCTTGAGTGGCATTCCTTAGAGCCTTATACCCTGTTTGCTTTGCTTTTTTGAAGGCAAGGTCCCTCATTGGTTCGGAGCGTGTGGCAGTTTGAATAAGAATGGCCCCCATAGGCTCATGTATTTGAATGCCTAATCACCAGGAAGTAGCACTATCTGAAAGGATTGGAAGGAATAAGAGGTGTGGCCTTGTTGAAGGAGGTGTGTCACTGGGGGTGAAGTTTCAAAAGCCCGTACCTAGCCCCAGAGTCTCTCTCTCTCTCTCCCCCCTTCCCCCCAATCCCCCTCCCTCCCCTCCCTCTCCCTCTCTCTGCTTGCAGACCAGAGTGTAGCTCTCAGCTACTGCTCCAGCGCCATGCATGCTGCCGTGTCCCCCACCCTGATGACAATGGACTGAGCCTCTGAAACTGTAAGCAAGCCCCAGTTAAATTCTTTCTCTCCTAAGAGTTGCCTTGGTGATGGTGTCTCGTCACAGCCATAGAACAGTGACTAAGACAGAGCTCACTAACTTGGTTAGGCTGGCTAGCTAGTGAGCACCCCCCACACACACACACACACACTGTCACTGGGACTACAAGGCCGCACAACCATGTCCAGTTTTGACACATGGGTTCTGGGAATCAAACTCAGGTCCACAAGCCCTCACCAGCACAGTCGTCTCCCAGGCCCCACTTTGACTCTTCTTAGCGTCAGGTGCTGTCACTTGTTCTCAGTGGCACTGAGCTCTGTCATCAGCAAATGCTTTCCTCTTCTCTTCCCCAAGTCCCACAGGAGTTGAGAAAGCAGAGGCCTTTGCTTGAGTTATTGTTTTTCTGCAGCTAATGAATTCATAAATACCAAGAGTGGAAAGCTACACCCACTGAGGGTGGGGGGGCACATTCCTCACTCTCCCAGACTTCCCTGGGACCTTACTTGGAATCGGTCAGACCCCTGAGGACTAGGAGAAAGAGCTCATCAGGGACCTGACCCTGCACCTGACGACAATGAACTCCTTTATCTTACAGAGAGACACTTAAAACCGTATAAATAGACACTTGATTGTTCTATTTTGGTGTGAAATGTGTTAGCAGCTGCTATGGCACAGACCTAACATCTGTTAGCTGTACGATTCTGGCACACACTCCCATGAGTAACTCTGAGGAAAGGAAGTCGGAGTAGCAGCTTAGTGGCCACCCCAAAATAACTCGGGGTGTGTGGCTTTGGGCAGATCAGGCCGTAGGCAAAGCCACAAAGTGAGCAAATCTTTATCCACGAACTCATCTCTTTCACACACACCATGGGATGTATCAAGTATGCAGATTACTGCCTGAAATTTTTCCACTTCCCTTTCTTGACTTTTTAGACTTACACACACTCACACAGCCAATACACTAGTATCTCTTGCCCTTTGCTCTATTAGAAAAGAAAATTAAGAGCCGTGGTAGTGATACACACCTTAATCCTAGTACTCAGGAGGCGGAGGTAGGTCGATGTTTGTGAGTTCAAGACAAGCCTGGTCTACAGAACAAGTTCCAGGGCAGCCAAAGCTACAGAGAAAAGCTCTGTCTCCACCACCACCACTCAAAATTGAGATTTTATTTTATGCGTATGGGTGTTTTGTCTGCATGTATGTCTGTGCACTACATGCATGCACTGCCCGTGGGAGTCAGAAGAGGACATAGGATCCCCTGGAACTGGAGTTACAGATGGTTGTGAGCTACCGTGTGGTGTTGGGAATTGAACCTGGGTCCTCTGCATGAACAGCCGGTGCTCTTGACCACTGAGCCGTGTCTCCAGCTCCAGCCCCTTTGCTCTGTTAATTTTGTTTACTAAAAACTCTTTAATTAGCTGTAAACTGGGAAGAAAATGCTGGTCAATTCATGTTAATGTATAGAAGACAATAGCTTAAACATAGTTTTGTTTTGTTTGACAGCATCTCACTATGAAGCCCTGGCAAATCTGGAGCTTGCTATGTTGATCAGGCTGGCCCAGACTCACAGAGCTCCACCTACCTCTGCCTCCTGAGTGCTGGTACCAATGGCGTATGCCTCTACTCCCAGCCCCTGCTGTCTGCTTTTCAACAGTGTTTCATTTTAGAGCAGGGACTCCCTGGGTTTGAAGCAAGGGGACTAGAAAAGCAAAGACACAGAACTCTAGGTACCAGTGAAGCCACAGTGGAGGCATTTCCCTTGCAGTGCATCAAACGCACCAGGCAAGGGTAAAGCAAGGCCTGACTTTGTGTCCTGATACAAAATTTACTTTTAGATATGAGACTTAGCAAACCAACCCAATTACACTTTTTTGGGGGGGCAGGTCTTAGTATAATTAGACCAAAAATGTTCAAGCCTTAGGGAAGATTTCTTTTTTTTTTAGGTTGTAGTTAAAGAAAAGTTTTCACAGCTTTCAACCACTACTCTATTATATATTCATCTAGTACTTACTGAATGCTTGCAAATTATCAGCCATGCTGTTAAATTGTTTTTTCCTGGACCTAAGTGGGAACCCTGGTTCCCAGGCCTGAGGTGAACACTTGTAGGCCCAGCACTGCAGAGGCAGAGACAAGTAGCTCCCTGGACTCTCGGGCCAGTCAGCATAGTCTGATTGGTGACCTCCAGGGTGAGGAGAGACTCTGTCTCAAAGAAGGTGGATGACATGCCAGAGGATGACAGCCAAGTTGTCCCCTGACCTCATACCAATGTACACACACTCACACACACACATTCACACACACTCACACACACACACACACACATACACTCACACCCAATCCTCTCCTATAGCCATTGAGATCCAAACACAAAATACACTTTAATCAAAAGGTCAAGAACTGATTTAATTTTGAAAAGATAGCGTCTCCCTGTGGGATCCAGGCTGACTGTGAACTCACAATTCTCCTGCCTCAGCCTCCTGAACACTGCATGTTGCCAAAGCACAGTTCATAAAAACATAAAATAGATAAACACAAATGGACCGAATATGGAGTAGATATGTTTGAGGAAAACTATAAAACATAGCTGAGAAACAGTAAACCCCGGGGAAATTTAGAAATATATTAATTCTCTACAAACACATTCTTAACATGGGCTCAACGGTGGAGATTTGACAAAATGGTTCTAAACTTCACCAGTGAGAATAAATGTACAAAGGAGAGCAGCAGGTACCGGACACACAAGTGGTGGGCAGACAAAACACCCATACACATTAAATAAAATTGAAATAAAAAATGTATAAAGTCAATCCCGAGTACATACAGGATTTCTAGATGAGAGAGAGCTCTTTTTGTGGGTTTTTTTTTTTCACTTAGTTATTTCTAATAAATCCAGCAATCTCAGGACGAACCGAGGCTGCCAGAAGAGGAAGACATGAACCACAGCCTCTTGTTTTCTTGCATCTCTAAATTGATTTCCTTTTTACATCCAGAGCACAGAGCTATAAATAAACCTTCCAAGGGGAACGGAGTGAGAACACCTCCACGGTGTCCTTCAGCAGCGGCCGCCGCCGCTGGTCCTGCTCTGGGGCGCCGCCAGCCAGGAGGACCCCACTGGCGCTCAGATCACACCCGGCTGAAGCGGGCGCTGCCCGGGCCTCGCCACCCTCCTTCTTCTCCACAGATGAGTCAATATTTTACTCCAGCCTTCGTTTTCTTTGTAAATCAGCTTGCAAAGTGGCTCAGCGGTTAAAAGCCCCTGCCGCCAAGCCCGCTGACCTGAGTTCAATCCCCGGGACCCACATAGCGGAAGGCGAGAACATATCTCTGCAGAGCTCTCTGAACTTCATGCCCGTGCCACGGCATTTGCACATCTGCATCCACACGAATAAAATTGTCACGGTGTAGTTGAAACTATGTTTTCAGAAAGAAAAAAAAAAAGTCTTCACCTAGACAGTGTCACTTCTGCCAAGGGTATTTGTACACACAGGAAGAGGCTTGAGGCAAAGTAGCAGCTCCAGTGACCACAGGTGGGACAGTCTCCAGGTGTTGACCATAGACGAAGAGGGACACACACCTGTAGTCATGTGGGGCTTCTGAGTAGCTGCAGTAATCTAGTAATGGAAATCTAGCCACATGGATATGGTTTCTTTATGTCTGTGGGCCTAACTCTCCTTTACACACAGCCTTGCTTTTGTGACTCTTATTTCTTTTCATTCCTTCTTTTTCTTTTCTGTCTTAAGGGCCTATAGCATTGGGAATAGGTAAAGAGTTTTTGAAGAATGAGTGGGGGCTTCAGAGATGGCACAGTGATTAAGAACACTGGCTGTTCTTCACAGGACCTGGGTTCAATTCTTAGCACCTACACAGCAACTCACAATCATCTGTAACTCCAGTTCCAGGGCCTCTGAGGGCACTAGGCACACATGTGATACACAAACACCCATACATGTTAAATAAATAAATAGATTTAAAAGAGAGAAATATAATAAAGAAGTTGAAGTAAGGGGGCTGGAGAGATGGCTCAATGGTTAAGCACTGGCTGCTCTTCCAGAGGACCCGAATTTGATTCCCAGCACCTACATGGTGGCTCAGAACCATCCATAACTCCAGTTCCAGAGAATCTGGCCCACCTCCTTCTTCTGACCCCTGTGTGTACCAGGTGGGCATGTGATACACGTACATACATGTAGGAAAAAAAACCCATACAATTAAAAACAAATAAATATTTTTAAAAAAGAAGTTGAAGTAAAGATAGTGTATTAAAAAGAAATTATTACCAATTGATATCAAATAATTACATTTTATGATTTTATATTGAGTGTTGCTTAATTAGAGGCATGGAGTCAACTATATTTTCTATTTTCTTATAGTATTTATCATTAACTGACTGTTGTTCTGTGTGCATGGTCCCAGAATCATGTGCAGGAAAGCTGGTTCCATGCAGCTGTCCTGAGAGGCGGTATCTTTGGGAGGTTATGGGGAGGCGGGCTCCGTCATCAGGGATCGTTACTCCACTGGTGGATTGCAGGATTGCCGTGGGAGCAACCGTGCTGTGAAAGTAAGCACTCTCTGGCTCGCTTGTTCTGCATCTCTCGATGCTGCAGTGACAAGACCCTCCACAGGAGCCAGTGCCACGCTCTTGGACTTCCTACTCTCCAGAACCATGAGCCAAGTAAATTCATTTGTGTATTTAGTTAGTTATGAGACAAGTCTCATGTAGTCCAGGCTGGCCCCAAACTCACTACGTAACTGAGACTGATCTTGAATTCCTGATCCTCTTGACTCCACCTTCAAAGTACTGGATTGCAGGTTGTATCTCTATGTCCAGGTTCTCTCTTTGTAGATGACCTGGTCTGTGGTACTCAGTTATTTATAGCCATAGAAAACCGAGATATTGATGCCGTATTATTCACTTTTGGTTATCTCTCAATAGGATGTAAATTCTCTGAGAACTAGACCTTGGTTTCATTCTCTACTAGAACTCAGTTGTGTATCTTCTTCAACCTTGCCACAGGTCCTCAGCTCACTGTGCTCCCACAGGTCCTCAGCTCACTGTGCTCCCACAGGTCCTCTGCTCACCGTGCTCCCACAGGGTCTCTGCTCACCGTGCTCCCACAGGGCTTCTACTCACCATGCTCCCATTCCAATTCTTTCCCCTTGAAAGTGAGCATATCTTGCCGGGCGGTGGTGGCGCACGCCTTTAATCCCAGCACTCGGGAGGCAGAGGCAGGCGGATCTCTGTGAGTTCGAGGCCAGCCTGGGCTACCAAGTGAGTCCCAGGAAAGGCGCAAAGCTACGCAGAGAAACCCTGTCTCGAAAAACCAAAAAAAAAAAAAAAAAAAGAAAGTGAGCATATCTTGATTTTTACTGTCAATAATCACTTGTTCTCTGCAGAGTTCCATCACCTACAACTTATTTCTAAACCTTGCAGATTAATTTGTCTTTAAAAAAATTGTATATCATGCTAGCAAGGTGGCTGAGTAGGTAGGGGTGCTTGTCTCCAAAGCCTGACAACCCGAGTTCAACCCTCAGGACCTACGTGGTAGAAGGAGAGACCTGACTCCCACAAGCTGTCCTCTGACCTCCGCACAAATGCCATGACACACATAATAATAATAATAATAATAATAATAATAATAATAATAATAATAATTTTTTTAAAAGAAAGGAAGGACAGGAAAGAAGTACAATGCATAGCTTCATATTCAACAACTGTGGGAAAGAGAATATTGTTGAAAACACTATGTGCCTCAGACACGGGAAAGAGAGGACTCTGAGCTGGAAGACACCTGAAAGCCTGAGGACCAGCTTTCATGGTCCAGAAGGAGCCGTGCAAGTTTCTCAAGGAGGGAAGCGGCCAACAGTCCTATCCGGCCATGACTCCTATGAACCACAACAACCAGCCTGGCACACTAACCCTAAGGATGCAACAGTGGTACACACACCTTGGCGGTCACCAACAGCTCTCTAATTGACTTAAGATACATTCAACAAGAGGGAAACATGCCTGGTACCAGAAATCTAGTCAAATATCCAGGACAAGGAGAATCCGATACGTCCTAAAGAAAAGAGAAAAGGAATAATCATAATAATAAAAGAATAGTAAAACCAGAGACCATTATATCTAGATCATTGTGCTTTAACTGGATAGAATTCACTTACTCTAAGATCAGAGTACCCATGTCATAACCAAGCAATAAAACTGACTCAAGAGGCACATACCAAACCATCCGGAAAGTTGAAAACGAAACAGTCAAATATAAATACATACAAAATATAAATACAAATATACCAATAAAGAATATATGTGACTGTTGACAGCATTTAACGGACTTTACAGCAGATAAGTGGAATTTAAAATGAGAAGCAGGGCTGGAGAGATGGCCCAGCAGTTAAGAGCATTTGCTGTTCTTGCAGAGGGCCCAGGGTTCAATTCCCAGCACCCACATGACTGTTTACAACCATCCAGAACTCCAGTTTCAGGGGATCAGATGCCCTCTTCTTTTTTTTAAAAAAGATTTATTTTATTTATTATATAAACAGTGTTCTTTCTGCAAGTTTTGCCTGTATGCCAGAAGAGGGAATCAGATCTCATTATAGATAGTTGTGAGCCACCATGTCGTTGCTGGGAATTGAACTCAGGACCTCTGGAAGAGCAGTCAGTGCTCTTAACCTCTGAGCCATCTCTCCAGCCCCAGGTGCCCTCTTCTTATTCCAGGCATACACATGTGCACATACATAAAATGAGAAGCCTTGTTTAAGATAAAAGTAAACTTACAAGAAAAAGGTTTTACTTACTATGATTGTATGTGTGTATGATGTGTGTATGTGTGCTCACATGTACCATGGCATGCACATGGAGGTCAGAGGACAGCTTGGTAAAGTTGTTTCTCCTACCTTGACATGAGTTCCAGGGACTAAACTCCAGTCATCAGGCGCACGCAGCAAGCAACTTACCTGAGGAGCCATTCTACTGACCCTGAAAGTAAAAATATATAATAATAATGATGATGATGATGATGATGGTGATTAAAAAGAATAAGCTGGGTGGTGGTGGCACACGACTTTAATCCCAGCACTTGGGAGGCAGAGGCAGGAGAATCTCTGTGAGTTTGAGACCAGCCTGGTCTACAGAGTGAGTTCCAGGACAGGCTCTAAAAGCTACACAGAGAAACCCTGGAAAGATAGTAATTAGGAATCATAATTTTGGCTGGGCATGATGGCATGCACATGTAATGTCAGGAAGCTGAGGCAGGTGGATTTTTAATTTGAGGCTAGCAAACATTACATGTGGAGTAGTTTAGTGGTAGAGCATGTGCCTAGCACACACAAGGCCCTGGTTCAGTCTTCAGTATTGCAATAAAACAAAACCAAACAATAGTAATAATAACAGTTTGAAAATAGCAAGAAAATGGTTCAATTAGGGTGATAACCCAAAACTCAGTTGAAGAGGAAGCTCTCCTTTAGCTGGTAGGACAGCTGGCCAAGTAAATAAAGCAGGAAGCTTGATGGCATTAATGCAAATGAGCAGAGAAGAGCTGATGGGCACAATGTGTCCATCCCTGTGAGTCACACAGTGGGCAATGCCGGTTGTGGAACTGAACGAAGCCTCTCTACCATGACTGACAAAACCAGCGTCAATCAGTGAGGATGTGGGAGACACGAGAGCCTTCGTGCATTAGGTTATGATAGCCATTTTGGAGAGCTAGTTGGCATTACCAAATTGAAAGCTGAAGATATGTTTACCCAGAAATTGTCTTTGTAGATATGCACCATAGAGAAGCTCCTGTGTGTGTAAGTAGATACAGGCAAGAGTTTTTGCAGTGGGTTTTGAACCCTGGAAAACCTGAAAGTTATTTAAATGGGCATCAATAAGGAAATAAATTTGCTAAAATTAAATCTTGAGTATCAAAATAAATGTTCTGGAGTATAGTATAAGTGAAATAATTTACAAATATTGTGAATATATTGTGGAGATCACAAAATGATAAAGAGAAAAGATAGCATTTCAATTTTTATATTTTTGGTTGTGAGCCTAGCCTTTAATGGCTGAGCCATCTCTCCAGCCCTGCATTTCAATTTTTAAAACAATCACTGTGGTAATACTTGTAATTATTGGTACATACAAATGTGGCAAAAATATGGAAAAATGCATGAGAATGATATACAACAGCATTTATAGTATGGTTGACCAGAAAGAAAGGCAGTCTACTACTAACATTTCAAAAAATAAATATGGATAGGTGAGATACCATACACCTTTAATCCCAGAAGAGGCAGGCAGACCTCTGTGAGTTTGAGGCCAGCCTGGTCTACATAGAGTTCCAGTCCAGGCAGAGCTAGACAGTGTGCGTGGCGCACTCGTGTGTGGTGTGTGTATGTGTGTTGTGTGTGTGCACACGTGCATTCTTATGGAGTGACCATATTCTATAAACACACTTATGTGATAGGAGCACATTTGCTAAGGCCAAGTGTGTACAAGTCTAAGAAAGTGGCTTGTTGGCCCTAGACCAGCACACACAAATGTCTGCTATTGGTCTTCAGAATTACCGCCATTATCAACAGGCAGTAATCTGTGTCCCTTGGGAAATCTGACAATTGGAAACTACCTGTTTGTTTTAGCTGAGCTGGCCTTCATTTAGTAATGTATAACTACATCCAAGTCAGAAGTCAAGCTTGTCTGGCTTAGGTAGCATTAGTCCGGCCACGCCTTTATTGAAAGTCATTTCTGCAAGGCAACTGTAGGATATTCAAAATGTATATGAAAGACTGCCTCTGTTCTCAGAGACCTTACAAATATTAACTTTAAAGATAAGACCCACAGGGAGAAAAACCCAGATAAATACTTAGGATGCACTAAGGAATAGTCACACTGGTTTAGGAAAGTGAGGACCTGGGATAATTCCCTGCTGTTCAGCAGGCCTTAAGTCCAATCAGACAGCGGCTGGTAACCCCCCAAGATATAAGTGCCATTATTGCATGACTGCAGGACTGATATCACTGTGGCTCACAGGCACCAGGGCTGGGTAGGACTACAGAATGATTTCCTCCTTTGGCAGTTCACACAGCACCTTCTGGTATTAGGAAAGCTGGTCCTCAGGGAGAAGGCTTTGGGTCGGACTCCTCTGAGTCCTGTGTCCAAAGTGCATGGCTGTTTTCTGCATTGGGGACTTTCAGCTTCTGGGTGACAACCAAGGGCAACAGCCATAGTCTGTATTGTTTTGGGAGTCTCTTCGACTCTCCTGACCAACAACTCAAAAGGAGGTATTTTGTGCCTGGTACTGGAGATTTTGTTAGATAGTCTATGACTCTTATGGGGATCATTAAGCTGGAATTTTAACAATGGGGAGGCCGGGCAGTGGTGGTACACACCTTTAATCCCAGCACTCAGGAGGCAGTGCCAGGTGGATCTCTGTGAGTTCGAGGCCAGCCTGGTCTACAGAGCGAGATCCAGGAAAGGCACCAAAACTACACAGAGAAACCCTGTCTCAAAAAAACAAAACAAACAAACAAGAAGAATGGGGAGGATTTATTCATTTATTCTGAGCAGAGATGGAATTTAAAAGTAAGACTGTCCTCAGGCTGAGTTCTTGTTTTAGATCTGAAGAAGATGCTCTTACATTAACCATGGTCACTGGATTTCAAAACAGTCTGACTTGCTCGCTTTGGGAAAGCAAAGAAAATGAGAAAATGCCTCCATCAGATTGGCCTGCAGGCAAGTCTGTGGGATATTTTCTTGATTAATGGTTGATAGATGAGGACCTGGTGTTGTGGGATATTTGATCACACTGTGTGAAAATGTGTCACAATTTTACCTTGCCTGCAAGGTACCTTCTGATTGGTTTAATAAAGAGCTGAACAGCCAATAGCTAGGCAGGAGAGAATAGGTGGGACTTCCAGGCAGAGATAGGAACTCTGGGAAGAAGAGAGGCAGATTTCACCAGCAAGATGAGGAGGCAGGCAGATATACATTATGGCGGAAAGGTAACAAGCCACACGGCAGAATGTAGATTAATATAAATGAGTTCATTCAAGTTATAAGAGCTAGTTGTGAACAAGCCTAAGCTAAGGCCAAGTTTTTATAATTAATAAAAAAAGTCTCCATGTCATTATTTGGGAGCTGGCGGTCCCAAAAAACAAAATCCAAGAAGAGCCCAGCCGTGGAACAGAGCCAGCCCTGTGCAGGTCCTGGGTGGTCAGAGAAAGCAGGGCTAAGCCAGTAAGCATCATTCCTCTGTGGTCTGTGTTTCAGTTCCTGCCTCGACTTCCCTTCATGGCAGACTGTCAGCTAGAAGACTTGAATTCAGTACCCAGAATCCCTGTAAGAAAAAAGCCAGAGGCATGCTTGTGATCCTAGTGTGGATTGCTGGGGCCAGTCTGGCATACTTGGTAAGTTCCAGGCAAGTGAGAGACCCTGCCCAATCCAGAGGATGACATCTCAGGTTGTCTTCCTGCCTCTCCATGTGCATGGATATCTATGTGTGGACACCTGCACATACAAACCCATACACCCTATACTACATTGGCTGCTGGGAAACCTTTGGGTGCATATCTCCATATCCCAACCCTCCCTTGCCCCAGCTTTCTATCAGGATTGAAATAAAGTAAGAATCATGCCATTCTTCTTCCTGTCCCACCACAGTCTCGAGTTTCATAAGGAACAAAAACCCCAAACCTGCTCATATGTGCCACAGTGAAGACAAGAGCTTACTGAATACATCCTAGTGGGCATGTGGTGGGCATCCTGGTGGGCGTGGTGTTTGGCATGGTGGTGGGTAGGGTGGTGGGCATCCTGGTGGGCATGGTGGTGGGCACACAGAGCATCCTGGTGGGCATGGTGTTTGGTATGGTGGTGGGCATCCTAGTAGGCATCCTGGTGGGTATGGTGGTGGGCATCCTGGTGAGTATGGTGGTGGGCATTCTGTTGGGCATGGTGGTGGGCACACAGAGCTCCAAGGGCCGGTGAGCTGGGAAGTCGGACTTGATATCTGTTCTATCTGCCTCTCTCGTGTCTTCCTTTCCTTTGTCTTCCTCTCTTTCTCCATTTCTTGTCTGTGTCGGCTTCCTCTGTTTATCCGCCGTGCATATAGTCCATCAACATTAACTGTTCCCGAGCAAAATTTTAGATACACATTTTAAATTTTTTCTTTGACATTCACTTATGTGTGTGTGCATATGTGTGCAGGGATGCCCATGCAATGGCGTGCATGTGTGTGGCCATTGGAGGACAGCGTGTGGAAGTCAGTTCATTCCTTCCCATCATGTGGGCTCTGCATATTGAACTCGGGCTGTGAGTCTTTCTGCCATGCCCGACTACCAGAGTTCAATTCCCAGAGCCTACCTACACACTGATGGAGGAGAAAGAACCACTTCAGAGAAAGCCTTTTATTCTGGTTCAGATGCAGCTGCCGCCTGTGTTACCTCAGAGCTCATCAGTGATGCATTCTCTGAATCTTTGTGGATCCACACAGGTCTTTCCTTTGCCCTACCAGGTGAACAATATCTCAACAGGGAAAAGATTCATTTTTTTTTTAAGTTAGAAAAACAAAACAGAACATGTGTGGGGCGGGAGTATATGTGGAATATGCATGTGTGGAGGGCAGAGAACTTGTAGGAATCCATTTTCTCCTTCTAGCATGTGGCTTCCAAGGACCAAACCTGGGTACAGTATACTTATTTCCTGTTATGTAATAATAAATCTGTCTCTACCCAGCACCCAAGCTAGCCTGAGCTATACAATGATAGCCTGGTACTGGAAACCTAGACAAAAACTTAGGGCTGGTGAGCCTACAATTCTACTTTACTAAACCAGCGTAATTTCTAGCTACATTCTAAATATTTGTCCTTATACCTACAGATAAGTGCAGTTCTCTCCCCTCATCAAGGAAACTTCTCTTTGTGACAGACAGAGACCGTTACAGAAAACCACAACCAATCAGAATGCAGAGGACAAGCCATTGTTTGGTGTCCAGCCACCATTAGTGGGTCTACAGGGTAACTCCCGCACCCAAGGCTCAGGGCACACCACAGAAGAAGAGAGTGGAAAGATCACAAAAGTCAGGGGCTAGGAAGTCAGCTGTGAGATTTTGTCTTCTAGAAGTGTCAGGAAAACTACATCCATGAAATCTCAACAGCATGGCCGTCTACACAAGACCCGAACAAGGGCAACACCTGTAGACATACCAACATGGAAGGGGAAATCTGACAAGGTCCCAGCCCTCAACGGAGAGCTACAGACAACTTAGGAAGGCTGAGAGCAGGAGAAAGTCTTCCCCAGAGAAGAGCAACCCTCTGCTGCCAATACCAGTGATCAGCTCTGAAGTCATACACATGCAAGGAACGTATGACTGAGGAGGCTGTATTCATATATTTAGGAATATGTATGTATGTATGTATGTATGTATATGTAACAACTATTAAGGAAAAAGAAAAGAGGAATTTGAAAGAAAGCAAGAAGGGGTACATGGGAGAGGTTTGGGGGAGGAAAATAAATGGGAAAATGATGTAACTGTATTTTATTTTAAAATATATTAATTTTTGGGGGGCTGGAGAGATGGCTCAGAGGTTAAGAGCACCGACTGCTCTTCCAGAGGTCCTGAGTTCAATTCCCAGCAACCACATGATGGCTCACAACCATCTGTAATGAGATCTGGCACCCTCTTCTGTATACATAATAAATAAATCTTTAAAAAATATATTAATTTTAAGAAGAATATGAAAGGACTGGAGAGATAGTCCAGTGGTTAGAAGCACTTACTGCTCTTGCAGAGGACCTGGGTTTGATTCCTAGCACCCAATGGTGGCTCACAGCCATCTGAAACTCAGGTTCTAGAGAGTCAACACCCTCTTCTGACTTCCATGGGTACCAGGCACATATATGGCACACATACATGCATTCAGGGAAAGGTCTCACACACACTAAATAAGTAAATAATACAATCATTTTAAAAAAGAATATGGAGACAGTATATAAGAATTCACACTAGGTTGTTAACATATCTCTTTGTTATTGGTTTTGTTTTTAACATATTTTTTATTAATTCATTGAAAATTTATACATGTATATAATGTACTCTGACCATATTCATTCTCACTTCTCCCCCTAACTTCCCCCACCCCCATTTCCTACTTCACGTCCTCTGTTGCTGGTTGGTTTGTTTTCATAACCCACCGAGTTTAATGTGTGCTGTTCGTATACTCATGGGTGTGGGACCATCTACTAGACAACCGACAAAGAAACACCCTAAAAATAAACTGACTCCCCCTGTCCTAGCAGCCATCAACTGTCCATACTCCTCATCTCCGGTTAAGGGTTCCAGAACCCCTTCCCCATCCATTCCCGAATGATGACTGGCTTGCCTTGTAATGGTCCTGGGCAGGCAGCCACAGGGGCTGTGACTTCCTGAGTCAGTGGTCCTGCCGCTCCAGAAGGCATGCTTTCATCCCAACCCCCGACCCCTCACTCTTTCAATCATTCCGTTTCCTCGTCTGTGATGTTATCTAAGTCTTCCGGGAAAGGGTGTGATATAAGCGTCCCACTTCTGGCTGAGCACTCCACGGACACTTATTCTTGGTACTTTGACCAGTTGTGAGTTTCTGCATTAATCACTATCCACTGCACAGAGGAGCTTTTCTGAGGACTGCACTAACGTGGAGGCACTGAGATACCTCTTTAGAGGGCAGTTTGGTACGAGGTCCATTTAGCAAAATAAAGCAGTAGGTTTATCCCTGGGGTCTATGCACTCCCCAGCCATGAGTTCATGGCCAGATTTATAGCACCAGGCACACATTTCCTCCTGGTAGGAAGTAGTTGGCTAACCCCTTAACACTTCATGCCATAATTGCATCCATGGGCATATCTTGCCAGGCCAATCCTTATTGCACCTTGCAGGATTCACAGCTGGATCAAGACTGTTGATAACTGCTCCCCTAACACCCTGTACAGAACCTCCCAGTGCTGTGAAGACCAGCCATGAGGGAGGAAGCTTCCCCGTCAGGATCAGCTTGATTTTTTCATGTCCTGTGACCAAAGTGTGTAGTGTCCTCCTCAATAGGGTCTTTCCATCCAGCTCTTGTGGGCAACCAAGAGCAATGGCAGTAGCCTATGTTGTTTTGGGAATCATTGTAGGGGGACATGTCACACGTCTGGTGTTGAGTTTATTTGACAGCCTATGGATTGTGGGAGAAGCCTTATTCCCTGTGTAGATTAACTCCAATTAAGCATATATAATATAATATATATATATGTTTTATAAAATAGTAGGTTTTCATATGGCTTTTCCAAACATGCTTAATGTTAGTTATCTCTCCCAGTGGCTAACATTTCTGGGAATAAGGGGATGGGGCTAAAAGGAAAAAGGAAGAGTAGGGGACACAGGCTAGCCTGGAGACATAAGCAGGAGAGGAGAAGTGAGCAATAACCCAGGAATTCATTACCAGCTCAGCACCTCCACAGGGTGGGCCGAGGCTTCACCCGTGAGGCTTTGAATCTGAGAAAGCCTTCATGTGTCTCTGCACAGCTTCGGGGGTTGCTTTCTAATTACAGGGTTCTGGCTGAGTGGATATTTTCTCTAAGGTAGAGACGCCGGCCATGTTCTCCAAGCTCAAGCACTGCAACGCCTCTTCTGCAGAACACGTGGTGGACACATTCTAATGTAGGTGCTGAAACAAAGCCAAAGCAGCAGCTCTCCCCAGACCTGGCAGCCTGCCTGTTGGTCATTGTGGGTCCCTCTTTCCCAAGCAAATATAGGAAGACATTATATTCAAATCTAGACAAAAATTTTACGATTCATAGAATTTGGGAAGCTATAACCTCGTGGCTTATATAACCCCAATGTCAAGGCTATAGTGGGTTTTGTGAGCAAATGTTTGAAATTATAACCATCTACTTTTGCACAGTAGTAATTGTGGCTTGGACTACGCATACGTTTTGCCTGCATTATTTGTTCTGAGTAAGTCTTTCATTGATTTGTATTATTTTTCATATGCAAAATTAGGAAAATTAACTTCTAGAAGGTCATTCACTTCTAAAAACAATGAGGCTCTTTTAAGTAGTAAACTAGAGGGCTTTCGATTCTGCTTTTAAAAGTTTTGATTAGGCTGTTAAATGAGAGATAAAATGTAATATATTCACTTTCTTTGTGGATATTTGCGCTTTTAAAGTGAAAACAAAAAAGCTTTAGGGCGTTGCCAACATTAATGAAAATAAGCTCTTGGACCCAGTCTGCAGGGATCCTTCTACCAGGCAAATAACTAGAACTAAGAGAAGCGGATCCTGTTCTACCCGCCTGGCTCCCTGCCTGCAAACCAGCTCCCTCCCAGTTTCCACAGACCTTCCCAGTTTGAAGGGAACAGCTGCCCAAATCTTTTTCTTCATTTCCAACTTCATCTTTCATTACTGTCTCTGGCTTGGAAAATGTAGTCTCCTCACACAGCACCGTCCCTTCTAGTTCCATACCTGTCCCCTAACCTCTGCATCTACTCAGGACCATCTAGACCTGGTGCTTGTACCTGGCCTGCAGTCTGACACTCTGCTGCTCTCTATGAGTTTTGATCTGGACTGGCTTATTACAGAGCTGTTACTTAGTTGTGCTAACAAGAGTTGTAAAATTGTGATCTCCAGTTGGCTTGGGGAGTATTGGGTTGAAATGGTGCCAGCTTGAGCGACTTGAAAGTATAAAGGTCAGTACACGAAAGTATTGCCAAGCAGAGAGATGGTCCAGTTGGCTGCTCAGTGTGTCTCCAGTCTGCAGGACGTGGGGCAATCCACATCCTGCATCTTAGGACTCTTCCAGGACGTCCCCTCCGTATCTTATTGACTTGCTTTTCTTATTGACTCGTGGTTAGCCAGCGGAGCTCTTTCTGCTTGGATCTGTGAGACAGACCTCTGCAGATATCCTATCTCAGCTATGATATGTTAATCTTATTGTTGTAATAGGAGTGTTTCCAAGCTCTCCAAGTCTTGAATGTCACCCTTGTCTAGTACAGTGCCAAAACAATGGTCTAAGTTTTGGTTTTCATCTGAGATTGTCCTCTGCTATATACCATTGCTCTGACCCTGCCAATGATGTCCTAACCTTTTAAAAATTGCAATCTATGCTTTTTTGTCAATACAGCAAAACACCAGTGCAAGGAATTTACGTGGTTCATAATATAGCAAAACACCAATGCAAGGGATTTACGTGGTTCATAATTTTGAAAGTGCAAGGGTACAGCATAATGCTAGCATCAGCTTAGCTCTGGTGAGGGCCCTTCTGATGCATCACATCATGGTGGGTGGCAAAAAGTTGGAGAGAAGGGTCCAGCAACATAGCCCAATGGGTAAGGGTGCTTGCAACCCAAACCGACAGCCTGGGTTCCATCAACAGAACCCGCGTAGCGGAGGGAGGGAACCAACTCCCATGGGCTGCCTTCTGACCACATGTGTACCACAGCATGTATGCCAAAATGTACAGGTGCATGGACACATAAATAAATAAGAAAAATAAACAAATGTAAAAGATAGATTGGAGGGAGGGAGGGATCAAGCACCATATCACCAGACAGGAAGTGACAGAACGGGTGGGGGTGGGCTTAGGGTTTGTAACAATTCTTGGAAGAATGTCAAGAAGTAATGAGAAATACTTTAATCCCTTTGAGAGCGTGTTCTCAGCTAACCAAGAACCTCCCACTAGACCCCACCTCTGAAAGGTTCCATACCATCTTCCACCACGGCCTGGAGGACCGAGTTTCCAACACATAGACTCCAGAGAGGCAAACCACATCTAACCACAGCAGTGACACACTCTCAATTTGTTTTTCTGAGACAGGGTTTCTCTGTGTAGCCCTGGCTGTCCTGGAACTTGCTCTGTAGACCAGGCTGGCCTCAAACTCAGAGATCCACTTGCCTCTGCCTCCTGAGTGCTGGAATTAAAGGTGTGGGCCACTACCACCCAGCCTCAAATTCTTGTGCCGCACTCTCCCTTGACTCTCTACTGCATAGTATAAGAACAGACTAACCACTAAAAGAAGAATGCCAAAAACTAACAGCAAAGGGAAACATGTTGACTAAAATAACTAAAAATTCAAGGATTACATATAGTTCAGACTAGTAGGTTTTCTGTAGGAGATAGTGGAGCTTTTTACGAGTAGACATGTGGGTGAAGTCAACCTGCCAGTCCTCACCTGGTTGGTTCCTTGGAACTGCTGGAGGACCCCCTATGGGTTGGCCTTGGCACACATCTGGTAGGAGAAGTGGACCTGTAAAATATGGGCTCGAAGGTGGGTGGGATCAAAGAAGGGCTCTAAGAACTGGAACAAAGCCTTGGGGCCTATGTGTAAGATTTGGCGGATGCCTGAAATGATGGAGTTTCCTGATCCTGTGGAAGGATGATGCAGAGGAGCACTGGTGCTCTTCTAGAGAACTTGGGTTTGAGTCCCAGCACCCCCATGGTGGCTCACAACTGACCTCTATGGGCACTGAGCATGCATGCAAGCAAAACACTCATACATATAACATAATAAAATATTTTTAAAATTTATTTCCTTTATTTTGCTTTTTTAAACTTTGTATTGATTCTTTGTGAATTTCACATCATGTATCCCAAACCCACTCATCTCCCATCCCTCCATATCTGCTGTTCTGACCTTGCGACCTCCTACCCCAAAGACAACAAAACAAACAAACAAAACTCTGGCCGTGGAGCTGCAGCGCCATGCAGTCTACCCTTTGGCCCAAACAGCTTTACTTGCAAATGACGGGTTCGAGGCCTCTGGCTTCTGCTACCAATACTGCACCCCCATCCAGACTCCTCTTGGATATCCTGTTGTGGACCTGTGTCGTGAAGATCCTGCGGCTTCGGTTCTGCAGGACTGGCCTCTTCATGGTCCAGCAGTTCATGGATGGGGTCCCCCAACTCAAAGCTCTGGATCTGGGCCTGGGTGGTAGCTGAGTTGGTCAGCCCGCCAGCTCTCCTGCACCTGTGCCACCAGGGCCAGCTCTCCCACTCTGCCTAGGTGGGGGGCAGGGTCAGCTCTCCAGTCTGCTGTAATAAAAAAAAAATTAAAAGCAAGTCATTAATTGCCTCTGAAAATTTAACCGATTTTCCTATTGAGGAAAATGGTCCTTTTGGGGTACTTTGCCTCAAACTTGCCGGAAGTCTGCATTTTCGTTCCTCGAGGGTGATGTAGAGAACGTCAGAAAACAGGCTGTAGCCAGAGTCTGTTGGGGAGTGAGGGATTTACACCAACAGATTTTGACATAGGGTTCCTAGCCAGCTGAGACCTTGGAGAATGGCTATATGAGATACATACGGCTTTTGGTCCCTTGCCCCGCTCAGTAACCTGGACCTGCAAGCGGCCCCTCAGCAAGAGAAGCAAAGCCTGCTTCTGGGGAAGCTGTGGTTTTATTGTCGGCATGGCGACTGCGCCTGAACCCACCCCTGTTTCCTAAGGACTGTGCCTGAACCCACTGCTGTTTCCTAAGGACTGCGCCTGAACCCACTGCTGTTTCCTAAGGACTGCGCCTGAACCCACTGCTGTTTCATCCTCTGGGGGTGGGGGGCGCCCCTTAGGAGGCTTTCTATGACTCCTCCAAGTGTATTATATTAGCTGTCCCTCTGTGTCCCCGGGGCCCTCAACACGTCTCTATCTTGTAGAACCAGGCTCCTCTATCCTCTTACTCTTAACCCCAGAATGTAAATGACACCTGAATCCACCGCTGTTTCTGTAAGGACTGCGCCTGAATCTGCGCTGTTTCCGTAAGGACAACGTCTACGCTGTTTCCATAAGGACCGCACTGGAATCTACGCTGTTTCTGTAAGGACAACGTCTACGCTGTTTCCGTAAGGACCGCGCCTGAATCTGCGCTGTTTCCGTAAGGACAACGTCTACGCTGTTTCCGTAAGGACCGCGCCTGGATCTGCGCTGTTTCTGTACAGACCACAGCTCCGCAGTCACTGCCCCTCTGCTCAGGCCGAGGCCTACTTCCTGTGCGTTTTTCTATTGCTTTTCCGGACTCTCCTAACTCTCTATGGCTACTTCCTGTCAACTACTTTTACTTAATTAACACAAACTCAGGGTTCACAGTGTGATCAAATGTCCCGCAACAGTGATCCGAGTTTGAGTAGTCTGACCTCCTTATGCACACACGCACACGCACGCACACACACGCGAACACACACAAGTGCAAAAGAAATAAAATCAGGCTGGGCAGTGGTGATGCACACCTTTAATCCCAGCACTTGCGGGGCTGAGGCAGGCGGGTCCGTGTGAGTTCGAGGCTATCCTGGTCTACAGAGAGAGTTCCAGTATAGCCAGGGCTATTAACACAGAGAAACCCTGTCTCAGGAAAACAAAACAAAAACCCCGAAATTGGTTTCTCTTTTCTCTTATTTACTGTGCTGGGCTTCATGCTTCTGTAGGCTGTTTTGACTGTTAGCAGAAAAGGTACCAGAATCCCCAGGCCCATGTTCCTAGCTCTTGAACGAACCTAGTGAAAAGAAAAAACATTCCGTTCCCTGGAAATCCAGAAAACAACCCAACACCGCGGCCTGGCTTTGTTGCCTACCTGATCTTGGGGATTAGGACGGAGACGCTGGATGGGGGGTGGTCATGTTAACCAGGGGAAAACAAATACTGACAAGAAGAGAGAGAGAGAGGAAATAACAAATGCTCGTTACACTTAGAGAGTAGCCGAGAAATTGCTCTAGAGGAAAAAGTTTAAGCCACCTCAAAATCCATATATATATATCTCCTGTCTCCTTCTTTTGGGTCAGGGTCTCCTTATGCAGCCCAGGCTGGCCCTAAGCTCCCATGTCTTCCCCCACCCCCCACGTGCTGGAATGCAGCCACAGCCTGGCTGACCTTTGCTTCCAATCCACCTCTGCACGAGGGTGCTCTCTGGCTTTCGCTCTCCTTGAGTCCCAGCTGGGAGCACAGATAATTGAAGGAGGACTCTCTGACTTTAAGCCCCACCTGGAGTTCCTGCCTCCCCTGCCTTCTCCCCAAAGGGGAAAGAAACTCTTCCTCCCTAACCATTCTGTCCTCCAGCTCTACATCGTCCTTGTGCGGAACCTCTGGTCTAACCAAGTAAGGAGAATTTCTGTAACATCCCACAGAGCTGTTTACCTTCTATCACTTGTCCCATCTCCACTAGTGTGGGGGCTTTGTTAAAATATTCTGTTTTCCACATCGAACAAGTAACTTAAGTCTTGGCTGAGGACAGCCTCTGTCTTTACATGAAGAGAACACCACTTCTGCCAGATCAGACTACTGTCTCCATAAACAAGAAAAAATATCATGATGTTGGGCGGTGGTGGCACACGCCTTTAATCCCAGCACTCGGGAGGCAGAGCCAGGCGGATCTCTGAGTTCAAGGCCAGCCTGGTCTACAGAGTGAGATCCAGGACAGGCACCAAAACAACACAGAGAAACCCTGTCTCAAAAATGCCCCCCCCCCCCAAAATATCATGACTTAAACATGTTTCTGTGTGTAAGAGAAGTCAAAAAAATAGGTACTCCGGGGCTGGTTTGGTGGCTCCGGGTCATCAGGGACATATATTTTGCATCTTTTACCATGTGTTCAATGGCTGGCCACAGGATGTGAAGTAACGAGGAAGGGCCTGCCACAGTTTGTCACAGACTTTCCAGAGGTCCTAGCCTGTCTTACGCATCCATCACCTTGGCCAAATAGGTTATCTGAGGGAGAGGCCAGGAGCTGTGGGTCTTTAATGAACTCTGAGGAAAGAGGAAGCCTCTCCAGGGAGTATTTGTAACATGGTTGAGATTTGCATCCACCAAAGATACGTCAGTGGCTGTTGAATGCCCCCATGTTCCCAAAGTTATAGAATACCTCTCTTTCTTTCTCCCCTCCCTTTTCCTCCTTCTCTTCCTCCTCCTCTTCCTCTTCTCTTCCTCTTCTTAGCACGGTCTCAACGTATAGCTCACCGTTGCCTCGAACTCAAAATCCTCCTGCCTCCGCCTCCCAAGTGCCCAGACATACAAGCGTGTGCTACCTCGCCCATATCTCTGCACCATTCTCAATCCCTTTGAGTTGATTTAGCTATGGTTTCTAAAAGTAGACAATTTTAGGGACAAGTTAGGCAGAATATTCAGGCAGTATGTTTGACAATTCTGAAAGACTGATTTAGGGATGGGTGCTGATATAAGTCACAATCATCGGGCCTTAAGTAAGCAGACTTACTTTTGTTGTTGTGTTGTTATTTGTTTTGTGTGTATATGTCTTGTTGGGTGTATATATGTGCGTGTGAGAGAGCATGAAACGTGTGTGCCAGTGCACGTGGAGGCTCAGTTCGCCAGGAACCATCTATCTTGTTTGCTAAGACGGGGTCTCCCATTGGTCTGAAGCTCACTGAGTAGTCTAGGCCGACAGGCCAGTGAGCCCAGGAACCTGAGTTCTCAGCGCTGGGCTTATGAGTGTGCCACCTCCCCAGAGTTTTCGCCTTGGGTTCTGAGGAGCAAACACTCAGGTCCTAATACTTGTGCAGCAAGCTCTGGACGTCCTGATGTGGTTTCTGTTGTCGTGATGGGCCAGTGACCCAAAACAAATTAGAGAGGAATGGGGTTTATTTCATCTTACAAATCCCAGGTCCCAATCCATCACCTGGGGAAATCAAGGCAGGAACTTGGCAGTAGACCTTGAAGCAGAGACCACGGAGGAATGCTGCTTACTGGCTTGCTCCCTGCTTCAGTTCAGCTTGCTTCCCTATACAACCTAGGGCCACCTGCCCAGAGGTGGCACTGCCCACAATGGGTGGGCTGCTCTCCATCAATTAGCAATCAAGAAAATGCCCCATAGACATGCCTATGGGCCAGTTTGGTGGAGTCAATTCCTCAAATGATGATCTTGCTTCCCAAACATATCAAGTTAACAATGGAGATTAAATACCACACTTGATCTAAACTATCTGCCCAATTGTCTTTCTTTCCCTCTTTTGTGAGACGAGGAGGTCTCATGAAGCTCTGGCTGCCTTTGAACGTGCTACACAGCTAAGAACAATTTCGAACTACTGACCTTCCTGCCTCCCCTTCCCAAGTGCTGGATTACAGAAGTGAATGACCACACCTGGCTCATCTGCTGTTTTTTTAATATTGTTATTTGAGATGTCTTTAGAAAAACATACAGGATAGCTGGGTGGTGGTGGCACACACCTTTAATCCCAGCACTCGGGAGGCAGAGCTAGGCGAATCTCTGTGAGTTCGAGTCCAGCCTGGTCTACAAAGTGAGATCCAGGACAGGCTCCAAAGCTACACAGAGAAACCCTGTCTAGAAAAAAAGAAAAAAGAAAAAAGAAAGAAAGAAAGAAAGAAAGAAAGAAAGAAAGAAAAAACATACATGATCTCTGCAGGCAATGTTGGCTTTTTTAAATTGTGTTGACGTTTATTGATTCTCAGTCAGCAAGGAGGGCGCACTAGATCTGGCCGAGGGGCTCCTTCCCCTCTCACGCCCCTCTAATTCCCACTGTCTTTTTGTGGAGGAAATGTCCTGTCTCGCTTGTAATAAGGAAAAACCTCTGATTAAACCTATGAAATATTATTTGGGGTTGATAGGAGAAAAACCAATAATGGAATTGATGATACCCAGGGCTGAAGAAAGAATACAAAAACACCCACAAGGGACTCCTAACAATACTACTCACAATGCCAAAAGCCCGGAGCCAGCTAACAAGCCTTTAAGAAGACAATTAAATTCCACGGTACAGTCATACAACCATAGCATAAAACAAAAGTGACCACATCTGCTCAATGACAGAGCATGGGAAGCCTTAGGTGAACTCTCCAGCTTGCCCTTACACAACACAGATCACATACAGTTGCTAGAAAAGGTGTTTATGATGTGTGATGTAATTCTTGGCTGTCTCCTTGACTATAGCTAGAATTAACTAAAAACCCAAGTCGCTAGGCACACCTGTGCGGGATTTTTAGTGAATGGATCATCTGGGGTCCAAAGACCCACCTTAAATCTGGGTCACAGCTTCTTACAGCTGCCTGTACAAAGGAAACGTTGCTGTTTGCCTGCTGGCTCTTGCCCTTGCTTCACTGGTGTTAGAGCCTACGTCTTTGGGATTCTGACGCTCTGACATATACTGAAGAGCAGTTGGGACATACAGCCTTTTGGACTGAACAACTGCTGATCCTTGGAGTTTCCATTGGGAGACAGCCATGGTTGGACTAGCTGGACCACAGTCTGTAAGTCACAGATAAATAAATCCCTTTTTATATATAGATTCATTCTAGCAGTTGTGTTCCTCTAGAGACCCCTAATACATGATGAATATTTTAAATTTCCCCATTTTCATAATAAATAATGCAGATACACACAGTACAAACTTCTAAAGTTTTGCCTACTCATGCCTCTCCCCTCCCGATCGCTTTTCATCTCATTGCATGCTGTTAAAGTTTTAGTTTATAACACGCCAGGTCATATCATGTACGAACAAAACCACAGCTGCACATCTAGATAAGGGCCAGTGTTTGCATCCCCACGGGGACGTATTTAAGTGAATTGTGAGAGCACTCAGGATCTGTAGCTAGAACTCAGTGGGTTTGTTTTTGGAGGCCGGGTCTCCAGATATAGGCCAACGCTGGCCTTTAAGTCCAGACCCTCTATGGTCTTTGCCTCCTAAAGACTTGTATGACAGAGTCGGGCCACCACGCCCATCAGCGTTTGTTTTTGTGATACTGTTAATTTAGTTATTTCTATTAAATCAACGAGACAAAAGGGAGGGGCTGACCACTTAGTTAATGCTGTGGGTAGTGAGACTTATTGTCTTTTTGCATGCAGAAAAGTGAGCTATAAATAAACCTCCGGCAGGAGATAAGAGCCACAACTCAACTCCTGGAAGGTGAAGCGACAACCCAGACAGTGCCTGGTCGCACAGGCGCACTAGCTTCCGCCCAGCCTGTGCACGGAGGGCGAGCGCAGTTAGCGCGCCGCGGTGCTACTGCGCAGGCGCAGGGCGAGGGGTAGGCTGGAAGCGGCCGAGTGGAACGGACCGTGGGGTCCTGTCCACGATGGCCGATTCGACTTGGTGGTACCGAGGAGGTGAGGGTGGGTGCGCCTAGAGAGGGGGGAACCAGGGCCCATGGGTAGGTGCTCCAGGTACCCGGGAACTCTCCCCCACACCCCCTCTCCAGCGCTGTCACCCGGGGAAGAGTGAAGTCTCCTTTGCCGGGCTCTCACCTCCGGGGGTGTGGGTCGCACCCTTGGCCGCTGCAGCTGGAGCCCCTTCTTGCATCCGGACCTTGCCTTCCCCAGAAGCTGCAGTGAGGGCGGAGAAAGCATTAGGGACCGAAGGAGGTGCTTGAGTTGTGTCTCCACCGGACGGTGGGGAAAACACTGAATCAAACCTATCGGTGTACAGCCCTAGAGACTGCCCGCCCCACAGCAGAATGTAGCAGTTGCCCCTGTCTCAAGGGAGAAGTAAGAAGGAGCCAGAAGCCCCTGAAAACCGTTGCGTTTTTCCCATCTTGGTTACTGATGTACCAAGTTATAGTGACCCAGTAATGTAAAGACAGTTTTTGTTTCACATCTCCAGGGACTTCCAAACATGACCTGCATTACAGACGGGAGGCAGAAGTTAACACCACACTTGAGGAGTTGTTACTCTACTTTGTTTTTTTAATAACTCTATGTATATGTAAGTATACAGATGTAGATTTAAAAAATGCTGGTTGAACTAGTAGTTAAAATGTGGAAGTGAAAAATAAAAACTCAGAAAACGGACAAATTTTAGAGATTGTTCTATGATGGACAAAATTTCCAACTTTTAAGGGGCAAAACTTAAGGGTGTAATGGGAAGCTTCCATAGTCAACACTGAATATGATTTCTTTTTTAATTGGGAGAATCTATTTAAACATAGTCCCCTGGGTTGACAATTGAATTTAATTTCGTTCAGAGCCATAGAGATGTATTGGTTTGGTTCCATAAATATAAACTACAAATAGGAACCAACATAAAGTTTGGGGATGATCATAAGTCTCATCCTTTTCACTAAACTGCTGCATAATTAATAATAAAATACATCTGTGCCGAGAAAATGCCAACTTTTAAGGTGGGCAGGGAGAACCTCTCAATCTGCTATACACCCCCCGCCACCATGGGTCCACGGCATCAACTTAGTATGTGAAAAGCTTGTTAACGTTTTGTATTTAAACTGTGCAATGTACGTAACTAGAAGCTAACGTTACAGGATCTCTCTCATCTCCCAATGTGTAGCCTGTATACCAATTACACAGTTAACTGGTATTGTAGGGGTAGGTGTTTGAGATTAAAGACAACTGTAGCTAACTTGATACAGTACCTTTGACTGGTTAATAAAGGCTTCGTTATAAAGATAACACAAACACATGCTTATTACCAAGCATTTAGAAAGCAGAACATATGAGCTAAACGATTATCTATAATCCCACCACTCAGAGATTTTTGAACACTTACGAAAAAGCAAACATCTAAGTCTACACTAAGGGGATTCATTAACCACTGTAGAGCATGCAGTGAAATAAATGTAACTGTTAAAGAATGGCGGACACATTTGCTTGCTGTGAGCATGTGCCACGGCACTTGTGGAGGTCAGAGGACAGGCTGTGGAACTGGTGCCCACCTTCATAGTGGGCGTCTCGAGTTGTCAGGCTTGATGATGCCAATATTTTCCCTTTGAACCATCTTGCTTGACCCACATGTTGTTTTGTTTTAGCTGGGGAGTTCTGGCAACAAAAGAAAAAATAGTTTATAAAAGGGGAGAAAGAAACACTACGAATTAAAAACGTTTAAGCACATTTACTCTGTTCCAAAGCATGGGTTTAAATGTTCCACATGTTGGGCTAGAAAGATAACTCCATGTACTTGCTGCACAAGCGTGAGAACCTGAGTTTGGTCTCCAGAATCCAGAGCGTGGTGGGAAGTGCAACCCCCGGGCTGGGGAGGTAGAACAGGCCCCTGGGGCTTGTTGTCCGGCCAGCCTAGCCTACTTGAAAGGCCCAGGCTAATGAAAGGTCCTGTTTCAAAAATACAACCAAGGTGGGCTGGCTCCTAGGGAATGCCTCTTAATGTTGAGTTCTAGCCTCCACATGCGCGCGCGTGCACGCGCACACACACACACACACACACTCCAAATGATCCATAATTATGACATAATTATGTAGTAAAAGATAGCTTCCTTACCGTGAGATCTATAACACTTCTCTGGCTTAACCATTCACTATATGGTATTGCCTATTATTTTTTTTGTTTGTTTGTTTTTGTTTTTCGAGACAGGGTTTCTCTGTGTAGCTTTGTGCCTTTCCTGGGACTCACTTGGTAGCCCAGGCTGGCCTCGAACTCACAGAGATCCGCCTGGCTCTGCCTCCTGAGTGCTGGGATTAAAGGCGTGGTGCGCCACCACCGCCCGTCTTAATTGTCTTCTTAAAGGCTTGTTAGCTGGCTCTGGGCTTTTGGCATTGTGAGTAGTATTGTTAGGAGTCCCTTGTGGGTGTTTTTGTATTCTTTCTTCAGCCCTGGGTATCATCAATTCCATTATTGGTTTTTCTCCTATCAACCCCAAATAATATTTCATAGGTTTAATCAGAGGTTTTTCCTTATTACAAGCGAGACAGGACATTTCCTCCACAAAAAGACAGTGGGAATTAGAGGGGCGTGAGAGGGGAAGGAGCCCCTCGGCCAGATCTAGTGCACCCTCCTTGCTGACTGAGAATCAATAAACATCAACACAGTTTAAAAAAGCCAACATTGCCTGCAGAGATCATGTATGTTTTTCTTTCTTTCTTTCTTTCTTTCTTTCTTTCTTTCTTTCTTTCTTTCTTTCTTTCTTTCTTTTTTTTTTCCGAGACAGGGTTTCTCTGTGTAGCTTTGGAGCCTGTCCTGGATCTCACTTTGTAGACCAGGCTGGACTCGAACTCACAGAGATCCACCTGCCTCTGCCTCCCGAGTGCTGGGATTAAAGGCGTGCGCCACCACCGCCCGGCTGCCTATTCTTAATGTAGAGAAAAAAAAAAACAAAAAAAAAAAAACAAAAAACAGTGGAGTCGTGGATATAATGTGACCTCAGTAAAAACCATTTGTGTCTGTGTGTATGGATGGAGGCTCACTCACACATGTGTGGTCAGAGAACAGCTGTGTGGTTGTTTCTCTCTGTTCCCTCCTACTTGTTGGCTTTTCATGGAAAGGACTGTTGACTGTTGAACCATCTCATCAGACTAATTTGACTTCATTTTTTAAAGTTAGACTATTAAACATATATGCATAAAACCTGAAGGACCCATGTCTACCTTTAGTATGAGGGTTGAGGGAAACGTCTACCTGCTTTGTATAGTTCTGACTTTAATGATTAGATAGAACAGGGCTGGTGAGATGGTTCAGTGGATAAGAGCACTAGGCAGCCAAGCATGGTGACCTGAGTTGGATCCCTGGAACCCACATAATGAGAGAACCAGCTCCCACAAATTGTCCTCCACATTTGTACCGTGGCACACAAGATAAATAAATATAAAATTATATTTAGACAATGCTGAATTTTTTTAAAGCTGGGGAAATTAATATTTTTGAATGTTGCTGAAGTGGGATTTTAAATGACAGATTTAAACACTCTCTCCGCAGTGACCTTTGGGATGGTCAACCCACACATGTACTACTTAAACAAAGTGATGTCATCTCTGTTTGTGGACACGTCCCTTCCAGGTGACGAAAGAAGCAGCTTTAGGTCCATTCGAAGCATCACTGATTTTTGGAAGGTAAGATGTCTGACGTGATGAAGTAGCATTAGGTAGCCCATAAGCCAGGGGTTGGATAGCTCAGGGGTATAGCACTTGCCTATTAAGTAAGTTTGGGCCCCAGCTCTAGAAAACAACAACAAAACAAAACAAAACAAAAGACAAATTCACAGATAGTCTATAAGCCCTTGCCTCATGTAGAAAATGCTCAGGGAATATTTATTAAAGGAATTAATAAAAATGAGTATTATTCTTTATTAGAAAATCAACCAGTTATGTTTATTGTTAATCTTTATGTTCACAATGTGATACTGTTCTTTATAACTTCAAACTTTTGATACTTTCTCAAATATTCCCATTTCCCTTGGAAAACATAGAATTGTTGTGTGAGCACTAAAGTCAGCCTGTGACTGTGTAGATAAAGTCTATATGAGTGACCGTCTTACAAATTCTTAATTGCCCAGAAAGGATAATATTCATAATTTATATATGCAGTCCTCTGCTGCATATGACAGTAATAGGCTATATATAATTTTTTTTAAAGCAATGTGTTTAATCACACGGGAGAGTGGTTCCTTTCACACTGGGATATGCACGTTTTCTGTGACAAGGAGCACGAGTCATCGGGCAGGAAGAGCAACCAAGGAGGAGCAGCTTCCGGTCTCCCTGTCAGACACGGGGATGTAAAGGATGAGGCAGTGCGGGAAGGCTCTCCCACACTCATGGCACTGTGGATGCATTTTAAAGGGTCAATAAAGGGATTCTAAGAATGGGGACCAGGTGCTGTGTGCTCTTCACGCGGAGCTGAATTTGCAGCGTGAGCGTAGAGAAGATGAAGTAGAAAGTGAGTGGACAGAGGTCGTCACATCCCGGAGCTGAAATTCATGAAAGAGAGTCATCTTCTGAGTGTGGGCGGATATGGTGGTTAACTTAGGTTCATGCCAGAGCAGACCCTTCGGTGTGCCTGGGATGGTGTTTTTCTGAGAGGGTTAACTACCCGGTGAATGTGGACAGCACCGTCCACAGACTCTGGTGGGATGGATAAGAGGAGAGTAAGCAGTTAGAGCTCAGGCATTCCACTCTGCTTCCCGGCCGCCATGATCTGAGCCGTCCCGTTCTGTCACACCCTTCCTGCTAAGGCAACTGAAACTTAACTGAGACAAATCTTCCCTCTCTTTGGGTGTTTAGGCCGCTATTCTGTCACGATGACGAGAAAAATCTAGTCAGAAAGGACAAGTGCGACATAAGTGATCCTAAGTCCTTGGCCTAGTAGGAAAGGAGGACTGGACGTCATGCTTCCCCTTTTAATTGTCTGTGTGGCCAGTGGCCGACAACAAGAACTGGGGAAAGCCATCCTGGGCCTGGGATCACTTAGAACGGAACAGGGACAGAGTGAGGAGTAGCCGTCACTGTGGCCTTCGCCAGCGGCGTTGGTCATCGCCATAAGTGGTGTCTCAGTCAATACTTACACTCAAAATCACACTTGGGACTACAGATTCTGTTGCCATGAAGGTATTTCTGTTTCTTCCCACGATACCTGCCTTTGTCTGTGAAGTTCATGGAAGGACCCCTTCTGGAAGGCTTGTACTGGGACTCGTGGTACAATAACCAACAGCTGTACAATTTGAAGAACAGCAGCCGCATCTACTACGAGAACGTGCTGCTCGGAGTCCCCAGGGTGCGGCAGCTGAGAGTCCGCAACAACACCTGCAAGGTCTTCTCGGTGTTTCAGTCGCTGATGAGTGACTGTTATAACAAGTACACGGCTGAAAACGAGGACCTCTCTGATTTTGGCCTCAAACGGGACACAGAGTAAGCAACATGAAACTGGTGACCTTTTCTAGCAGGTACCCTTGTTTGTGTCTTTACAGAATTATCTCAATATGTCTGTCTTCTGAGTAACGGGAGCTGGGAGCTGCTGGCTGCAGTGGTTTTCTCTGTGAACAGCATGGGAAGAAGCCTTGCCAGTAGCAGCTCTTAGAATACAAGAGTATCCACCTTGTGTGATAGCCGTGTTTGATGGGGGTGGGAGGGTTGACGTGGTATATGAAATGTATAGTCATACTGGATGCAGAGTAAAACATCAGTTTGTCTGCGTGTGTGTGTATGTGTGTGTGTATGTGTGTGTGTCTGTCTGTCTGTCTGTGTCGATAAGGAGGCCAGATATCAACAAGAGGTGTCTTTCTAGGGCTGGAAAGATGACTCAGTGGTTAAGAGCACCACAGAGGTCCTGAGTTCAAGTCCCAGCAACCACATACATGGTGGCTCACAACCATCTGTAATGAGATCTGGTGCCCCCTTCTGGCCTGCAGGCATACATGCATACATAATAAATAAATCTTTTAATAGATGTTTTCAAAAAGAAGTGTCTTTCTAAATCACTCTCCATCTTTCATTTTTGAGACCGGGTCCCTCACGGAAACTGGAGCTCATTGATTCTGTTAGGCTGATCAGCCAAAGAGCTCCAGGGATCCAGTGGTGTCCACCCCCAAGCTCTGGGATTACAGATTCATGCCCCAGCAGCTGGCTTTTACGCAGGTACCGAGTGATTCTCCACCACGCTCCTCCCTCCTCACTGCGCCCCACTTAAGTGATGTCTGTGGCTCCAGGACTAGAAGGAGGCAGTTATGCTCTTAGTGATCAAATCCGATGATGCGGGCGGAAGATGCTCTTAGCTCCTTTTCTGTGACTGTGCTAAGGTACCAAACAGCTAATAGAAGTTTGTTGGGGGCTTGCAGTTGTCGAAGGTTAGAGTTCATGGTAATTATGAGGGGTCGATGTAGACCCACCACCTTATACTGAAATGTGAAAGCCCAAAGCCCCTGGCACCACCTCCTCTGGACAAAGATGTTTCTGGTGTCACTTTGTGTGTCAGGCGTCCAATGAAAATCATGGCCAGGGGATAGGGCCAACCTTTCTGTATTTAGTATTTATGACAGTTATTCAAATGTTTATAATCTATTTTCCTGTTTATCATACGCTCTAGAAACAGCTATTCTTTGCTCTTTTTTTTTTAAGCCGAGTTTTTTTTTTTTTTTTAAGATTTATTTATTTGTATACACTGTTCTGCCTGCATGTCTGCCTACACACCAGGAGAGGGCACCAGATCCCATTACAGATGGTTGTGAGCCACCATGTGGTTGCTGGGAATTGAACTCAGGACCTCTGGAAGAGCAGTCAGTGCTCTTAACCTCTGAGCCATCTCTCCAGCCCCTATTCTTTGCTCTTTTACCTCCTTTGGTAAGAACTTACTGTTTCTAAGGAACATCCTCGTAGTGCTGACATTTTACAAGCGTGTGTCTTTGCGTGGGGCAGGTCATCTGTCACCGCAGCCCCCTTCTGCCTCCTCCTGTTCCTGCCATCCTAGCTTCCTCTGAGCCTCTCAGTCTTCGTTATACCTGGCTGCTTTTCATCATTAGTCGATATTTTCATCACGGAGTTTGATGGTATGTCCTTTCTTCCATAGCCTCCTCCAATCTCAGGATTAATTGCTCTGTGTGTGTTGACTTAGTTTTGTATGAGTTTGGGGATTTATTTTCTCTTACTCAGAGACAGGATATCGCCATGTGTATAGCCCAGGCTGGCTGAGTCTGGGGGCATTCCTGAGAGCTTATGTAATTTTTATAAATGTAATAAATTCATAAATATAATCACACATCTTTCAGATATGTTTGGGGGAGACTGAATAGGGAGACTGAAAATGGGGTGTTGAGGTGTTCTTCTTTTGGTTTTCTTGTAATTATAAGTTAAAAGCCAGAAGGTTTAATTATAAACATTTTTTGAAAAAAAAATTAGCCAGGCAGTGGTGTGCACACCTTTAATCCCAGCACACGGGAGGCAGAAGCAGATGGATCTCTGTGAGTTCAAGGCCAGCCTGGTCCACAGAAGGAATTCCCAGAGCAGCCAGGGCTACACAGAGAAACCCTGTCTCAAAAAACCAACTCCTTCCCAAAACAGTGTGTGTGTGTGTGTGTGTGTGTGTGAATGCAGGCACAAATGTACCACCAAACTGTTGGATGTATTTGTTGCCTGTGATAAACACTAAAACACGCTGGGACCTTGGTGCTAACTCAATTGTCTTGGCCACTCCACTTTGAACTTTCTGTTTCAGCTGTTTTGGAGCTACTTCGTAAATCAAAGGTTAGCGTAAGTTCTTGGAATGCTTTCCACCGCGGTTTCTCAGGCCACTGTTCTTTTGCTGTCTGACAGATGGAAGTACTCGCCTCCTCCTGCCAACGCCCCTTGGCACTGGGGATTTGTCGGTGTGTACCGAGACGGAGGGTATATATTCACATTATCAAAATCGAAATCCGAAACCAGAACCAAACTCGCCGACCTTCGGCTCAACAGCTGGATCACAAGAGGGACCAGGGTGGTTTTCATTGATTTTTCCTTATACAACGCTAACGTCAATCTGTTCTGCGTCATCAGGTGAGCGGCTCAGAGGTTTCCTCTTGGCAAACTGAATTTTAAAAGGCTCCAAAGCCTTCACTGGCGTTTGCTGAGATTGAAGTCATAGCTTTAGGATAAATACGATGTTCTTCTGCCAGGGGTGCAGCAGAGATTAAAGCAACATCGTCCCGATTGTTCCGTGATTTCAAGGTATATTTAGGAACACGAGTCACACACATGTGCTAGGTTTAATAATCTGTGTGTGTGTGTGTGTGTGTGTGTGTGTGTGTGTGTGTGTGTGCTCGTGCTCAGGTGTGCACCAGAGTGCCAGGTGTGGAGATGGGACAGTTTTGGGGAGCCCGTTTTCTCCTCCCGCAGTGGAGGAGTTCCAGGAATCAAGCTCAGGTCGTCAAGCTTGTGTGACAAGCGCCTTGACCTATGGAGTCATCTTTACCACGGACACTTTACTTCCATATGGTGTCTCTAGCCAAGTCTGTCATCCTGGAATTGTACAGATCTGCCGTCATAATTTGTTCATAAAATCAAATTGTTAAAGTCTCTTGGTTTATGGGCAGGGGAGGTAAGTCAGTTGGTAAAATGCTTGTCATAAGTCTTAGTTAGGGTTTCTATTGCTGTGATAAAAACACTATGGGCAAAAGCAACCTGGGGAGGAAAGGGTTAATTTGGCTCGCACTTCATCCTCATGGTCCATCACTGAGGCAGGAGCTGATGCTGAGGTCATGGAGGGGTGCTGCTTGCTGGCTCAGTCAGCTGTTTGAACTTCCCATTGGCAATGCCCTGCCCTTGGAGCAGGGTGCATATCCAGCTGCAGAAACCTGAGCTGAGGAACTGGAGCTAAAGGCCAGTGTTGCTTGAGCAGAACCAGACCATAGTGTGTTTGTCAGACATGGTCTCCCTGAAGCACCAGGCCTGAGGGCAGCAGCAGGGGCAGCCCAGGGAAATAGTGCTTATCCACCCAGCCCTCCCTGAACTTCAGTGCAAGGATTTTAATTGAACCTGCAAGCCGAGGAAATATGTTTAAAAAAAAAAAAAGTTCTTACTCCATAACCCAGGCTGACTATCCTCCTGCTTCTGCCTCTGCGTTTCTGAAATTTGTTCCTTTTTTATTTTTTTTTATTTTTTTTTTTTAAGATTTTATTTATTTATTATGTATACAGTGGTCTGTCTGCATGTATGCCTGCAGGCCAGAAGAGGGCACCAGATCTCATTACAGATGGTTGTGAGCCACCATGTGGTTGCTGGGAATTGAACTCAGGACCTCTGGAAGAACAGCCAGTGCTCTTAACCTCTGAGCCATCTCTCCAGCCCCTGTTCCTTTTTTAAAGAACAATTTAAAATCTGATACGCATGCGTGTTGCCTGCATCATGTATGTGCACCATGAGGATGTGCGGTACCCACAGAGGTCACAGGAGGATGTCAGAGCTCCTGGAGTTACAGCCAGTTGTAAGCCCACATGTGGAAGTGAACCCAGGTCCTCTGGAAGAGCAGGAAGTGCTCCTAACCAATGAGCCATCTCTCCAGCCCCCAAGGAAACACATTTTGTACAAAATCTGTGATTAGCGTTGAGTTATATGTTGTTATTGATTTAGAAATTTTACAGCAACTTAAACACTAAAACATAAGCACTTAAGACGTTCTCACAAACTTCATCTTCTAGGCTGGTGGCGGAGTTCCCTGCGACAGGCGGTCTCCTCACCTCATGGCAGTTCTACTCGGTGAAGCTCCTGAGATACGTCACGCACTACGATTACTTCATTGCCTCCTGTGAAATCGTGTTTTGTATCTTCCTTTTTGTCTTCATAACACAAGAACTGAGAAAGATGAATGAGTTTAAGTCTGCCTATTTCAAAAGTATTTGGAACTGGCTAGAACTGCTGCTTTTGGTGGTGAGTATATAGCCACAGTATGATATACGGGAATCACATCTGCTCCTGCCAGGAGACACATAGAACACGGGATTTTCTATTCATCCAAGACTTATTTCAAAAGCTACAAGTATCAAATATAAAACAAACTGTCATAGGGCAGTCTAATCCTACACCCCTAAAAGAAAGAAATCTGTTTTATTTGATTTAGTCCTAGAGAGGGACAGCAGGAGCCTACAGGACTCCATAAGAAATTATCTGTTTCCCTCCTTCCCTTCCCCTCCTCTCCCTCTCCGCCCCCCCCCCCCCTCTCCAGGGTTGTTGTAGCCCTGGCTGTCCCTGAACGTGCTATGTAGACTAAGGCTGGCCTTGAATTCACCGAGATCTGCTATGCTTCTGCCTCTTGGGTGCTGGAATTTAAAGTGTGTGCCAGTGTTGATATTGAATGCACATAAGAGGTCTTGATATCCACACTCCCAGCATGCACTCGTGTGAGGCTTAGCACGGAGTGCTTATAGCCCCAGCTGCTTGGGAGCCCGAGGTAGGAGGCTGCAGAAGTTCAGGGGCAGCCTGGGCAACATACTGAGACCTGATCTAAAATTAAAATAAGAAAATGGCCCAGGAAGATGGCTCGGTGGGTAAGAGTTCTCGCTGTTTAAACATGAAGACTCCAGTCTGAGTCCCCAGCACCCACGTAAAGAGGCTGGGAGTGGCCACGCACACGTGTAACCCCAGCACTGTTTGGGGCAGAAGCAGGAGGCTTGCTGAGCCCTGCTGTCAGCTCCAGATCCAGGGAAGACCTACTTCAGGGGAATAAGGAGAGAGTGACGGAGCGCAACACCCAGCAGCCCCCGTGGTCTCTGCTTGCACACATCACATACCAAAAAGGAAAAAGCGCCCCATCTACCTTTCTAGTATCCCCAGGAATGTCTACAAAGGGCAGGGCATTAAATGTTAGGTTTGTGTAAGTGTTTCTGTCCAAGGAAACATTTCAAGCGGTTATAAATCCCCAATGCCTCAGGTAACCTGGACCCAAAGTCGTCGTTCAAAGAGCTTGGTACAGCATTTTTTTTTTTTTTTTTTTTGAGGGAGAGGGGGGAGAGAGAGAGAGAGAGAGAGAGAGAGAGAGAGAGAGAGAGAGAGAGAGAGAGCGCTCGGTACAGCATTCTAAGGAGGTTTGTTTATGTCCATTGCAAGTTTTGTTTGTTTTAGTATTCCACATGTGAAAGACTCCACTTTTGGGTAGGGTGATGCAGAAGCCCTCACTCAGACCGTACAGTGACAGGCAGGCAGGTGAGGATGGCCAGGAAGTAGTGTTTCTTTTTATGAGCCGTAGTGACTCTATTTTAAGTGCAAGTTGAGCACCTTCCATTTCTGTGATAGCTGTGTTCTGCATGGGCTAGCACCCTGCCAAGCCGAGAAAAAGTCACCCAAGACCACAGCTGGAAGAGCAAGCTGCAAAGGAGAGTGGCAGGGACGTCCCATAGTGGGTTCCTTCCCCCTATAACCTTGGGGTATAGTGCAGAAAGTCCACGGTTACTGAGAAAGCAACTACTTATTAAAGGATTACATTGTGGGGAACGACTCACTAATGCAGGATATGGCAAATTCAGTCGCAGAGCCCTGGAAGACTGAGAACCGGTCCCAGCTGCTTCATGCCGCCTGATTCGGTCTCCACCCTCCAAGAGTGCGAGAGAGAAGGGACCCTGTGCTCCCCAAGTCTTAAGCTAGCCAAAAGGCCACGCCCTAGGGGCTGGTACTCCAAAGTCACGGGTGGGACAAATACCCACTATACTGTCCTACTCGGCAAGCTGGGCTGCAGTTTCCTGTGGGCTACATCCAGACCCTTGGAAGGCGGGAGGGTGGGCGCCTGCCTCCACCTGAAGGGCTTCCTCATCTCCAAGTAAAGCCTGCGGTCACCCGGTCACTCGCTCACTTGCAGCTGCAGCCTATGGTCCTGTAGAAGTGGATTCACCCACCACTTACTAAGGCTTCCACAGCTGGAGACAATGTGACCTCACACCCGAAGGGAAGGGACAGCACGAAACTGATCACGGGGCTGCTAAGCAAGCTGCCCGCTACCTCATCGTGCTGTGATTGGGGCCGGAGACGATCCAGGAAATTCTAAAAGCGGCTCAGGGTAAAAGCACAGAGAACAGCAGTGAGGCTTGCCGAGAGAGACATTTGTATGTCCTCGGACTCAAAGTGGGTCAAGTCTCCTTCTGAGTAGTCACAGGATGTGTTGATTGACAGGTGTCTCCCTTGTGTTTTGTTTTTTTGGTTTTGTTTTTGTTTTTTTGGTTTTTCGAGACAGGGTTTCTCTGTGTAGCTTTGCGCCTTTTCTGGGACTCACTTGGTAGCCCAGGCTGGCCTCGAACTCACAGACATCCGCCTGCCTCTGCCTCCCGAGTGCTGGGATTAAAGGCGTGCGCCACCACCGCCCGGCTCCCTTGTGTTTTATACAAAAAAAAAAAAAAAAAAAAAAAAAAAGACTTGATAAGGCACTTTTCACAAAATTATTTTGAACGCCCATATCCTATCTTTCCGTCTTTTCATTAAGCATTTAATGGACTTTTTCATGTGTTTTTTCAAAGGCTGAGAGAAGTTCAGAGACAGAGATAGTCTCCAATTTGACCTTTGTTGTCTCCTCTTTAGCTGTGTTTCCTGGCTGTCTCTTTCTATGCGTACTGTAACATGCAGAATTTTCTCTTACTTGGACGGCTGTTGAAAAACACTGAAAGTTACCCGAACTTCTATTTCCTCGCATACTGGCACATTTACTATAACGACATCATTGCTATCACTATCTTCTTTGCATGGATAAAGGTATTTAGATCTCATTTATTACATAATCCAGTAGCATACGTGTATCAGTAAAACTCTTACCTTGTAGGAGGGGGAGCATCCCCACTAGTAAGTGAATTTTTCTTCTGTTTTTTTTTTTTTTTTTTTTTTTTGCTTGTCACTGTGTAGTCCTAGCTGTCCTGGAACTCACTCTGTAGACCAGGCTGGCCTCAAACTCACAGAGATCCACCTGCCTCTGCCTCCCGAGTGCTGGGATTAAAGGCGTGCGCCACCACCGCCCAGCAGTAAGTGTTTTTTGAAAGCAATTTGGCGTACCAAGTGAAGGTACTTGCCCAAGCTTGGTGACCTGAGTTTAATCCCTGGGAAAGAGAACCAATTCCCACAAGTTGTCCTCTGACTTGTACCTTACTCTGTGGTATACTCTCCCCACAACCATCTATACGAATCCAAAAACAGTAATAAAAATATTAATTTGACCTTTAAATGATCCCTGACATCTTCAAACACCCTTGATTACCATTGTCTCCTTTTACTTGAAGAATTCTTCTGAAATGAAGTTTCCTGATTCTAAGCAGCTCTGTTTGGACATATTGACTCTTGTATTCTGTCTCTTTCAGATATTAAAATTCATAAGCTTCAATGAGACCATGTCTCAGCTGTCGTCAACCTTGTCCCGCTGCATGAAGGACATCGTGGGGTTCGCCATCATGTTCTTTATTATATTCTCCGCGTATGCCCAGCTGGGGTTCCTGGTTTTTGGGTCACAGGTTGATGACTTTTCCACTTTTCAAAATTCCATGTAAGCTCTTAGTACAGGTGTCTTTATGTTTCCTCACCGGGAACCCACAGTGATGAAGAACACTGTGATAAACAGTTCCTCTAAAGCTTGGCCCTACAGTTCACTTAAGGCTACACAGCCATCATACTCAAAATGAAGTCTGTCTCTGGACAGTCAAACTAGGTGGTGGTACCTGTTTTTAATCACTGGTAGGTCATTAGAAAAATAAGTTTTCCCCGGAAAGGAGACTATGTAATGTAAGTGGGTCCCAGTGTTCCCACAGTATTTACCCTCTGAGCAGAGGGGATCCCTGCTTCCCACAGAGGCTGCATCTCTAGAATGTTGCTTTCCCTGTTAACGGCTCCTGCTCATGTGCCAATCCTGTGCTTCACAGTAGCGTTCTGACAGTTGTGGCAGTGCATGCCTGTGACCCAGCACTCAGCAGGCAAAGGCAGAAGGACTTGAGCCAAGGCCAACCTGGGCTATATAGCAAGACTCCGTTTCAAAATGACAAAAACATCTAAATTTTTTAACACATAAAAAGAGCTTTATAAAAGGAAAGTGTGAGGCACACATCTATAGTCACAGGTCTCAAGAGACTAAGGGAAGCCAGGCATTGGTGGCATACACCTTTAATCTCAGCACTTGGGGGGCAGAAGTAGATGATCTCTGTGAGTTCAAGGCCAGCCTGGTCTAAAAAGTGGGTTCCAGAGAAACCCTGTATCGAAAAATTAAGAGAGAGAGAGAGAGAGAGAGAGAGAGAGAGAGAGAGAGAGAGAGAGAGAGAGATTGATTGGAGGATCACAAGTTCAAGGCCAGCCTATCTAGTAGACTCACTATAAAAAAAAAACAACAGATCTATGTGTATAAAGCAATCAGGAACAGACAACAAACCTTACAAAAATGTCCAAACTTTTCTTTAAAAATGAAACATTTCATGGATACAGTTGATAAGAGTGCTCGCCTGGCACACAAAAAAGCCCTAGGTCCAGTCCCCAGCAGCACATGTACCTGGTGTGGTGGCTCACACTGGTAACCCCAGCACTGGGGAGGTGGACCCGGGAACTGGGAGATCAAAGGTATGCTTAGCTACGTAGCAGGTTTGAAGCTAGACTGGTAAACATGAGGCAGTGGTTCAGAAAGAAAAGAGAAACATGATCCATTTTTTATGTCTTTGAGACAGGATCTGACACTACCCCCCAGGCTGACCTCAAGCTCACAGCAAAGCCCCTGCCTTAGCCTTCTGAGTGTTAGAATTATAGGGACAAGCCACCATGTCCAGTCTGGTGTAGAGTTTATCTCCTGTTGAGTAGATAGAACAACTTCTGTCTGTATGAGGGAGATAATGTGGACCCCTCCGCCTGGACAGCAACAGGAAGTACTCATACAGCACCTCTACCCCTTCAGGCTGGTGGCCCCTCTTCCACTTCAGGTCGTCTTTTATTCGTGGATCCCATCCATGAGACAGAAGCCATGCTGGTTTTCTGTTTGTGCCTTATTTTAACACGATGTCCTCCTCTTCCGTCCACTTTCCTGCCTGTGACAGGACTCCACTCTCCTCTGTGGCTCAGTGCTGCTCCACTGTATGTGTGGGGACAGGAAAAGGGACAGGACACTCACCATTCCCTCAACTACGTCACCAGCTATGGAAGCACCTTTTTTCTCCTTGTGTGTACGTGTGTGCTGTGCACATGATTTGTGTGGGACGTGTAGACGTGTGTGCAGGCAGATGTACAGGTGGAGGCCAGGTGTGTGACATCAGGTGCTTCCTTGGTCTCTCTCCACTTTGTGGGAGCGGGGGCGGGGGGATATGCATGTAGAGGTCAGAGGACATGGGCGTCTATTTTCTCAGGCTTGGTGGAAGCACCCTGACCTGCTAAAACCTCTCCACCCCTCGGTTTTGTTTTCTGAGACTCCAGGTCCAGTCTGTCACTGAACCTGGAGCTCACTGGTTGGCAGCCGGCGAGTCCACCTATTTCTGCCCCCGCCCCCTCCCCCCCCCCCCCCCCCCCAGCACTGGGATCACAGACGTGCACCTCCGTGCTCAGCTGTTACCCAGATGCTTGGGACCCAGGCTCAGGTTCTCATCTTGCATGGCAGACCCCTTCCCAGCTGAGCCACCTGCACAGCGCCCCCTTTGGGAGAGGGCGCCATGTAGCCTACAGAGACCGTAAACCTGAGATATAAGGGAGGCTGACCCTGAACTCCTGATCTCCTGCCTCAACCTCCCATGTGTTGGGATTGGAGCTCTACCATGCTCTGTCTGATTTTAGGATGCTGTGGCAGGGGCTGGAGAGATGGCTTAGAGGTGAAGGGCACTGCCCATTCCTCCAGAGGTCCTGAGTTCAATTCCCAGCACCCACATGGTGGTTCACAACCATCTATAGTAAGATCTGGCGCCCTCTTCTGGAGCGCAGGGACACATGCAGGCAGAACACTGTATACATAATAAATAAATAAAAAAAAAAAAAAAAAAGGATGCTGTGGCAGCATAATTACAGCCAGAGGGGAGGAGCTGGGTTGTGGCTCTCGGTGTAAAGCACTTGACCTAGCAGGCATGAGGTCTTGGGTTTAGTCCTCAGCACTGAAAAGGAAAGTCAAGAGCATATGCCTTATGCAGCCGGAGACATTAGCAACCCCAAGTTGTCATGCGTATAAATGAAGAGATGGAACATTTTCTGATGGTTTTCTTTCTTCCCATCGAAGATTTGCGCAGTTTCGGATCGTCCTCGGAGACTTCAACTTTGCTGGGATCCAGCAGGCCAACTGGATCTTGGGGCCCATTTACTTCATCACCTTCATCTTCTTTGTGTTCTTTGTACTGCTGGTAAGCACGGCTCACCCTTCGTCTTCATCACAGACTAGTCACAGAGTTGTGGCCTTGCACACTTGGTCCCTGCTAGTGTGCTATTCGGGGAGATTTAGGTGGTGTGGCCTTGCCGGAGGACGGCTCGTGACGCTTCCTCAGCTTCCCAAGTAGCCAAACTATAGGCATTTGCTGCAGTACCCGTGCGTGCGTGTGTGTGTGTGTGTGTTGGGATGCTGGGGATCAAACTCAGGACATTCTAGACAAGCACTCTAACACCGAAATATATGCCCACCTCTAAGTACATTTTTATTGAAAAATCATCCGACTGTTTGTCCCCAGAACATGTTCCTGGCCATTATTAATGACACCTATTCTGAAGTGAAGGCTGACTATTCGATAGGAAGAAGACCCGATTTTGAACTTGGTAAAATAATTAAGAAGGTTAGTTAGCTTACTTTCCTAAATATAATTCTACTTTGTTTGTTTGTTTGGTTTTCGAGACAGGGTTTCTCTGTGTAGTTTTGGTGCCTGTCCTGGATCTCACTCTGTAGACCAGGCTGGCCTCGAACCCCCAGAGATCTGCCTGGCTCTGCCTCCTGAGTGCTGGGATTAAAGGTGTGAGCCCCCACTGCCCAGCCTAAATGTAATTCTAAAGGACTTTGTATCACTTAAACCCTCCATGAGACACGAGACACATGCCCTCCAGGTCTTGTTGAGAAATGGTTTCATGTCTCACAAGCTGCCTCAAAGTCACTATGTAGCCAAGAATAATCATATGATCCTCCTGCCTCTACCTCCTGGGTGGTAGGATTCCAGGCATGCACTGCCA
The DNA here is from genome assembly GCF_949786415.1 of Peromyscus eremicus. Classification (NCBI taxonomy): domain Eukaryota; kingdom Metazoa; phylum Chordata; class Mammalia; order Rodentia; family Cricetidae; genus Peromyscus; species Peromyscus eremicus. Next base: position 23,493,056 of record NC_081435.1, read on the forward strand.
TGTCCATGTGTTGCTCTGCATGGAACCTGGTTCCATACATGCAAGCTAAGTACTCTTATCAACTGAGCTACATCCCCAGCCCCTCTGGCTTCAACAATTTAGCCAAAATCATCTCCGAGTTCCACCTTCCAAATACTGAATACAAAGCTCTGTCAGGTGATAAACTATGGAAACTATTTCGTTGCTCCCAAAGGTTTGTCAAGTTAGATACTAGCAAATTTCCACAACCAAACTCAGCTTTTGTATTCCGTGCTCCTTGCTCTCCTTCCCATGTACACGGCAGTATTATTCAGTCTCTCCGGGCTCAAACATTGGACTTCCTGTCCTGTTGGCTTTCCGATAGTTTGTCCCATAGTAGGGCTTGCAATTTCTCTCTGAAGATGCAGGTCTTGCTCACTATTGGTGAAATTATTAAGGCCACTCCACGTAGTTAAAAGGGAGGTTTATTTAGTGGCGTAACTTACAAATGAAGGGATGGGTAGGTTGCAGGGTCTGGGGAAGACGTAGTGCAGTCCTGCGGTGTTCTCTGGAGAACTCTGCTCGGTCTACCTCTAGCGTCCAGGGTCCAGGAATCAAGAGAAGGTGGCGCATACGGATCTCAGGTCTTCAGGCCCTCTCTTGGCCCCGCCTTGTAGGCATGACAGTTACTGAAGCCTCAATGGGGGTTGGAACTTCCAGATCAAAGCTGGAATGGCTACCCACTACATCTCACACTTGTGGAATCTCGAGGACCCTTTAAATTCTGCCACCAAGAGATCAGGGCTTTCATTTCCCCATACGCCAATATCCTCTTACACATTCTAGCCTGACCCCAGGCCATTCCACTTTGGATCTAGCAGATTATCTGGGCCTATCAAACTAAGGCCAAATTCTTCACTCGGCTCTCGCAAGCCTTCCGCACCCCTCACAGTCCCAACCTGCCTTCAACTATCAGGAGCTAGAGTTTCTACTTTTCTTGCCTCTGTATATTATAGTGTAAGTCCCGGCTAATCGGTTGGGTTGGGTTTTGCTTGTTTGCTTTTGGTTTTCCAAGGCATGATCTCACTATAGGCACCTCTGCCTGGAATTTGCTGTGTGGACCGGACTGGCCTTGAACTAACTGCAGTCTACCTGTGCCTCCAGAGTCCTGCTAAACTGAGGACTGTCTGTGTAACCCACATTCTCTCTCTGCCTCCTGCTCACACCACCTCCCACCCCTGAAACGTCCTCACAGCTCTGCTTCCTTCCTGCTCTGGACAGTAGAGCCTGCCCTGTCCTTTTTGACATCTAGCTCGTTTTCAGTTCCTCTCTTACCTTGTGATGGTTTTTTATTGCTGTGATAAAACACCCTGACTAAAATAAACTTGGAGGGGAACATGGTTATTTCTGCTTACAGTCTGTAGTCTGTCATCCAGGGAAGTCAGAGCAGGAATGAAGCGGGGGCCATGGAGGAATGATGTTTTTACTGGCACACTCAGCCTGCTTTCTTATGCCATCCAGGACCACGGGCCCAGGGATGGCACTGCCCCCAGCAGGCCGGGCCCTCCCCATCAATCATTAATCAGGAAAATGTCCCATAGACTCCAATATAGTAGGGGCCTTTTCTCAACTGAGGCTCCCTCTTTTCAAATGACTCTGGCTCATGCCAAATTGACATAAAAGTAGCCAGCTCTCCTCCTGACCAGCTTGTACACCTTGGCAGTTCCAAGAGCACTTCACAGAGGTCAGTAGCTGTGGTCCTGTGGGGTGTCTGGGAGCTTGTCTGTAAGAGAATACTGTTAAGATGACCTCCCCATGGCCAGCTCAATTGTGGGTTTTTATCTTTGATATCTTGAGCTGATGTTGGTTGTACACAGCAAAAGTGTTAACATACTTAAAGCAGTCCATCTTAACACTTTCATTTTTTTAAGATTTTTCAATTGAGTGTTAGATGCCCACTAAGACCAGCGGCCTTGGATCCCTGAGGCTGGAGTTGTGACTGGGAGCCGCCTGACAGGTGATGGGAACAGAACTCAGGTTAACTGCTGAGCCGTCTCTCCAGCTCCTATATTAATATTTTTAAGTGTTTTTATATTCTCCTCTCATATATTATATCCTGACTGCAGTGCCCCCCCACCACTGCCCCTCTCCCCCAGATCTGCTCCTCCTCCTTTCCCTTTAGAAAAGGGCAGGCCTCCCAGGGCCATCAACCAAACATGGCTTACTACATCAAGTTGCAGTAAGGCTAGGTGCGTCCCCTCATGTTAAGGCTGGATGAGGCAACCCAGTAGGAGGAAAAGGGTCCCCCAAACAGGCAAATAATCAGAGACTGCCCCTGCTGAGAGTCCCTCAAGAAGGCCAAGCTACACAACCATAACCTATAGGCAGAGGACCTAGGTAAGACCCATGCCTAGGCTCCCTGATTGTCGGTTCAGTTTCTATGAGCCCCAATAAGCCCTGGTTAGTTGATTTTGTGTTTTGTTGACCCCCCTGGCTCCTACCATCCTTCCTTCCCCTCTTCCGAAGGATCTCCCAAGTTCCACCTAATGTTTGGCTCTGGGTCTCTGCATCTGTTTCCATCAGTTGCTGGATGAAGCCTCTCTGATGATAATTATGCTAGGCTCCTGTCTGAGTATGGCAGAGTATCATTAGGAATCATTTCATTCATTTCTTTTCGTTGATTGTGTTTGGTTCTATCCTAGGTCTCTGGGCTGTCTAGTCTCTGGGGCCTGGCCCTCCAGGCAGTGTCGGGGTGGGTTTCCTCTCATGGCATGGGTCTCCAGCTGGACCAGTCATTGGTTGGCCACTCCCACAATTTCTGCACCATCTTGACCCCAGCACATCTTGCAGACAGGACAAATTGTAGGTCGAAGGGTTTGTGGCTGGGTTGGTGTCCTAGTCCCTGCACTGGAAGCCTTGCCTGGTTACAGAAGATGGCCAATTCTGGCTCCAGATCCCCCAATACTAGGAGTCTTAGCTAGGGTCACCCTTGTAGATTCCTGGGGTTTTCCATTGCACTAGCTTTCTATCTTGCCCTCCAGATTCCAACTGTCTCTCCCTCCATCCTCCCCCCACCTGACCCCTCCTATTCCCGTCCCCACCCATCCCCACCGTGTTGATATTTCTAAGACTTTGGCGTCACATCCCAGTGATGTCCCTGAGAGCACCCTTTGCTTTCACAAGGGCACGGTGAAAGGATCACGGCACTGTGCCAGACATCTTTTTAGGCAGGAGTTCCTACAACCAATACGTCATAGTTCATGTGTCTTGACTGAAGGTGAAGAATATGGGAAATAATTTCTGATGAATTTTAAACTCTTTTTAATTAACCCAGAGTTACCTTAATGTTCTCGAGAAACTCCGACTGAAGAAAGCCCCAGACAGTGAAGACAAGAAAATGTAAGACGTTGAATTTTTTTTTTTTTTAATCACTTTCAAGTTCCACACAAAATGTCTTGGTCACGTTCCTGTGGCTGTGAAGGGTCACAAATGAAGCAACTTTCAGAGGAAAGACTGAGGCTTTCCATTGCAGAGGTGAGGCCATGGCCCTCATGGCAGGGAGCATGGCAGCAGGCAGGCAGCCGAGCCTGGCACTGGGGCAGGTGGCTGAGAGCTCACATCTGATCCACAAGCACCAGGCAGAGCGCGGACTAGGAATGATGTGAGCTTTTAAAACCTCAAAGCCTACCCCAAGTGACACACCTCCTCCAAGACCACACTGAATCCTTCCCAACAGTTCCACCAACTGGGGACCCACATTCATATGTGTAAGCCTGTGGTGACATTCTCAAAGCACCACATAGATGTTCAATGTGGGGTGGGGTTACATGCCTGTGAAATTATTAGGTTGAAAACCGCATTCAGCATCTCTAACCTACCAAAGCGTCCTAGCCTAGCCTGCATATATTAAAGATGCTCAAAATACTAACATCAGTCTTCTGTGGGGCAGTATCGGCTAACAGAATCCCTCTTTGATAGTTATGTATTGTGTCGTGTAATGTATTGGCTTTGTATCTCTAAAATTCACTAGCAACACAGCAAACTGTAGAGTGTGATTGCTCCCCCCATGACCATGTCCGTGGCTGACAGAGAGCTCTGCCCCCTGCACAGAATATTGAGTATCTCACCACATATTGCCCCCCTGGGAGATGACCGAAATCCAAATTTTAAAGTCTGGTTTCTGCTTCTGCATCATGATGAAGTCAAGAAGGCCTAAGTTAAACTGAGGTTAAAGTAGGAACATCTACCTGATTACAGGAGAAACAATGAGATAAGGTTGAAACACATTCTTTCTGACATCCAGTAAGCCTTCTGATTTCTGCGGGGGAAACTCTCCGTTAAAATCAATATGGACTACTGAGAAGTCGTCCAGTGGCAGAAGACGTGCCCGCCTGTGAGGCTCTGGACATGTCAGAGGCCCTGGATCCGGCTGGCACCATTGAAAACAGAGCCCAGCCCATATTTTGTCACTTGGGAAGGCTGACAGGAAGACAGGAAAGTCCCTTGCACAAGTATAAGGCAACTTTAGTCCGCATGCAGTACACAGCTCATTTCAACAATCAAAAACATTTACAGACACTTAGGAACAGGACTTGTGCTTAACAGGATGCCTACGTTTACTAATGGAGAGAAAGTGAATTATTTTACAGCTAGTCCCAAAGAATTTTCTTAATGAGCAGCATTTGTCATGAGAAAGGAGACAGTCCAGCTCCTTGCTGTGGACCTCACTGCTCATGGTTCACTGCCTTTTCTTACTTTCATGCTTATTTTGCATTTACAGGAGGAAAACCACCGGAGATTTGGCCCATCAAGCCAGAAAAGAAGGCTTTAGTGAAACCGTAAGAATTTTTGTTTGTTTTTCAAGACAGGGTTTCTCTGTGTAGTTTTGGTTCCTGTCCTGGATCTCGCTCTGTAGACCAGGCTGGCCTCGAACTCAGAGATCCACCTGGCTCTGCTTCCCGAGTGCTGGGATTAAAGGCGTGTGCCACCACCACCCGGCTGAAACCGTAAGATTTTAATTGATTTTTCTAAACACAGGTGATAGCTTTATTAGTTCTGATTAATAGAAATAATTTACACTAACAGTTGTCACCTCCAACACACCTCTCAGAATCAGGAGCCTTTCTCATTTATGACAGGGCACTGCAAGCTGCTTAAAGAATACTGGAGATCTCTTTCTAGAATTTTAGTTAATAGATCATTTCTATTAAAAAGACCCATGCCAATTTTGACCAATCTCGGGATGTTTTTTGTGCATGTATGTGTGGGTATGTTCGTGTGTGGATGAATACATGCACAGACCAGAGATGTTATCTCTGGAAGGCCATCCACCCCTTTAACACAGGGTCTCTCATCGGCCTGAGCTCACCAAGTAGACTAGACTGCTTGCCAGTAAGCTCCAAAGGTCCTTCTGTGTCTTCATCCCCAGCCCTGAAATGAAACAAGTGTGCACCACCCCAGCCAGCACTGTAAAAAGATTACGTGTGTATTTGCACCCACAGTGTGAGCAGCCTGGTCATTTAGTACTAGTGCATAACAGTACTAGTGCGCAAGCCCAGGAGCTGCAGCTGGCAAGTTTCCGGTCAGGGACCATACTGGAGGTGATCAGAAGCACTCCACAGGATCTACTCGGCTGCCTTGCAGTCACTTCTGGGCTAAATGCACTTAGTAAATTCACAGGAAGTTGCCCTAGTCTGCAGTGTCCTTCTTTTCTACATTCCTTTTGTGGGTGTGCGAGGGGGCACGTGTTCAGGTGTGCAGATGGAGGACAAAGCCAGCACCTCGGATTTCCTCGCTTGAGACAGTTTCACTGAACCTGGAGCTTACTCGTTGGTCTGGACTAGCTGGCCAGCAAGCTCGTCTCGGCCCCCACAGGGCTGATTACAGAGATATGATGTCACAGCATAGCTTGTGACCTGGCTGCTGGAGATCTGAACAAGCCCTCATGCCTTCCTGAGTGCTCACTGAGCTAGCTTTACCCTAGCTCCGTTCGAGATTCTTGCTATGCAGCCCAGGGTGCTGTAGCCTCTTGTAATACCAGCAGTCAAGTGCGTGCGACCACACCTGGCTTACAAGAACACTTTTGACTCACACCTGGGTATACCCCTTTCTCCTTCCCTAGGGCTGTTCCTATTACCATACACATTTCATTTATTTCCACCCTAAAGCTGAAAAAAATGAGGTAGGGAGAGATGGCTCAGCAGATATTACCTGCTATCAAGCCTGATGACCCACGTGGCCCTGCAAGTTATCCCAACATGCACCACTGCATGTGTACCACACACACTGAAGGTAATAGTGTACCTGAAAGTCAGTGCTGGTAAGAACAGTTCATAGGAAGGACTCTTTAGGTCAGAAGGTCAGTAATACGTTTTCTAGTGAGAGACTTGTGTTGTGGTACATGGCACTGGTACACAGGCCATTAACCGAGGCAAGGATTATTTAAAGGGTCACATCTGTGCAAGTCTGGCAGAAAAGCTGCTGGCAGGGCGGGCAGAGATACACTCTCAAGTACACTTTAAGGGGGTGGGGTGTAGCACGTGCAGAGCATGCAGGAGACCCTGGGCTCAACACTCAGCACTGAAGGAGGAAGATGGACAAAAGAATATTAGCCTTGACAGATGAATTAAAACCAGAAAGAGACTCAGATGCAAAAGGAAGAGCCAGCAGAATGAAGTCAGTAGATGAGACCCGAACCCTAACATCTGTGCTGCACATCTCACAGCCCAGGCTTGTGTGGTGACTTTGCTGACGCAGACACCCAAGCACCAGGCCGTTGGATATGGTGATATTTTATTTGTATTAAAATGTTATTTGTATGTTAATAAAGTTGCCCGGGGTCAGAGCTATTAGCAAGCCATAGGAAAGCCGGGCGGTGGTGGCGTACGCTTGTAATCCCAGCACTTGGTAGACATAGCTAGGTAGATCTCTGTGTGTTCAGGGATACAGCCAGCATTGGATACACATGCCTTTAATCTCAATACCAACCATAGAAGACCTGGAAGTCTATACAGACAGGCAGTGACGAGGCGGTCATGTGGTTGGGTTTACGACCAATGAGAAGGCAGAACAGAAAGTCTATATAAAGACTTTAACACAGGAAGTAGCTTTCTTTCGGAGAGGTAGGACCACTGCAGGAGGAAGGGTAAGGTTTTAGCTCTTAGCTCTGACCTCTTGGCTTTCTTCTTTGCATTGGTTCTGTGTTTCTTATTTAATAAGACGGTTGGTTACATCTACAGTTGGAAGCCTGTGATCTTTAGTAGTCTACTTGGGAGTCTTGGACACATACAGACTCCCGCCTGTACTTGTCCTCTAAATTGACAGGAGATCGAAGGGGCAGAGCAGATGAAAGCGTGGAAGGAGAGGCTTGAAAAAAAGTATTATTCTACAGAAATTCAAGATGACTACCAGCCTGTCACTCAGCAAGAATTTCGAGAGTAAGCATTTGCTCCATGCACCAACATGTACCAACTGTGTATGGTACCTGGGACACCAAGATATGCATGTTATATATGTTCTTTTATTGAGCCAGAACCACATTGCTATACCTAATTCTTTCATTCTCTGCAGCTCCAAAATTAAAGCACACAACTCCATTTGCTTAGACAGTGAGACCAGCACACTGGCGAGCTGGCTCAGTGGTTAGGAGCACAGGCTGCTCTTCCCCAAGAGCCACATGGCAGCTCACATTCGAATTCCAATCCCAGGAGAGCATATGTACTGGGCATGCATATGGTGCAGACATAATACATACATGCAGGTAAAGCATACACATTTGAAAAGGTGAGGCAGATGTTCCACCTCTAGATGAAAGGGCGCAGCAGGCCTGTTCTCCCAGCTTCCCATCAGTACTGCAGATCACTGCCCTGGAAAATGTCATCAGGAGCTTGTCATCCTAGCTCCCCGTCAAAGCACATCCCAACAGGCATTAATAAGCTACTGTCTACTGCACAGAACGACCATGCATATCTCTAACTAAACTCTCTCCTAGACTCTTTTTATATGCTGTGGAGCTGGAGAAGGAACTGCACTACATCAGCTCGAAACTAAACCAAGTGATGAGAAAGCTACAACAGTAATAGTGGAGGTGAGACCCCGCTGAGCCCAGTGCTCTGGCACAGACTGTTAGGTACTTACTGTATTCTCTCCTACAATGTCACCATCTCTGGCTACTTCGCTGTTCTTTCGCTGTGCTGGGGACAGGGTACAGAGCCCTGCAAGTGTGAGGGAGGCACTGAGCTCCAGCTCCAGCAGAGACGCATTTTAAAGGCACTAAAGCAGCAACCAGTTCTAACAGGATGATTTCCATCAATCGGAATGGAGCCCCTTGTACAATCCACAAGTTCACTAACTACTTCCTGTAATATGCACATGGGTATACTCACAGGATTTTTATTACAAGATTTGTTATTAAATTCTGGGAGTATAAAAGGGAAGTAAAGTTAATGCTTCTTGTCATGGGGCAGAGTTTAAGAACTGGGGGCAGAGCTCCAATAGTTGGATGGGAGGTGCAGACAGATAAACTGTTGGTGGTCTCAACCGTGTCCCAGGGTCTCACTTCCTTTGGCCAGAGCTAAGTCATAAGACTCTGGGAAAGTATTATATATGACCAACATACATAAAATAATCTCCATTCTACAAACTCCAAAATGCCTACAAAAAGTCAACTACAAAACAACTACAGCTAACTACAGCTCACTATCATCTTCAAATGCAGAATTCATCTAGTTTCTAAAGGACAGCATTTCAAGTTTCCCAGAAATAAAGAAGATGGCATATTAAGGCCATAAAAAGTTGTTTGGAAATTACAGATGCAGGTCCTTTGAGAGCTTTCTTGTTGGGAAGTTGTGTATGACTGTGACTGGTATTTTACAAACTGGAGGGGAATATTACTTTTCTAAGCTACATAAGCCCCTCCAGAAGAGCCATATGTTCTGTTCTGTGGGCCAAAGCAACATCACATTCAACCATAGCACTCAACTTACACATTAATGCTCAATGTATATATTTAAAACATGAATAAAGCAAAACTTAAAGAAAAAAGCTGGGCAGTGATGGCACAAGCCTTTAATTCCAGCACTCGGGAGGCAGAAGCAGGCAGATCTGAGTTCAAGGTCAGCCTGGTCTACAGAACAAGTTCCAGCACAGCCAGGGCTACACAGAGAAACCCTGTCGTACCCCATCCTACCCTGGGGGGGGAAAAAAAAAGTCACCCAGGGTGGCCTTGAACTCCTGGGCTCAAGGGGTCCTTCTGCCATGGCCTCTAGAGTAGTTGGGATGGCAGGTGCATACCACACCATGCCCAGTAAAATAAAGGAATTTAAAAATAACTACCCATCTTCCTCAAAGTAAGGAGGGTCAAGTTTTCTTAATATGGTAATTCACTGCAACAAGAAATGACTAATTCTGGCATTAGGAGGCAGAGAGGAGGAACAGGAGTTCAAAGTCTTGGGCTACAGAGCAATTTCAAGACCAGATACATGACACCCTTCTGGAAGGGAGTCTGCCTAGTCTCCCTAAACAGCTCTAAGAAGCAGTATGTGGACGTCCCCCAGAACATGCTGGCCAAACTGCTGAGCAACCTTACTGTGTCGTCTGCATCATCACTGGGTAGTGACTTAAATAAGCCTAAGACAATACCTCCTAGAAAAACGAACATACATTACAATGACTTAGAACATTAAAGTTCTTTTATTACAAAAGTCTGTACAATGAAGTGCCAAACACAGCAATGTAATTATACTGGTGGACATACATATATCTATATAACACTTCTATATAGATATAATTTTTATTTGTACCAAAGTAGAACTCTCGCAGGTGCCTAATTCTATGACCACTGCTAAACCACGAGTCAGCGACAGCACACACGAGTGTGTCACCACCGCACTCCTCAGCCACAACTAACACCCAATGACCAATCATGACGCAGCTGTAATGAAAACCAGTCAGTGAGACCAGTCAGGCTACAGACTTAGAAAAATATTGTACTCAAATAGATTTAGCGTTATAGAGAAGGAATATATTATTTAAAACATTTAAATAGTGCACATGGACATTTTTGCATGTGGTATACAAAATAAAACATTCATAAAAATATACAGTGCACATAAAATTACATGTAGCAATCCTGTCTGGACCAAAAGAAACTAAAAAGTACACCACATGATGGGTTAAAATCAAATGATACATTTTTTGGCATTCTTAATTACTTTCCTAAAAATACATTATGAATGACCTAGCAATATCAAAAGGAACAACACAAACAAGGCTGGATGACTTAGTGCTTTTTTAAGAAAAAAAAACTTCCACTACACATTCACTACCGCTGGACTTTTCCCTCTCCCCCAGAAAAGGCATTGCACACACAAGTGAAATGTGAAGTACTAGAGACACTATTTATTATGAAGCTACCTCACATTCTTACTGTGTAATAATAGTGCCAGAAGTTGGAGGTTCATGCTTTCCTCACCTTATTAAAGATGTTGTGAAATTCCATTTGTATGAAAAACTATTAATATTAAGAAAATCATGCATGAGTCATTACATGCAAAGCATGGGCAAAGTGAGACATTTATCAATTGAAAAAAGCACGGGGGCAGGGGGGAGGGGGTAATCCACTTAGATTAAGCCTGACCCACATCTGTTGCATTAACACAAGAAGTTATTATTCCGTAAAAAATGATTAGCAGATTACCTGAAGAAAAGCCATGCAAAGCCAAAGGAAAAGAAATGCTAAGAGTCTATGGAAAGGGGTGTACCACTATACATCCTCTAAGTGGTGTACCACTACACATCCTGTAAGTGTTGTACCACTACACATCCTCTAAGTGGTGTACCACTACACATCCTCTAAGTGGCTGCTTCAGACAGCAAGCGCCTGGGTGAGAGGTGGTCATTTTAGAGAGGAAGGCAGCCCCCTGAATGGACATGTAAAGCTGCAGTGGTATAGCCCTTGTAAAGAACAGATTTACTTGAGTGTCATCATTCTTGTGCCGACTGAGGCCATGTGATGAATGAAATACACAAACCGGAGCACCATCCAAGTCCCTCCCTCCATACTGGCACAGCTATTTTCTCACATTATCTGGAGGTGGGTGGGGGACAGCGCAGGATCTGATCCAGACAAGTCACATCATTGCTGGTAGACAGTAACTGAAGTCCTGTAGGCAGCATGGGATGTGATTCAGCTCTGTGAGTGATGTGTGTAATGTTTCAAATGACTAAGCAAGGCTGCTCTGTGGTCTACCCACTGTTATCTTCGTTCAGGTAGGACCACGGATTTGCAAATTCTGGCTAAGTACTATCTGTGCAGGTGGGTGTCACTCTGGGAATTACACAGAAAGGTGTTCCACACTATGATTTGAAAATTCAGGTTGGTTTTCTAGGAAAAACAAAATACAGTTGCATATGTCACGTTTATAGGCTTTTCTTTTACATTTTCAGTCATTCTGTAAGAAAAAGGCAACCGAAGAACTCAGTGTGAAGATTTTCCTCTCAATTTTCTTCAGTAATGAAAAGGAAAAACAAAACAGTAAACAACAAAAAAGCTCTGTATTTCCAAAGTTCTTGAAGTGAAAAGAATAAAATTCTTGTCTTTTGCTAACAGATGTGTCTGTAGTAAACAATGGAGGGGTCTGCATGTTTGCTAAGTGTGGAGCGTCTTAGTAAACCGTGGTCTGAGGAACGGCCTTCCTTCCTACTAAACCACAAACAAGTACAAAAGGGTCTCTGAGTGCCTGACAGGGTGAACTCAGTGTGAGCCAAGTACACATGAGGAACTTCAAGGAACACAACTGACTTTATGATGTCACTTTTCAGGGAACATATTTTATATGGATTTTGAAGAGTCTTGTTTGCTGATAAGAACTTCAAGAAGTCTAAGCTTGGCTTTAATTTTCTTGTACTCCTTATATTCCTCAAGCACTGGGACACGATCCTCTTTCTGGGCATTCCTAGGGAAGATAAAATCTGACTTAAAAGTTGTCCTAATATGGAGCATAATATTACAAATTCAGGCTAAACTAGAAGCTTCTCTGCAGGGCAAAAGGCTAGTGGACTAATTCACACAGAAAGAACATTCTAAAAATGCTATTTTTGATGGATATCTCTAGTAACTGCTTAAATAATGTTCTATACTTCTTACAATCAGCAGGGTAGTCTGTAAGTGCTAGAAAGCTACCATGAGTCATTTTACACATTTAGTTAACCACTCCACTTCAGCATCAAATCACCTCAAGTTTAAGTTGTTTTCTTTCAATATAAAGAAGGTCCATGGAAAAAGCCTTTATAGCACTTATACTTTCTTATACTTTTTTGTGTATACATACACTATACATGTGTGTGCATGAGAGCAAGCCAGAGGTAAACCTTTGTCTTATCCACCATGTTTGAGGCAGAGTTTCCCACTGCCTAAAGCTAGCTGAGTAGCTAAGCTAGCTGGCTGTCAAGCCCAGTGATACAGCATTCAGACACCACCACCAACTGGTGTGGGCTCTGAGAATCAAACTCGGGTCCACATAGCAGGCACATCACTGACTGAGCCATTTCCCCAGTACTCGGACTTTTTAACTCACACTTGATATAGATGTGAAACTCTAAAATTATCTCCTGGCCCCAGCTTCTTTTTAAAGAAAATATACTTTGGAATTTGTAACAGCTCCTGGTTTGGTAGGGCCACCAAAGTTACTCTGAGACTTAAGCCTCAACTCTGCTCATTACTTCTCTTGAAGTGTATGTGTGTGCATGGGAATTTGCAGAGGCCTCAGGAAAACATTTGGCATCCTCTATCCCTCTTCACAGTGTTTCCACGAAACAAGGTATCCGGCAGAGCCTAAAGCTTGCTAGCCTTTAGTTAGACTGGCTGCTGTACGGTGAGCACCAGGGGTCCACCTGTCTCACCCCTCCCCAGCACAATGACCACTGGAGCTTGTTTCAAGATAAAAATTAAGAATCCAGCCAGGCAGTAGTGCTTAATCCCAGCACTCAGGAGGCAGAGGCAAGCAGATCTCTGAGTTCAAGGCCAGCCTGGGATACAGAGTGAGTTCCAGGACAACTAGGTCTACACAGAAAATCCATGTCTCAAAAAAACAACAAAAAAATCCCAGTCAGGGATTTCATTCCTCCTGTGGGATCTTTCCTAAGAGAAGAGATACATACAACAGGCCAGTGGCTCCCATCTTTAACCTTACACCAACACTTTAACTCTGCACCAGCAGGTCAATCTGAGTTCCAGGCCAGCCTGGTCTATACAGCAAGTTCCAGACTAGTCATGGCTGCATAATGAGATCCTGTCAGAGACAGGTCACTTGTAAGCAATATAAAGTCACTGGGGGCTGGGAATGTAGCTCGGTGGGAGAATGTCTGCCTCATGGGTTTGAGCTCCAGCACTGCCAACAAACAAGAATTGCTTTAGGAAAACCTTAAAATATTTGAGATGCTTACTCCAGTTATGACTTTTCCTTGACTTTAATAACAGCAGGTCTTGAGAGCATGAAAGAATGTTATAAAATTGGCTGGGAGTGGTGGTGCACGCCTTTAATCACAGGAGGTAGAGGCAGTGGATCTCTGAGCCAGCCTGATCTACTGTTAGTCCAGGACAGACCTTGCCTCAAATATATATATATATATAATTTTGTGTTTTGCAGTGCTGGGGATGAAACCCCAGGGCCTTGTACATGCTAAGCAAATGCTCTTGCACCAAGCTATAGCCTTAGAGTTAAAAATAACATTTCAGGGCTAATATCCTATAAGCAATGTGTCTGTAACTCTTCCTTAGTGTGTGGGAGCATGAAAGCATATGTGCTGACACGCGTGCAGAGATCAGAAGACACCTTTTAGGAGCTGGTTCTTTTCTTCCCCCATGTAGGTCTTGGGGATCAAACTGGAAGCCTCTGTACCTGTGTTTCTAATCCCATGTATTCCATTATCTTAACATACATTTTGTGAATTAAAGAAGAAAGATGTCAACATCTACAATGCTTAACAAACCTTCCATTTTGCTGATAAAATGTTTCTTCAAATTCCCGTAATGTTTTACGTAGTTTCTTTTTCTCAGCTCTGGCTTTCCAAAGCTGTTCCAGTAATTCAGGCCTAAAATTAAAATGGAAGCAGAACATTACTAAAGGGTACAGTTTCTTCATTATATTAACAGTGCTTCTAACCCTTGCTGTAGCTGATTGGCTTTCACAGAAACATACCAATGTCTACACTCCACTACACATCAATTAAATCACAAAGTTGTTCTGGGGCTGTGGGAACTGCTCAGTTGATAAAGTGCTTGCTACCCAACCCTGAGGAACCCGCACTTGATCCTCAGAGCCCACATAAAACCTCTGGGCCTGCCGGGCGGTGGTGGCGCACGCCTTTAATCCCAGCACTCGGGAGGCAGAGCCAGGCGGACCTCTGTGAGTTCGAGGCCAGCCTGGGCTACCAAGTGAGTTCCAGGAAAGGCGCAAAGCTACACAGAGAAACCCTGTCTCGGAAAAAAAAAACAAAACAAAAAACCTCTGGGCGCAGTGATGTGCACCCATAATCCCAGTTCTTCAAAGAGCCCTGGCCAACCAGTATGTAGGCAGTGATAACAGTGATAAGTTCAATTCCTAGCACCCACATGGTGGTTCAAAACTATCTACAACTCTAGTCCCAGAGACCTGAAGCCCTCTCCTGGCCTTCAGGGGGCACCAGCCACACACATGTTGCAGAAACATCCATGCATATAAAACTATGTAAAAATGAATGGGTGCTAGAGAAATGGCTCATTAGTTAATGAACACATACTGCTCTTGCAGAAGACCTGAGTTTGGTTTCCAGCACCCATGTATGAGGCAGCTCAAATCAGCTTGTAACTCCACATCAAGGGGTCACAATGCACTCTTCTGACCTCCAGAGGCACTCAACACATGTGCACAAATCCATAAAAAGATACCCATAATTAAAATGAAATCTTAAAAAAGTACAAAAACACATGTGTCTTTTTTAAAAAGGAGGATGGCTCTTAAAGACAAACAACAAGTTTGTCTTCTGACTTACACACAAGTGCACATGAACACATACACACACACCTCTTAGTTAATTTTAAGGTGAAATAAGGGTTGAGAACCATTGTCATAAATCCATCTAAAGATAAGCAGGCCAATAAAAAACAGGCAAGTTCTCAGTTGGTTCCTGTAACTGTTGTAAGTTGAGTACAATCTTTTAATTGAAATATTTAATAAAGAAATAGGAACCACAAACTGGGGAGATGAGCTCAGCAAGTCAGGCTTGATGTATCAGCTTGACCCTGAAACCCCTATGAAAAGGCAAACACGGTTCCCCACATCTGTAACTCCAGCACTCTTACAGCAATGCAAGGTGGAGAGCCAGCACAACACAGCAAGAGAGAACATGCCTTCAACAAGGCAGAGGGGGAGAAGCAACACTCAAGGTTGTCTTCCCACACACATACACACACACAAAGTGGCAAAGGGTACCCTCTCACACAGTTTAAAACCAAGTAAAATGAGGCCTGGAGATAAGAGTACTTACCTTCCACACACAAAACCCTGGGTTCAATCCACAGCACTACCACCAACAGCCCCCCACACACACACACACAAAAAGGGAAGGAAACAGGAACTACAATCTGTATTTGTAAATCATTCTTATAAAAGTATCTCACACAAGCAATTTTTGGTAAATCTCTTAATAGTAATCCCCTCCAAGCTGTTTATACTGCGTATCTTGATATGTAAGTTTTATTATGAAATAAGCTAAAAATCACAAGCCTGAGTACTTACATAGAAGCCGCCCGAGTACTTGATAAGCGGAGATCCCGAGCTAGTTTTTCTTGATTTTCTTCAGCATCAGATTCTGAGTTTTCCAAAAATGACTGTGTATGTACAGCTGTTTTCAAGATGTCACTTAACTCAGAAGACAGACTGACACCATCTTCTTCTTCTTCCTAACATGATAACCAAGCAGAGCGACACAGGCCATGACTTCCGACTTTCTTGTCAGCAATGTAATTAGGGAATGACTTTTCTATACAATTACCTTGATTTCTTCAAAAAAATGAGCTGTTTCTCCTTCTATGATTGGCTGTAACATCTGACCCCGGCGCTTCGTGGAGGGAGACCCCTGTAACAACCGGCAACACCTCATTTTATATTTCATAGATTTCAAGTAGTTAGTGCTGCTTCACATTCCTATCACGTTACATTTAGCTAATAGAGGCACTCAGTCCCCAGCAGCCCCCGGAAAAACCAAGCAAACAAAACTCAAAACAGAGAAACTAAACAGAAAATCAGTTAAGATAAAAAATAAATAAATAAAACAGAAAGTGC
Source organism: Peromyscus eremicus (assembly GCF_949786415.1). Classification (NCBI taxonomy): domain Eukaryota; kingdom Metazoa; phylum Chordata; class Mammalia; order Rodentia; family Cricetidae; genus Peromyscus; species Peromyscus eremicus. Next base: position 23,509,336 of record NC_081435.1, read on the forward strand.
ATAAAAACATGGAGTGCATTTTCTGTTGGCCAACTACTTTTTTGGTTTTCATTGTTTTTCTTTCTTTCGTTCTTTCTTTTTTTTTGAAAGAGCAAGAACACTAAGCTGGGGTGGTTAGGAGGGTGGAGAAGATCTGGGAGGCTGAGGGAGGGGAGAATACAAACAAAATATATTGTCTGAAAAACTTCTCAATAAAAATGAAATATATAGGGGGCTGGAGAGATGGCTCAGAGGTTAAGAGCACTGGCTGCTCTTCCAGAGGTCCTGAGTTCAATTCCCAGCAACCATATGGTGGCTTACAACCATCTTTAATGAGATCTGGTGCCTTCTTCTGGCAAGCAGTCATACATGCTGTATACATAATAAATCTTTTTCAAAAAAAAAAAAAATTGTGTATATACACACACACACACACACAAAGTATTTCCAAAATCTTTTTTTTTTTTTAAAGATTTATTTATTTATTATGTACACAGAAGAGGGTGCCAGATCTCATTACAGATGGTTGTGAGCCACCATGTGGGTGCTGGGAATTGAACTCAGGACCTCTAGAAGAGCAGTCGGTGCTCTTAACCTCTGAGCCATCTCTTCAGCCCTCTAAAATCTTAAAGCAATCTGTTAAAATGTGAGTTCTTTAATAGCTTCACTTTTCTTAATTTTATTTTATGATACAGTAAGGGTAATAACTGACAGATTCACAAAAGTGTGATGTACAGATGATAACGGTCAGCCTGTTGTCTGAGATAGTTTCACTATGTAGCACAGGCTGGATATGTGGATTATGAGATCCTCCTACCTCTCAACCCTCTCATATATTATGATTACAGGCATGTGCCACCACACCCAGCTCAACTATCTTTATTTTGGAGTCTGAGGACTCCATCAGACTCTTCTTTAGAACCAATACTAAACTAAACCAAATCCTAAGATATTGTCCATCCTACCATGCAAGGTAATCATTATACTACTTAACCTAGCACATCCTAGCACTCCCCATTTTTAAGACAATTTGAAGACAGGGTCATGCTAAGTTGCTGTAGCTGGCATCAAACAAACTTACAATCCTCCAGGAATAGTGCTGTGACTTTTATCTAAGTATTATAGATTTCATTTTTCTTCATGTTGGCATGCTCACTGTCCCAGCTACTCAGATGGCTGGGGCTAAAAGATCACATGAGCTCACAACTCAAAACCACCTGAGACAACACAGCAAGACCCCATTTTAAAGTAAGTTTTGTTCTGTTTTTTAATGTACACCAATACAGGTAAGCATTATTTAAGGTATTTTATGTCATTTGTTTTGTGTGTGTGAGAGAGAGAAAAGAGTGTGGATGTACCACAGCATGTGTGTCAAGATCAGGTCAGACTTGATGGCAAGCACCTTTACCTGCTAAGCTATCTCTCTGGCCCTGTGAATTAGCATTATTTAATTTAATTTATTTAGTTTGGTTTTTTGAGACAGGGTTTCTGTGTAGCCCTGGCTGTCCTGGAACTCCCTACCTATGTAGACCAGGCTGGCCTAGAACTCAGAGATCGCCTGCCCGAGTGCTAGGATTGAAGGCCTGTGCAGACAGACACCTGGGAGTTGGCATTATCTTGATAGGTTCTTTTTTTAGCAAGATGGTTCAGCCTTACTGCCAAGCTTAACAACTTTGAGTTCAAACCCTAGGAACCTGAGTAGTAGGAGAGAACTGACTCCCTCAAATCTGTCCTCTGAGCCCCACACTCTTACCAAGGCACACATTTACATGAGTAAGTGTTTCAAACCCATTTCTATTAGAATGCAACCAGAGGTACACTTTCATGGTGGTCATCACAAAAGCATCCCAAGACAAGAAGTAGAGACTAGGCGAGGAGTAGCCCATACAAGAACTACTTCTGCCATGTCTGTAGGAAATCTGCACACAGCAGCACTACCTGGAGCTGTGTCATATTCTAATTTGTGTGTTGTTTGTCAAGATTTAGTGCCATACGCCTCTAAGTCCTTACCAAGGTGCCTAGCAAACAGTCATCGGCATTTCTATCCTTTAAAATTCATAATCTCAACAATTTTTCAGCCTTGGCATATATGTCTCAAGAATACTCAAAGTTCTTCTTGTTTCATCTTCCCCTTTCTTTTCTTAAATATACTTTGGCAAAATGAACTGAAGAAATACTTGGGCGAGGCATGGCAATGCCTGCCTATAATTACACAACTCAAGAGTCCTGCTTGATTGAGCTAGTGAGTTCCAAGCCAGTTTTGGCTACAAGTGAGACTCTGTCTTTAAAAACAAAACCAAACATTTGTTTGCTTTACTTACAAGGACAGGAGTAATGCTAGCTCTTGTCAGCATCTGTTTTACAAGCCTGTATCTATCATAGAGAGGCTTAACAATGTGCCTTTCTTCCCTGGTCACCTGAAGCCAAAAAAAAAAAAAAAAAAAGTGAAGCCAAGTAACCTTACTATCAGAAACCTAGATATCAAAAACAGGCAGTATGACTCCCTCACCCCAAATGTAATTTTTTAAGTAGGTGATCTCCCAGCTCTAGCAAGCAAGGCTGGACAAAAGCAGCCTCGAAGAACACAGATCCCCAACAGGACCCATGCTCCTCTGTAAAGGGAAAAAGCAAAGCATCTTAGCAAGGAGGAATTACCGGCCTTCCGTGTTGACTTTCATAGTAAAGCAGGCTTTTCTGCAGAGATGTCTTCTCTTCTATCAAATGATCTTTAGTCATTTTCTAGAATGGGGGGAAGGGGAAAAGTACTGGTGTCATTATTCTCCTCACTCCCACAGTGTAATTAGGTGAAAGAGCAGACGGTCAACAAAACATAGGCTAATGAACTCTTTGATGATAGACTTGCAGCAAAATTTTTCAGACTCTTATACAATTCAAACCTCCCTAGTATGTCAATGAATGTCTTTTTTTTGTTTTGTTTTGTTTTTTTCGAGACAGGGTTTCTCTGTGTAGCTTTGCGCCTTTCCTGGGACTCACTCTGTAGCCCAGGCTGGCCTCGAACTCACAGAGATCCGCCTGGCTCTGCCTCCCGAGTGCCGGGATTAAAGGCATGCGCCACCACTGCCCGGCGAATACCTTTTTTTAAGGCTTAATTTTATATTTTGTATAAGTTATGAATGCTGGTTTGGGTACCTTAGCCACCTCGTGTTCAATATCCCAATATAGAAATCAGTAATACTCCATTCTTCCTCAAAGGAGTAAATTCATCCATGTAAAAGCACTTATAACAGTGTCTAGCTGGCACACAGGAAACTTTCCTAACTGCTTGATATTTTATAATGTTACAAAGTCTTCCAATCGTAACTATGGGCAGAAAGCTGGCTCAGCCTGTCTAAAAGACTTGCCCAGAAGCCTGAGGGCCTCAGTTTAATCCAAATCAATCTGCAGAGCACATGGCAGGAGAGGACTCCTGAAAGTTGTTCTCAGGCTTCCCTGTGTACGCTGTGGCATGCACACCTGCACACGCACACCTGCACACGCACACCTGCACATGCACCTGCACACACACACAAAGAAAGAAAGAAAAGACTAGTGTACACAGGCAAGGCATTGTGGTCAGAGGCCTATAATCCCGGCATTTGAGAGGCAACAGCAGGAAGTCAGGTTCAATGTGGCCCGCAAGATGACAGTCTTTCTCAGACACCAACGACTGCTGATGGTATTCAGTGGCACATGAGCCCAGCCTGTGCAAGGGCCCCTGGATTCAACTGGCACCAAAAGTAGATGGATGGATGGATGGGTGGATGGATGGATGGGTGGGTGGACGGATGGATGATAAATAGTAGACAGACATACAGACAAATGAGGCACCAAAGAAAAAGACTAGTGGAGACAGACACACATTTCAACACATACACAGATTTTATGACCCAGTATCTCTACTCTAAGGAAACCCCTTAACAATGTAAAGATCCTAGAGAACGTTAAAAAATGTCAATTTCCAACCTCTATTCTATGATCCATGTTTCCCTCTGTATGGGTAGACATGTTCTTTACAGTGTAATACATCCATCTTTTTTTTGTTTGTTTGTTTGTTTGTTTGTTTTCCGAGACAGGGTTTCTCTGTGTAGCTTTGCGCCTTTTCCTGGGACTCACTTGGTAGCCCAGGCTGGCCTCGAACTCACAGAGATCCGCCTGCCTCTGCCTCCCGATTAAAGGCATGCGCCACCACCGCCGGCAATACATCCATCTTATCTTTTACTATTCTGAATGGCAGAGCAGGCAGAACTCCCTACATGTGTTTTGGAAGAGTGTTACTTTTTGGAAGAGTGTTACTCCGAGGGCGTGTCTGAGGTACAAATTCTCCATCAGAGTTTCTGTGTTTTGCATCTAAATTCCAGACCTTTCCTTTTGTCCCACAGACTCATCCATTATCTCAATGAACCAATGTTCCACAAGATACCCTTCAACTAGACCAAATAAATTCTACCTATTTCCAGGAATGGCTAACAGTTCTTAGTCTCTTACCAGAGGAACTGAGAGATTACAAACAACTGACTGGACAGTCGCCCCTATAACAAATACCACTTCAGATTATATTCATGCAGTAGGCACTAACGGAGTGCATACTCTATAAAATACTATCCTTTGACTTCCAAGTTTGAACCTTAAATCTAGGATTGTAAATTTGAATCAAGCTAATGCAACCAAATCACTTGCAGCAGGAGGAGACTTGTAAGAACCAGACAAAGCTGAAGGAGGGATAGACTGACTAAGTCAGCCCGTTCAAGGGAAATAGACTCAAATACTTATATCATGAGGGAGGTGTACTCTGTTGCCAGTGTGTCTGGGTTCACCGCGACATGGACAAAACGTCACCTGAGACGATCTCCCCAGTAATCTCACCTCACATATGACTTGGTTACCAAGCACTCTGCCTGACTGCCTCACAGAAGGCAATATGGAGTGCTGGGCCTACGTGCAGGTGCAGTGAGCTCTTGTCTTGAGCAAGTAAGGCAGACACAGGGAAGGAAACTAGACTTTGGCCTCCATGTGCATGTGAATCCACATGTACCTATACTATCCATAAGAGTAATGGGTCCTAAAAAAATGCAATTCATGAAATCCTGCTAACAGTTAGATCACTTGTGTTTTTGTTGTTAGTTGTTATTTTATTTTTTTAAACAGAGTGTCATGTGGCCCAGGCTGGGCTCAAACTCACTATATAGCTGAACTCCCAAACCCCCTGCCTTCAATTCTCTAGTACTTGGATTACAGATATGTGCCACCATGCCAGGCTTTTCAGTGATATTTTTTCTTTTTTGTTTTTGTTTTTTCAAGACAGGGTTTCTCTGTGTAGCCCTGGCTATCCTAGAACTCTGTAGACCAGGCTGGTCTTGAATTTAGACATCCATCTGCCTCTGCCTCTCAAGTGCTGGGATTAAAGGCATGTTCCACAACCGCCTGGCAAGATAATATTTTTTTAATGGCTAATATCACAACTATATTTCTTATAGGATTGTTGAAAAAAACCAAGTGGTAGAACCCACCTAGCTTATGCCAGATACCCACAGGCTAATACCAAGAACTCAGTACACACAGCTACCATTCAAACCATTTTATACTCTACTCAGCCATTTTATACTCTACACATTCATCTTGCCAACAATCTGCAACATGCATTAATACACAGCATGCTAGGATTTAAAAGCATAGTTTGAAATGGCAAATCTGAAGGTAGAGAAGTCAGGCTACCCAGTTCTCCCCCCTGCTGTGCTAGTTACTTTGTTTCAAGCGTTCTAAAGGTACCCCAGGCAGACCACAGCTCAGCACTACCTTGATATCCTCGGGAAGGTGACGCTCAGCACGGTTTTCCTTTAATCGTTTTGTAATAAGTTCCAGAGTAGCTTCCTTAGATGGCTTCCTCTCCTTCTGAATGCCTCTGGGCTCCCCTTCACTCTCGTCATCTTCATGGTCCAGAGAAGAGCCAAAACTTTTTGGAAGAGTGTTACTCCGAGGGCGTGTCTGAGGTACAAATTCTCCATCAGAGTTTCTGTGTTTTGCATCTGAATTCCAGAAGAGGATTAAGAATTAAAACATACAGGCTCACATATTTCAAAGCCCCACATTTACCATACAGTATGCACACAGCAAGAGAACTATTCTACTTGTCCTTTAAACAATATTCACAAGCAGCCCACCGCAAAGCACGATACTTTGATAAGCACCAAAGAGAAGTAAACAAACAGATGCTTTCATGGAGTACATACTGCTTTTCAAGGAGGGGAAAACCATTTTACTAATAGTTTCAGTTATTTCAAAAATGCTAAGTGTTATGAAGAAGATAAAAAGAAGAGACTGGGGAAATGGTTCAGTTGGAAAAGTGTTTGCTGTGCATGTCCAAGGACTTGAGTTCAGATCTCCAGCACTCACGGTAAAAACCAGGGCAGAGACGGGATGCAAACCCATAAGCCCAGCCCAGGGAAAGTAGAAATGGGAGGAACTCTGAGGCTTGCTGCCCAGCATTCAGTGAACTCCAGGTTCAATTAGAGACCCTGTCTTAAAAATCTGAGCATGAGCTGGGCGTGGTGGCAACACACCTTTAATCTCAGCACTAGGGAAGCAAAGGCAGGTGAATCTCTGTGAGTTCAAGGCCAGCCTGTTCTACATGGGGAGTTCCAGGACAGCCAGGACTCCATAGAGATACCTTGTCTCAAACAAACAAAACTGACTTTTTACTATTGAGGAAGGTATTTGACACTGAACTCTAGCCTGCACACAACTAAGGGATAAAAGTGGTGGGAGTCCCAGTGCTAAAGAGTGTGCTTTGTGGAGGAAGAATACTGGATGGGATCAACAAAGAAGGCCTCTGTCACTGGGCTGTGGTGGCACATGCCTTTAATCCCAGCACTTGGGAGGCCAGCCTGATCTAGAGTTCTGGGATAGCCAAGGTTCCACAGAGAAACCGTGTCTGGGGGAAATAAAAACAAAACCCACAATATCAAAGAAAGCCTCTCTGACTGGTGTCATTCTAGCTGAATATGGAATGAATAGGGCATTCCACATTTAACTAGACCAAGCAGGAAGACTAAGGGGGGAAAAGCATTTGTGTCCAATAGAGGCAATAGCCTGATCAAAAGCCCTAAATTTTTCCAAGTTTGTGAACGGAAAAATGAGACATTAACATGATAAAAATCTACAAAGAGCAGTGTGTACAGGCTCCTAAGAGGCATGGTATAGAGTTTAGACTTAGAGTAAATCTAAGTAGAAAGGGAAACCCAATGGAAGAATACAATAAAAGAGTAACAATACTCTTAAAAGACAATTCTGGTCTGTGCAGAGGATGACAGCAGAAGGGGGAGAAAACTGGAATATGAGGGTATTTAATCAATTGAATGGGAACAATCAACGGCTGGAAAGTGGTTCAAATAAGGAAACGCTTTCAGAACTAGAAAAGGAAATAGTCCTTTAAAAAAGAGCCTCACAGAAATGACCTTAACCACAAAACTGAAGCCTACAACAGCAGGAACAGTGTCTCAAATCTTAAGAGTTATGAAAATTTCCACCAAGTTCAAATGAATAAAGCAAAGCAATGGTCCAAACTGTCAATCTTTTTCTCACACAGGTAACTTTTAAAGGAGTGGTAATTATTAAAGCATGCTCAGTTAACACAGAATAAATAGAACTTAACTATATTAACACTATACTAACATCTAAAAAACCTGGCATAATTTATGGCTTAGGAAAAATTTACAACTTACCAGTTAATTTTTATAGTTTCAAAAATTCAATAAGCCTAGGGACTAGAGATGGAACACAGGGCCTCACAGATGGTAGGCAAGTACTCTACCACTGAGTAATATTTATTCCCAGCTCCTAATTATATTGTCTTAGATAAAATTTTACCCCTACCCATGCACAAAGATCTTAATGAAATACCTACCAAAACCCAAAGCAGTTCAATATTTAGAATATATTTCAGATAAACTGTATAGGATCAGTGCACCTATGAATATAATCTAGGGTATCTTTCAAAAGAGTAATACTCATACAAACAAAGAAAAGACATTGAAAAGAACATAGCACAAAGATTCCCATTTATTTTATTTTTATTTTTTGGTTTTTCGAGACAGGGTTTCTCTGTGTAGCTTTGGAGTCTATCCTGGAACTCACTTTGTAGACCTGGCTGGCCTCGAACTCACAGAGATCCGCCTGCCTCTGCCTCTAGAGTGCTGGGATTAAAGGCATGTGCCACAACCACCCGCATTAAGATTCCCATTTCTTAATACGCATTACTGGCCTTAACAATAAAAGGAAATCTATTTTTTTCCAGAAAAAGTTCCAAAATAGCCAAAATAGATTTTATTATTATTATTATTCAAGACAGGGTTTCTCTGTATAGCCCAAGCTGTCCTAGAACTTGCTCTGTAAGACTAGGCTGGCCTCGAACTCGGAGGAGTTGGGATTAAGGGCATGCACCAGTTCCAAGATTTAAAATGATCAAATTTATAACTACATTTTTTATAGATTTATGTTTTAAAGACGTAAATTTTCCACAAAATGTAGATTCATACCTTTAATCTGCTTCCGCAACTTTGTAAGCTCTGTCATCCATTTTAATACCTTCGGATTGGCTGCAATGTCACTGTAGGAGGGCTACAGTTATGGAGAAAGATCACTGACGTTTGTAATATACAATAGTTACGTTAATTCATTCCCCATAGCATTTTACAGTTCCCAGAACATAAATTTCATTCAATTCTCACTTTAATTTGATATCAAGCTTCTCACGGTCAGACAACTAGAAGGAGCCAGGTTTGAAGGTAGGTGTTTCATCCCTAGGCATTCGACTCTTTACATACAGGTTCTAACTATTATCTAATTATTAAAAACACGTGCTTTCTTCATTTCCTCCCTCCCCTTTGTTACTTGTGGTTTATGTCAGAGCAGAACTCTGATCTGTTCATGTAAATTTAGTTTAAGAATTCTAAGAACTGTTTGCACATGAGAACATAAAAACACGCTGGTACAACGTTAAGAACGCTGTCACAGAAATCAAGACGGACTAAGGACCCGCTGGCTCTCAGGTGTCCACAATTACTCCTTTCCCTAGCATCTCAGGTGTGTTCTGAGGAAAGCGCTGGAGCACCTGTTCTAAGACCCTCCTCTCTCGGCTCTAATAAGAACTTGAGCTTGTTCTAGGCAGTGCTACAAACTTACCTTGCTATTTCTTTCCCTTTCAAATTGCTCCTCAAATTGTCTGATTTTTTTCTGAAGTTTCTTGACCAACTGATAAGGTGTTCTGTCTTCTCTTTTCTCATCTTTTGAACTAAAGGATGACCTTCGAATTCTGAATTAAAACAACAGGCCAACACGGTGTGTTAAATTTTCAAGTGTCAACGTGGCATTACTTATTGTCCTGATGTGTTACTATTAGTGAGGGTATCTTAAAAGTGAAGGGAGGGCCAGCGCCAAGGCTCAGCAGTTTCCCCTCTGATCTCCATATAAGCACTGTGGCATGAGCATGGAATACAATAATAATGATAATAATAATTTTAAGTGAAATTAAATCCCTAATACTAAAGAACAGCCAATAAATAAATTAGCTATCACATGTGGTAACAAAAAGAGTCTTAGGCTGGAGAGATGAATCAGCAGTTAAGAGCACTGGCTACTCTTCTAAGAGGTCCCAGGTTCAGTTCCTAGCACCCACGTGGTAGCTTACAACTATCTGTAATTCCAATCTCAGGGGATCTGACCCCTCTGGTCTCTGCAAGCACTGTACTCACATGCACAAACCCACACACAGAAAAACACATATACACATAATTAAAATTAGGGCGGGCAATACAAAATGTATTTAAATGATCAAGATTTCTTATTGACTCTCTGAATGTCAGTGTAGGCAACTTAATCCAGCCTGCCAGATGTCAGTGTAGTATGTTACTGGGAACCCTGTGAAAAGGTTTGTATTGTTTACTATTATTGTTGATGTTGTATGTATGGGTGTTTTGCCTGTGTTTTGTTATACCCATACATCACTGTGTGCCTAGTGTCCTTGGAAACCAGAAGAGAGCATCAGATCCCCAGGAACTGGAGTTACAGATGGTTGTGAGCCACCATGTGGGTGTTGGGAACTGAGCCTGGGTCCTCTGCAAGAGCAGCCAGTACTCTTAACCACTGAGCCAAGTCCCAACCCCAGAGAATTATAGTTGAGAATACTAGTTGGAAGGAGGGAAGGGGTGTTGCACACACACTCTCCCAGAGATTAAAAACCTGTGTTTACATTCAGTGCTGAGAATAAAAACCTTCCAAAAGAGGGACACCACAGGGATAGGAAGCCACGCAAACCATGTAGCTCCCAGGAAAGCCTTCAAATCCTATCTTGCACTTCTGAACTTCACCAATGCTAACACAGTTCACTATCTTGAATTCCAAATACTGTCTCCACAGTAAAGCGGTGAGTAACTTCTAAAACTACTACACAGGGGCTAGCAAGATGGCTTAGCAGGTACAGCACTTGCTGCTCAAACCTAATGATTTGAGTTTGATATCCGTAACCCACAAGAGCTGGAGGCATTCTCTCTCTCTTCTCTGTTTCTCTCTCCTCTCCTCTCTCTCTGTTTCTCTCTCCTCTCCTCTCCTCTCCTCTCTCCTCTCTCTCTCTCTCTGTGTCTCTCACGCATACATGCACACATGCATGAAATAATAACTTGGGGGGGGTGTTTCTGTGATAAGGTTTCTCTATATAACAGCCCTGGCTGTCCTGGAACTTGCTCTGTAGACTAGGCCTCGAACTCAGAGATCCACCAGCCTCTGCCTCCCAAGTGCTGGGATTAAACACGTGCACCATCACCACCTGGTGCGGTAATAAATTTTTAAAAATATCATAGAGTCTTCAAGGGAATCTCTGTAAGTTCAAGGGCAGCCTGGTCTACAAAGTGAGTTCCAGGACAGCCAGAACTACATAGAGAGACCCTGTCTCAAATGAATAAATGAAATTTTTTAAAATTTAAATTATTTTTAATTATATGTGTGTGTCTGTCTGTATGGGAGTGCACCAGTGCCCATGACAGGTAGAGGCAGCAGACCCTCCTGAAGCCTGAGACAGGTAGTTGTAAGCTGCCTGACATGGGTGCTGAAACTGGCCTTTGGTCCTTTGCAGAGCAGTACATGTGCTCCAGCCCTACAAAAAGCAAACAAAAAAATGGTACTGTTGAATCATTTCCTATTTAGTATCACTTACAATGATGTTTGCTTGCTGCATTTTTCCTACAAAAAAATATCCAAAACTGTTTCCTAATATTAGAGCATTTGGAAGTATACAAAGTCTATGTTAGCTGTTTGCTTTTTTAAGTTTTGTGTATGGGGGTTAGGGGGTATGCACAAGAGTTCGGGTGCCTTCAGAGGCCAGAGGGACCAGATCCTCCTGGAGATGGAGTTCCAAGTGGTTGTGAGCCACCTGATGTGAGTGCTGAAGATGGAACTTGGGTCCTCTGCAAGAGCAGTATGCTGGAGTGGCATTTGCTCCGTCCATGACCTTGGGCTATACAGCCCAAAGGAGGGTCCCATGCCCCTTCTCCCTGCTCCTGCCTGGATTTGCTCCCGGTCAGATCAGAGGACTATTTCAGCTGTCTATGCCATTCTGTCTACTTGAGTGTATTTCCTCCATTTATATCTTAATAAATCCTGTTACCCATTTAATAGACTCATGTGGATTGATCATGATGGTATGCTTGTAAGTCACCAAGCCATCTTTGCAGCCCAATGTGTACATGTGAGTGCAGGTGCCTATGGAGGCCACAAGAGGCACAGGGTCCCCTGAAGCTGGAGTTACACAATATGGGTGCTGTAAGTGCTCTTAACCCCAATCCATCTCTCTTGTCACCCCCCACCTCAATGTTGGCTTTTAAAATGATGAAACTCTTTTCAATGTTATTAAACAAAAGAAATTTTCTAATAACAAAATACATGTAAATCAGAATCTTAGGCCTTAGGATGTAGCTCAGTCAGTATAGTAAGCATATCTAGGGAGCCTTGTGTTTGATCCTCAACACCATAAAAACTGACTACAAAGTTGTTCTCACTTTCACACAAAGAATCCCCCTCCCCAACACATCATACACATGATATAATACATTCTAAACTCATCTGAACAACAGTAACTGGAGCCTTCATTTTCAACAGCAGAGTTAACCTGTCAATCATGAAGGACAAGCTGCAATATCAAGGACACCTGCTAGTAAGGCACAGAAGACCACCTGCTGCTCTTTCCTCTACGACTTCATGAGCTGAAAAAGCATTACAGCTTCAATCTGGAAGGCAGACACTGCTGAACCAAATGAATGAAGGCATCAGACTACAGCAGAGACAATGTCCCCTTTTTCACGAGTTTTCCCTATGCAGCCTCTGTCAGCTTAGACATTTCTGAGATTTTGCTGTTGTTTTCCTTTTGTAATCTTTTCTCTGCCCCTGCCTCTCTCTCTCACGCACACAGAAAGAGAGTATGGAGGTCAGAGTTGACTTGGCAGCAGGCACCCTGGTCACTCAGTGTATGTCAGCTCCTTCTGGGAAGAAGGTGCAGTCTATGATGCTGAAGAGGATGCCAAGACCACAGTCCCCCTCCTGCTTCCTTGACAGCTGAGGAACCCAATAAAAATGAAGTTTCAATTAGAACACTGGGAACTAGTCAGCTTCTTTCCTTTCAGAGTTCTACATTCCAATTACAAATGAATAGATGAATGAGGACTAAACCATGAAGAAATGCCCACAGTCTTAACAGATCACCCGAGTACTACATAAACCTCAATAAACTCAAAATGCAACAGCAAGAGAATTACAGAACATGCTTTAGGAATAGGGGCAGCGGCTTTAAACAATAGGCCTGGAAGCATCTGTGTACAGAATGAGAACTGCCTCTCAAATACGTGCTATCACACACCTAGTGAAGGAAAGCGCCTTAGATGAAAAGTCCAACGCTTCTGGATCATGTAGGAAACGCTGGCTTTGTCCAAAGTCTAAACTACGATGTGATAATACTGGAGGGCAGTCCTCTCCCAGGGGATGGTGAGTCATCCTTGCAGCCTGTGGGGACAGCTGAGCTTCTCCAGACTCCGAGTCCTCCTGCCAAGACTTAAATGCAGGAAACGGCTCTGTGAAACAAACACAAGGGCGAGATATGGGAGTCTTGAGTCTACAACATTGTATAGTGGGTTCATTATATATGAAAACATCAAAGCAAGAGATACTAGCATATTCATAATGCCTGCTGGGGTTTAAAATTATCCAAGCTTCATTCGTCATATCCTCTCATTAAGAGATTCACCTTAAATGCCTGAACCCAGTAACAAAGCAAGAACACTATTAAGTTTCTTAAATTTAATTCTAAAGATGTTATTTAACATAATCCTAACTCAATATTCTAAAGACATTACACAGAAAAACATTTTTTCAAATACAAGTCTTTACTTAGAAACAGTGAACACTCACTCACTAGGCATATGAACTCTCTATCAGATAGTGGCTGGTATGTTAAAATATGAAAGTTTTCCCCACACTACACAGAACTAAGAAACAGAATGAACACTCTAAGAATTCTAATATTTAGAGTGAGGAGTCAACTTATCCTGTTCACAATATGTTAAATAACATGAAATAAACATAAACTGTTGACAATAAAATAGTGGTAGTTACTTTTCTGTTATGGGGTTTCTAAGATATACACACACACACACACACACACACACACACACACACACACACACTTACTTAAATTCCCACAACCGTACTTCAGTGAGAACAAAACAGTGCTGGTTCTCCTTAAGCACATTTTTCTGACTACAGTGATCCTGTATCTTTCCACTGAAGCCATGTTAATATAACTTATGTATCTTCTCATACACACCATCTACAAATCTAAGCCAAATATAGCATGAACTTTAAGCATCACTGGATTACGGGAAAGGAGAGGCTTCCTAGCTATAAATTAGACTTTAAAACTAAAATTTTGAATCTTGATATACATTAGACTTTAAAACTAAAATTTTGAATCTTGATGATATAGCTATTGTAAAAGCAAAAACTAATGCAATAATGGATTAACAATATCAAAATTTAAAAAGTTGTCATTTTCTTTAGACAATAATCAAGACAACCACTTCAGTAATTTAGTTTAATGTTATGTATTAGCCACTTAAAGCATTATTTTTTAACAGTTTTTTAGAAAATAATTTAGCTTGCTTTTGACGTCTAGATCAATTTGGTGACTAAAAGTTGGGTAACAAGTATGTAATCCCACAATAAACTCAGCAATACAGTGATTTCAGAGCAACCCTTGTACCTGTGTCCCAGCAAATACACTAATAATGAACAATTTATGAGAAATTGCCATGTTTTAAGAGAAAAATATTGACAAAAACATTTTTTTCTTAGTTTTTAAACACAAAAGTTTTCCTAAAATTTGGGGACAGCAGGAGAAGGGCTAACGACAAGACAAAGCAAGTGAACCACACAAAGGAAAGACTAACTATGGTGAGCCATACTTACCCTCCCCATCTCTCTGCAGATGCATTGTTTTGAAATCAATGAGGGGGAAAGTGATAAGGCATGACGCTAATAAAATGGAAAAAATGGCAAAAAATACTAAAGTGAACACACAGCACAGGCAGAACAAACCATACACATAACACAAAGCCAAGGATACCAAAACCATTTCCCTAAGACCAGTTAGGCATTCTGCTCAAAAACATTGTTCAAAGAAATGACTACTGACCACACTGTAGCAGACATACATTTCTATTTCAGCAAGGCAAACCCAAAAGTGACTGTTAATCTCAGACACAGGATGAAGAACCGAACCATCTTAGCCAAGTACACTTTGAAGACTGACAGAAAGAAACAACTCCCTTAAAAGGCTGAGGGTATCATTATGTGATGGAGTGCTTCTTGGCATCTTCAAGGCTCTAGGTTCAATCCCCAGGACCAACAAGAGAAAAGAAACAAACAAAACTCTCCCTTTGTTCAGGCTTTATACTTCCTAAAAGACTACTACTATATTTCATCCCAGAGACAGCAGCAGAAAGACGGAGGGAAAGATGATGGCCACCGCCATTAAGACTTTGAACGGCTGCCACCAATTCATATTGGTTGTGGCAGACAAATGCAACCTGCTTGCTGACTGTCTTCTGCCAACTACCCTTTGAGCTGGGCCCCAATTTGTGGAGTCATCCCCATTCCTCTACTACAGTCACATCAAACAAACAAAATATGTCTATAGATTTCAAAGTATACAAGGTCTAAAGAAATTTAGTATCTTAAGTTTTTGTTGTTGTTTTTAATATTCCAACACCTAATTGCAGAAAATCAATATTCACAGTTGTGGCAAAGTTAGACCAACATGACTAATGTTAGGCAGTTCACTCACCTACCCACTAGCATTGAGTTTCTGAAGGTCTCCGATCCCCTTCTGGAAGAGACCTACATGGATTTATCCCGACTGTGAGCAGGAGGGTAACGAGGCAGCCCTGGCATTGGAAAGCAGACCTGCTCCTCCTCCTTTCACAAGCTCCAGGTGGATTCCGACAGAGGGAAACCAGCACTGGGCTTTCTTTGAGAACCTCCAGAAAGCTGGAGCTAGAGACACCCGTCTCTCCAACAATGGAAACCGCTCACTCTCGCAGGTTTAACTCAGGGTCAGAGCCTCCAGTCGGAGATCCTAAGTGGTTATTTATTTGCATCTCCTACCAGAAGAGACAAAAGTGCTTCATCGTATCCTACCCTCTTGTTCAGGGACTCCTTTCCTACCAAAGTTCCCAAGGGTGCTCTTTTAGCCACTGTTCCTTTCCAGTAACAGACGTGCTCTTCACCGCCACCAGTAGGCTAACATCTCCTAACTCAAGGGAGCTTCTTTATTAATTCTAGAAGTTCTGAATAAGTCAAGCAGACACCAACCTCCTGATTTAGTTTAAGTTAGGGCTCACAATCAGAGATCTAGAACTCGGGTGGGGAGGATCACACTAAAATTGGCTCAGACAAGGATTTGGTAGGACGTTTTAAAATGCCCAGACTTGAGACTGAAGACTAAGAACAACGAAATCTACACTGAAACTGTGGTCAGTTGGCAGAAGGAACTCGGGCACTGGCACTGTCCCTTCGGGTACCACCACTGTACGTCACCAAATAACCTGTCAAGAGACAATCCCAGGTCCCTAGGCACATCAACAGAAACTGGGCTCAAAGTCCTGAGTTGTCTCACTTTCTCTTTATAAGGATGGTTCATGACTCAGATTCCTGGATCCGAACTGGTTGCTTGTCCTTCCCCCTTGGCCAACATTGAGAGTTGATAAATACAGCAGAGGTAAATGAGTATCTGCAGACCACTGACAGAGTCCACCATTAACACTCACTGCACCTGCTTTCTGTTATTCATCCATTTCACTAGCCGTCTTCTTTTTACGGACTCCAAAGTAAACTGTAGATTCTAGTATTTTTCCAAGAAAAAACTTTAATGTATAAATAATTCACTAAGTCCAATATTTGTTTACAATTTATGGTTTTTCTTAATGTAAAACCTTTAGCAAAAATTCAGTGTACATTTGCTAAATTTAAAAAATAATTATGCCCATATTGCTTGTTAAATTTAAACTTCATTCCTTTGTACAAATGTTAGGGTCTCCCCCCAAATACTTTTGTAATCTACAGTACAATCTTTGCTTAGAAGTACCCTTAAAGAATTAAAAAATAAAAAGCTATTACTGATGATTGTAAGAAAAAGTAGCTAAACATCCTATTTAAACTGGTAAAAGCACCAAAACTCTAATACACTGAACTTTCAAAGAACAAATGATGGTATCTGATTTAATAATTAACCAAGTCCATTCTAGGGTGATTTTTATTTTTAACCAATTTTGATTTTTCTTTGAGAGAAGTGCCTTGGGGAGGGGCGCTGAGATGGTCTCAGGATATAGCTCAGGCTGGTCTTAAAACTCACAATCCTCCTTCTCTCCCAGATGCTGGATTATAGGCATGTACCATCATGCCCAGCAGCAGCATGCTTTCTCAGAGCTAATCATATAGTTATATTCTACTCATGAAAGAGCTGCTCTACTATTATACTTGAGAAAACAAAACAAAATCCAAAGACAAAAACAACAAGCTTCATTTGTTTTCAAGAGAGAACAGAGCAGGATGACAAGCATTGTCCAGAAGAGGCAGGAGTCTTGTCACTGCTCTGGGTTACTTCAGTTACAAATAAAGGGGTTGGGAAATTGTCATGGTGAGTAAAATTACCTTCCCATTTATCACCATCAGAAACATTCTTCAGATCTAAATGTGCAATCTGTATACATGCTGCTTCTCCTTGAACACCAACACTCTGACTGTCGGTTACTTCTGATTCAGTGTTGGCATTCAAATCATGTATCTTGCTACTGGAATCCTGCATTTTAAAATAAAGAATGCATTTCATAACCATGACACTTTTCACAACTGGCTCAGAGACAATCAGCACACAATATGTATTTTTCATTACCTTATTGTGCCAACAAAGCCAACTGTCCCATTTCTCTGTGTGTGTGTGGGTGTGTGTGTGTGTGTGTGTGTGTGTGAATGTTTCGCGTGCACCTATGCTATGTATGTGCACCACATGTGTGCCTTGTGCCCAAGGAGGCCAGAAGATGGCATCAGATCCCCTGAGACTGGAGGTACAGAGGGTTTGAACTGCCGTGTGGGTGCTGGAAGAGGAGTCAGTGTTGCTGCTGTTGTTGTTTTAGGTTTGTTAGTTTATGTATTTTATATATATGAGTGCTTTGTTGGCTTGTATGTCTACACACCAGAAGACAGCATCAGATCCCACTACAGATGGTTGTGAGCCACCATGTGATTGCTGGGAATTGAATTCAGGACCTCTGGAAGAGCAGCCAGAGCAGCCCATCTCTTCAGCTCCAAGCAAACTATTCAAATGCAAATTTGCATTTTATAATGTCTTACTAGGAAACCAAATTTGGATCTCAAATTTAGGAAAGTACTTTCATAACCCACAATCTTGTAACCACATTAACTGATACTTAACTATAACATACATGACTCCTTTCAGCTTATCCAATGCAAGAGTTAGAGGCCAGATATAATAACTGATACATTAATCTAAGCAACAGAACTATAACATAAAGATAGTTCTTACCAGAATCAAGTGCGGCAATTTATCACTGTCACATAACAAATACTCCTTCCTAAAAACACAAGTAGAGTTATTAGCATATGAAAACTAAAAAGGTTACTTTTATTACTTCTTACCTAGATTCTTCTCCTCCCCAATACAGTTAGCATTTAAAATGGGAGAGGAAAGTGACCTCAGGGCATATGCCCATTCTTTGGAGCCCTATATCTGAAAATCACACAATACTGAAAAGATCCACAGACTCACTTCAGGTTTAGAAAAATTAAATAATACTCTCTACCACTCGCTCCCCACATAAAAACACCCCCAAAAGAAAAATCTTTATGAAAGGAAAATTAAAAACCGCAATATAGAAGCCAGTAAGAACTGATGCATATTAGAAAAGGAATCCATAAAGTAAGGACTAGTTTTAACCCACTCTTCTCTCCATGCAAAGACTTACAAAGGTTTGGCTCTGTCCCTTAAGGCTGTGCACTATCACAGGAGGTTACTGTAACTCAACAAGTTTACTGCTTCTTAGACCCTCACCACAAAACCTAACATACAACATTAAAAAAAAAACAAACACAACTTCATACACCTTTGAGTTCCCCAGAAAATGAACCCCTATGTAAGAACAATATTCTAAGTTGTCACAAATGACCTCTACCTCTTTGGCCAGTCAACAAAGCATTTGTTATTAATAGGGTAAGCTATCAATATGCCCACAGTGGAAATGCTCCTCAAAGAGATCTATGTCAATTTATAATACATAGACTTAAGTGCTACTTTTAAGTGGTCATAATAGTGATGAACACTTGGAAGACAAGCCTTGACTTAAAGAAGCTATCTCCTTGTAAGTATCTTATCTTTGGTGGCCTGAGAAACTGAATTCTCTGACAAGCTTTTTTTGGGGGAAGGGGAGGAGCCAAGACAGTTTCTCTGTGTAGACCTGGTTGTCATGTAACTCTCTCTGTAGACCAGGCTGGCCTCAAACTCAAGAGATCTGCCTGCCTCTGCCTCCTGAGTGCTGGGATTAAAGGTGTGCACCATCACTGCTTCAAGGCTTTCTTTTATTTAGGGTCAGAGTAAATGGTAGGATAAGTTACACTCACTCTCAAAGACCTAATTATCTAAATCTGAAAAACATAAGTATTAACCATGCAAAATGCAATCCACCTAACCAAAGTACTCTGGATCTACAACAAGTTTGCTAACCTAGACATGAGTTGAACAGTAAAGAGCTTTCCAAAAAGACTGGGTCCTCACTAAATGGATACTTATTGTTCTACCATATCCCGATG
Source organism: Peromyscus eremicus (assembly GCF_949786415.1). NCBI lineage: Eukaryota > Metazoa > Chordata > Mammalia > Rodentia > Cricetidae > Peromyscus > Peromyscus eremicus. The sequence continues at coordinate 23,528,731 of NC_081435.1, forward strand.
TCATCATTCTGGGGATGCCTGTTAATCTTATATCTTCAGCCCATAGCTCCAAAACTCCCTGGGCTGGAAGAAGATCAGTCCTGCCTCCTGAAAGGAAGCACAAGGAGCTCCCTAAGCAGGAAATCTGTGGACCTTCAGAGTATGAGGACACTCCAGAGACACGGCTCCAAAGAATTTACTTACCCTCCAACAACAGGTTCCTGCTCACAACTAAGATACAACAGCATTAACAAAACTTTACCTGACCAACAGGCTATCAGCAAATCAGTATCGCTCTATCAGAGCCCGCATTATTGGTCGTTTTCAGAGATCAAGTCACCTTTGCTAAGAATGTTAGGATACACTTCTTGGCAGCCTCTGAAAGACTGGTGTAAAGGGCAGCAAGACCTGAGTGACTGGAAAAGCCTCCTATGGCTGATTAAAACACTCCGCCAAAGCTTTTCCTCAAAGGGACTGTATCTGTGGAGACTACATTTGGTGGATCTCACTATCTCAGACATCTTGCAGGGATGGGGTGAACAAGCACCACATGGGCAAGATTATCCTTGGACACAGTAAGGATGAGCAGCAGGAACGAAAAATATCCCATACTCATCCATTTTAGTATTTCATCAACTTTTGGTTGGCTGCCACAGTTCCCAAACTATCAGCTCACTGACAGGTCTATTGACAGTACTGATAAATTCTAATTGTTCTATAAATCAAGTTTTTGTCATCTCTAAGAAGGCTGTGTTCTCTCTGAATATATATTCATAACTAATGTTCGTCTGCAGCTGGGAAGCTAAATACTGGTCGCTATTAATATACTCTAACCTACCATTAAAATAAGAAGCCTGGTTTTCTTAAGATTAACTGTGGGCTCTAATGGACATTCACCCAAAGTTTTCAACCAAAATTCTGTGAAAAGGTTCCAATTCTCCAAATGACTGACTTATCAGCAACAATAGAAAGGGCTTACCTCTCAGGACAGCCGTCCTCACTGTCACCGTGGTCACTACAAGGCTCTAACAGTATACCTACAGACTGACAAAGAACACCACCACTGTTTACCAGTCCCAACACTCACAGTACAGACAGCTGCAATCAAGACAATAGATTACAAATCAGCAAACACTCCTCCTCCACTACTCCAACAGTCTGTAGGAACTGGCAGTTTCTGTACACAAAGTTGATATATACTTACAAGGCCCTTGTTTTTCTGTCTCCTTGTAAGCAATAATCACTAGTATCTTCTTTCCTTAGAATTCTCTCCTTCAAAAATTATGGTGCTGGTTCTGGAGTAGAGCATTGTCTAGCAGAGGAAGGGCTCTGGCTTGGGTACATTTGAAATAACTTCTTTCTATACAGGGGCCACTTGAGTCTCAGAAGCACAGAACCACCTACTTTTCAATGAGTTTACAAATAAAAAATGATCCAAGAGAACCAGGTGTGTTGGCACAAGCCTATAATCCCAACACTCAAGAGCAGAGGTGGTAAGACTCAAGCTCTGAGCTGCTCCCGGGCTACAGACCAGCCTAAGCTACGTGAAGGAACAAGTCTTGGAAGTACAATCTAATCCTCTTCAATATTACTACAATGTGTATACACATTTTCGTGCTCTTGATCATCTTTAACACCAACAAACACTTCAATTCCTAGACTCTTCTTAAATTGTTCTACTCCTATTAGGATGCGTTTGCGTGTGCACACATGCCACAGCACACGTGTAAAGATCAGAGGACAACTTTCAGGAACTGGCTCTCTCCTTCCAGTGTGGGTTCTGTGGACTGAACTCAACTGAACAGGCTTGTGTGGCAAGCACTTTTATCCACTGACCATCCTGCCAACTCTTTAGAAGCTACCATGCATGTGTCCAGTTTTGTTTGGTATGAAAAGTGTCTGTCTATCTGAAAAAACTGAATCTCCATGAGGCTGAACTGTTTCCTACTCTCCAATTCAATCTTCAGCAGCATATTGAATACAAAAGCAAGTATGAGAATCCAACTATCCTCTAGGCAGGCATTAATAATATAAACACAAAACAATGCAACCTCCCAAATTAACACACTTAATGAGAACAACTGTTTATTTAAAAATAAAAAGTGGCCGGGCGGTGGTGGCACATGCCTTTAATCCCAACACTCGGGAGGCAGAGGCAGGAGGATCTCTGTGAGTTCGAGGCCAGCCTGGTCTACAGAGCGAGATCCAGGACAGGCTCCAAAACTACACAGAGAAACCCTGTCTGGAAAAACAAACAATAAACCAACAAACATGGCTCAGGTGCTGCTTTTATACTTTGTTTTTCTTTTAGACCTAGGTTCAAATCCAGGTATGTCCTGGACCGCTGACATACAGACCCAGCTTCTAGGTTTGTACTTCGAAGTATTTCTTTAAAACAACTATGCCAGTGGCTTATGCAGCACAACCAACAGTTCAGCCATTCTCAAAAGTGTTCCCGGGTTTCCTATAGTTGCAGATCTTGACCAGAGCGTTCTGAACGTGCCGTACAGCACAGGCCTCTCAGACGTTACTGAGCTGATTGTTTTAGACAGTGACAAACGAGGAAACAAGCACCACCCTTTGTATCAGAACATCTCGCACATGAGGCATCTTCATTTGTACCCCATCTCCTCCGCCAGGCAGAGAACGGTGTTTCTATGACTCTGCCCTAATGGAACTAAATCCTTTGGATGGCTCAAATGCCTCTTCCTGGTCATCTCCTACACACCTATCCTCGATTCTCGACACCAGTGCTAGATAAACCATCTTTAGAGATTCACTGTTTCCTCCAATTCCCACCTGTACTTGAGGTATAATTCATTAAGCTTGTTTATTTCATCTTTTGTGTCTTGTTGCCAGGCATGGTGGCCCATTCCTTTAATCCCAGCAATTCAGGAAGGAAAGAAAAGTAAACTGATCTCTGTGAGTTCAAGGCCAGCCTGGTCTACATAGCAAGTTCCAGGCCAGCCAGGGTATATATTGAGAGGCTAGAGAGACAGTCAGCAGTTAAGAGCACTGCTGCTCTCTCAGGAGGGTCTGGGGACAATCCCCAGACCCCACATGGCAGCTCACAATTTTTACTCCCTTCCCAGGAGTTCCAATGCCTCCTCTTTTGGCCTCTGGGCCTCTACTAAGCACACCATGTGGTACATGCAAAACACCGATACCCCTAAGAAGTTTACAATAAAAAAAAGTTTTCATTTAAATCTGTCTTTTGTTACAGGAGTCTATTTTCAACTAAGAACTGCAAAGGGAAAAGAGGTAAAAAAAAATTTTACTATATTATGTTCTTCAAAAGTACTAAGAAATACAGAAAGCTTTGAAACTAATAAAGCTCAACCACAATACCACTAGCTACCTCAGCTGGAGTCATAAAACTTCCTTCCCAGAAATACTTTTAAAATGTGTTTGATGCTGGACATGAAGGCACACACCTTTAATCCCCGTACGAGGGGGGGGGGGGGGAGCAGCCTGGTCTATGTAGAGTTCCATGCCAGCCAGGGCTATACAGTAAGACCCTGTCTAAAACAAAAAGGCCCTTGGCATGGGGGATGGCTAATTGGGTACAAGTGCTTGCCACATAAACTCGAGGAGTTGAGTTTAAATCCCAAACCCATGTAAAGCGCAGCAGTACAAATCTGCCATCCCAGTGCCTACAGCAAAACCGGCTAGAGGACAAGTTGATCCTCCGAAGCTCCTGGGCCAAACAGCCTGGTGTATACAGGAACAAAACAACACACCGTCTCAAACAAGACTGAATGCCAAGATTAGCACCAAGGGTTGCCTTCTGACCTCCACACAGGTACCATGGCATGCATAAGCTTGCACTCACAAACAAACATACACAAAAGATTAAAAATAATAAAAATAAGGTGCTTTATGCTTCCTCTCTACCTAACATGATTCCTAAATTCTACAGAGAATGTATACAAGAGAGACAAGTATGTTAGCAAAATTGCTCAACTATAACTTCTGCTGTCAAAGGAACACATGGGACAATTAGAACGATGCTTCTAGCATTTCTTACCTGATTATTTTTCTGACCCTCAAATATAAGATCTTGCTGCATGACTTCATTATCTGCAGTCGTCCCAGCCACAGGGTTTGAACACTTTACGTTACCATCACTGGCAGTAGCAGCAGCAGCATCAACCCTAGTAAGTTTTTAAAAAAAAATCAGATCAGGCCTTTGAAACAATTGAGTAACAATCATGACCTGTGTTGGGTGTGGTGGCCAAGTCTGTAATCCTGGCATGTGGGAGATGAAGGCAGGAAGTTCAAGAGTTCAAGGTAACCCTAGGCTACACAAAAGAGTGTGGGGCCAGCCTGGACTACATGCATTTCAAAGCAAATAAATAATTCATAAATCTTCACTTATAGGCGGGTCCTACCATGTAGTCCAGCTGACCTCAAACTGGCAATCTTCTTGCCTCAACTTCCTGGAAGCTGAGATAGAGGCAGCTCCTCTTCGCTGTCAGGCCCACTGGACATCATCCTGAGCTCTGCCTGACAGAAGCTGGTAGAGAAGCTGGCTCTGTATGAGGAGCCTGCACCTGCTACATCCAGGCTCTGTCTGGAGTATCTACAAATACTTTCAGCTCAGCTTTCTGTATACTATCAAGCTGGTTAACAGAATGTTTACTTATTAAAGAAAACACATCTTCATAAATACATATATATTTTCCCTTGCTGAGTTACATTAAATCTGCTATGTGTTTTTATTCTTCTTTGAATGTTATTAACAGACCTTGTAAGAATTCTCATAAGCAAAAATACTATGCTCAATTTCCTTTATAAATACACACTCCTACATATAATACTGCTTGTCCTAGTTAAATACAAGCTTAGTACTGGACACCATCACAAATACCTTATCAGATACAACAGCAGTAGCTTTCTATGGTAAAATTTCCAAGTTACATAGTTCTAAACACATGGACTTTTGATTAGATAACACTACCAGTGATGGAACAGAGTCCTCTCCAGTGGTGAAAATGAGAGCAATGCCTGAACTAGGGACACAAGGTTTCAGGATCAAATGCTACAGAATTCCTTTGTCTAGTTCTGTGTCATCTTTCTCCCACTTTCCTCCTCCGATACCATGTGCTCTCTTCCTACCTGGCCCACACCCTGCCTATGGGCATTGCTCTACAGCCAAGGCTCAAGGGGAGAACATGACAGCACATTTGAGGAATTCTGCTATAGCCAGAAGAGAATGACCAAAGGAATATTACCCAAGAGACAAAGTCAGGTGGGGCAGTTGCCGGTAAGGTGGGGCAGATTAGTTATATAGACTCTATCGTCCATTTGAGAATTCTGTTTATTATAAATAAAACGGGATGATACTAGAGAGTTAAAGGAATGAAATGATCTGGGGATTTTGTCGCTAAGATTTATCTTTAGAGCTGAAGAATTGCCTCAGTAGCTAAAAGCACTGGTCACTCTTCTAGAGGACCTTGGTTCATTCCCAGCACTGACATGATAGCTCACAACCAACTGTAACTCCAATCCCAGGGAATCCAATGCCTTCTTCGGACTTTCCAGCACCCAGGCCAGGCAGTTTACAAAAGCCTCAGAACTCCAGCTCAAGGAAAGCCCATCTCTCTTGTCCTCCACAGGCACTGCATTCACACATACATACCCCCCCACCCACACACACACAATTTAAAAACAACCTATTTTTAGACATCAATGTGGTAATTTAGATGAGAACAGCCACCGCAGTAAGCCCCCACCAGTGAAACTGCTTGAGAAGACCTGGGAAGTGTTCCCTCTTGGGAGCTGTGTCACTGCAGACAGGCTTCAAGTTTCAAAAGGCCAGTGCCATTCCCTGTGTGTACATGCTCAGTTGTCCACGAGGGTGCGCTCTCTGTCTGTCTGTCTCTCTCTCTCTCTCTCTCTCTCCTCTTCCCCTCTCTCTCTCTCCTCCCTGTCTCCCCCCCACTCTGCCCCCTGCTTAGGGATCAAGATGTAAGCTCTTAGCGGTCCTGTCACCATGCCTTTGCTCCACCATCATGGACTCTAATCCTCTCGAGCCATAAGCCCAATTAAACTGTTTCTTTAAAAGTTGCCTGACCATGGTGTTTCGTCACAGCAGCAAGCAGGTAAGTAACTAACACAGTCAATTCAATCACAATACTACCATCTCTAGAAATCAAGGGTGCTAAAACTTTAACCAAACCCAACTAATTAGCTAATATAAAAACAAATTGTAAGAATTATACACACAAGGCTTTATTTCTGACGAAAAGTGTGACACTGGGAAATGAAAACTCCTAACAGCTTTTAGCTTTCTTGCTCTTTGATACTCAAATGTCTCCCCCGCCCCCGCCCCCGCCCCCGCCCCCACCGAGAAAAGGGTCTTACATATACAGCCTGCATGGCCTGGTCTGCTGGAAGAGATTCTCCTGCCTCTGCCTTCCAAACACTGCGATTACAGGAACATGCACACGCCAGGTGACTCTCCAACACTAGCTGTGTCCCTCCCGGCTATGCCCGGCTATGCCCGGCTCAGCCTCCCAGGCAGTTCTCTTGGTGTTTAGTGCTCGAGTCTACAGTGAGACTGGAACCCTCAGAAGCTAAAGCCGGCTCAACTCAAGCCTTTACCTGGCTGATGCTGTAACACTGTCTGGTTCCAGGATGTTTTCAGTCATCCTTAACTGCAACCCCTCTGGCATGCCATCTGACTTTTCTACACCTTCTTCTGGAAGTTCTTCTATATGCTCCAGCTTTTCATCTTCCTCTTCTTCCTCAGAAAGTTCATTAACCTACATAAAAAGGAATTTCAGGATTAAATTTAATAAAGCTTTTAAGACTTATCTAAGATACACTACTCTAAAAATACTGTAAATCAAGTCATTTGTTTTAAGATTTCATTTCCTCAGGATAGCCAGAGCTGTTACAGAGAAACCCTGTCTCGAAAAACAAAACAAAACAAAAATTCATTTCCTAATACCAATCTCTCCTATAAAGTGTCAACATTTTTATATCAAAATAAAATTATAGAACAGGGGAAACATTTACCTAACATGCACAAGGCCCCAGTTTTAATCCCCAGCACTATAAAACTAAATAAAAACCAAGTGTATAAACAAGACAAATGCAACTTTTTAATTTTCATTTTGCTTATGTCAAACAGCATTTTGATGCATGACAAAAAAGAATAATGCTTTAACTAGGAAAAAGCTTGCACTGAATAGTAAGACTGTTTCCCTTTTGTTGGGTCTGGTAGTACACGTCTACAATTCCAGCACAGGAGGAACACTGGAGGTTCCAGCTGGCCAGGACTGCACAGTAAGACTTGTCACAAAAAATTTTAAAGCTTCATTTTCTAACCACTTTTATAATCTAATAATTTTCTAACTAATCTTACAAAGAACTTACATTTTAACTAATAAGCACAAAGTTGTAATTATATTTTTCTAGTAGGATTTATTCAAAAGTCTCCATCATCAAACCAACTATACTAACTAATCACTAACAAAAACAAATAACTAAGATACAAAAGGAAAGTCAATAAAACATTTTTTGTTTTTCAAGACAGGGTTATTTTATGTAGCCTTGGCTGTCCTGGAACTATAAAACAGTCTGGCCTCAAACTCGGAGAGATCCACCTGCCTCTGCCTCCCAAGTGCTAGGACTAGAGTGCTAGGACTAAAGGCGTGCGCCACCACTGCACGGCCAATAAAAGATTTTTAAGTGAAACATATTTTAAAGTTGTCCAAAAGCAGCAGTTAGATGTGGTGGCATACCTCTAAGAGTTCAAGCCTGTCTGGGCTCCAGAGTGACTACCAGGCCAACCTGAGCTACGCAGCAAGACCCTGTCTCAAAAATAAATTATACCAAAGAAGAAATTATAAGTAACCTAATAGCTTTTATAAGTTAATATTAGTTATTAGTCATTAAAATACTGAGCAGCACATCCTGTGCCAGAGACTACTCAAACTAGCCAGACAGAGACCATTCCAGAAAACCACAGCTGATCAAACTGCAGAGAACAAGTGGCTGTGTGGAAGAAGCTCCAACCGATCACCTACACCACCACTCCTGCACCTAAAGCTCAGAGACCACTGAGGAAGAGGGCACGGAGACTGTGGAAGCCAGAGGGACAGAAAGTTTGCTATGAGACTGTGTCTCCTAGAAATGTTAGACTGCACCCAGCAAGTCTTGCCAAGATGGCTGGCTGCCTAAACTAGACTACACAAACCCAAGGGGGAGCTCCTCAACAGTAACTGCTGCCATGTGTCCGATGAAAACACTAACCACAGTCAACGGCTGGACACTGCTCAGGGACACGGGTTCAACATATGGTATCTCAAAAAACAGTTGTAAAAAGTCCATGGCTTCAGTTTGCAAATCTGAGAGACTCCATTCAATCTGTTGTGCTTATAAATGCAATGCCTCATCTACCAATAAAACTGTGATGAGAACAACTTCAGAGGGGGCAGTGAGCCGGGCAGACAGCTCGGCAGGTAAAAGCACTGCCATCAAGCCTGAGTCCATGTCCTTAAGTTTGTTCCCCAGAACCCACACAGCTGAGGGGAAAAAACTTCTCCAGATTGTCCTCTGACCTCCACAGGTACCATGACATACACAATAAATAAACTTAAAATCATTTTATTTAAACAGAATAAATACTTATCCGGTCTACCTATCTTTTGGTTAAAAGGTACTATTTTAACATGTATCACTTTCATAAATCATTCTGGAGACTAAGGAGATGGCTCAGAGGGTAAAGTGCTTACCACACAAGTATGAGGACAGAGTTCAGATTCCCAGAGTCCAGTGCAAAGCCAGATAAGAGTGGCAGTCTGCCTGTAACCCCAGCACTCAAGAAGCAGAGACAGGATCCCAAAGCAAGCAGCTGGCTAGACTAGCCCAAGTCAGTGAGTTCTGGGAATAAGTGAGATCCTACTATTCAAAGAAGACACTAATGCTAACCTCTAGCCTCCACACACACAGACATACGCATGTGCATGCCCCCCTGCACAAGCGTACGCACATACATACAAACACATATGCACCAAACATACATGCTAAAATGAAGTCATTAGGAGCTGGGGAGATGGCTCATTTGGATGCCTCAGCTGGCTCAAATGACAGGTTACATAAGCATTGGGACCTCAACCTGGATCCACAGAGCCCATAAAAGTCAGACATGGTCACGTACATCTGTGACTCTAGCACTGAGGATAGGGAGTCAGGAGATCCCCAGCACACACTGACCAGCTAATCTAAGCAGTCCCTGAGCACCCACTTCAGTGAGAGGCCCTGCCTCCTAGGGTAAGGTGAGGAGCAACAGCGCAAGAAGCCCAATGCTGTCCTCTAGACTACACACACACAGACATCACACATACTCACAAAATTTAAAAAACAATTCATAATTATTTTTAAAAAATCATTTCTATACACAATAGCTCTTGGGAACTAGGAAAGCCTTATACTACTTCATACTGAATGTATCATATTCAAGTCAATAAATCTTACATAACCAGCAATCTCCAATATTTTTAAAAACACTATTATAATCACAACTAAAAATATAACCTGTAGGATTTTCTTCTTCTCAATTACAATTCCTAGCACAATCAATGGGACATCTCCAGTAATAACTAACTCAATTACTTAGATCAAGAGAGGTCATAAAGGACAGAATCAAATGTCCTCTCACTCCATACTAATCTTCACAAGTTCTTCATCTTTCCTCTGTCCACCTGATCGTCTGCTCAACAATTTCTGTTTATTCATAATTCACTTTCAACTATGTAGCTGCCTCAACTTCCCGAGCGGAAACCTTCACCCTACTTATATCTCTTCTCTCTGACTGCTGTAACTCCCTTCACTATGGCCTCATGAAATGCCTGCTCTCCAGACTCCAGACTGTGGAGAATGCTGCTACCTGCCTTCTCAAACGTATAAAGGAACGTAATTATCACTTCAAACCCCCTCCTGGAAAATCATTCATTTGAACAGCCCAATCAAAGTCCACCTGACTTCTGTCAAGTCATTTCTCAAGCATTCCCTATTCATTATTTCAACACACATGCTGCGTAAGACTGCCTACTACCTTCACAAGAGTTTAACAACTAAATACTTGAGTTAATGGGATGAAACTCCAAAACAGTGCTGAATAAACTTGGCTTCCTTCAATTACCACGATTAAATAAAATAAAAAGCAAAGCACTGCCAGACAGCCATGCTTGCCGCTATCCCTAAATATATAAATGAGACTTAAGAAGTAGTTAGGTTAAAGCAACCTCAACACAACTAGGCTGAGTTGGAGACTATGCTACCCGCACCTCAAATACCTCATCAATCCAAATCTAACTGAGGTTTATCAAAACTGCTTAGGAGAAACAAGCTTCACAAATCTGTACTTCTGTTACTTGTAACCACTTTAATCAAGAAGTTTATTTATTTAAATGGGTAAGAAAATAGACCCCAGGGGCTAGAAAGAAGGCTCAGCGGTTCAGAGTACTTACTGGCTGCTCCTCCAGGACCCAGCACCCATATGGTGGCTGACAATCACATGTAACTCCAGTTCAGGAGATCTAACACCCTCTTCTGGCCTCTGAAGTCACCAAGCACGCACAACTTGAAAAACACCTCACTACCCTACTTCTTGGCACTATTTTGCTCAATAGACTGATATCTTTTCTATGGGCAAACCCGACAGAACTCAACATACCTCTTCAGTCCTACTCAATTTAAGCATCATCCTATGTAATGTAAACCACAATATAGTTTAAAGCCAATTTTTCTAATGTTTAAAAAAATATAAAAATACTGACATATAGACAGAAAGTTCAGCACACGTAAGGAAATTATAAGACAGAAGACCACAAGATTATATAACAATATAAAGCATAACCAAGGCATGCACTGCAAATTTCAGGAGTCTATGAACAGTAGGTCAAGCTGTCATCAATTTCTAACAAGTCAAACATCTTAGAAACATAGAAAATGACACATACACACACACAGACTGCTATTACATTTTGGACAGCCATTAATTTTGAATCGAAAAAAGCTACTGGATTAAAATTTAAAGAAGGATGACATAGAGAATTCCTTAATAGATGGGTTTATAACCATCAAGGCATTAAAGTTTAAGTGTCAACCAAGCGTAGTGAGTGGTACATGCCTATAATCTCACCTATAATCTCAACATCGGAAAGGGAAGACATAGAATCAGAAACTCAAGGCAAGCCTTGGCGCTATAAGGAGTTTCAGGTCAGCTTGGGTTGCATAAGACCCTGTCTCAAACAAAAACAAAAAACTTTATGACATAGCCATCGACCTGTCCTCTTGATGTTTATTCTCAAGCAATACTCATCTGGAGCTAAGTGTAATCCCAGTGCTCACAAGATTGAAGTAGGGTATCAGTAATTCAAAGCCAATCTATGCTACAAAGCAAGGTCAACTGTGTGTTACATGAGATCCTACCTCAATAAACTAGCCAGGTATGAGGGAACAAGCCTTTAATCCCAGCACCCAAGCTGCAGAGGCACACAGATCTGTGTGTTAGAGGCCAGTCTGTGGTCTGCATAGTTAGTTCCAGGGCAGCCAGAGATATACAGTAAGACCCTATCTCAAAATAAATAAATAAGTAAATAAATAAATAAATAAATAAATAAAGTGGTGACAAAATACTTGAATTGTAGAAGAAAAACTTTCAAACAGATATCTAACTCACAAATTCTAAACATGAGGAGCCTAAATAATGCTTTAAAAAAATTATAATTATTCAGTTCCAATATTCTTATTTCATAAAGGAAAAAGAAATCAAGTATAATGCAAGCACTAAGTCAGTTGGAAGAGTGTGCACAGTACTTCATAAAACCAAGTGTGGTAGTGAACGCCTATTATCCCACCAACACTTGGAAGGCAGAGGCAGGAGGATCAGAAGTTCAAGGTCATTCTCGCCTACATACAAGTTTGAGGCAAGCCTGAGCCACACGAGATCATCCCTCAAAATAAATGAATGAATGAATAAAAATCGTAACAATAACACCAGATTTTAAAAGCCAGGCATGGTAGCCCACACCTGTAATCCCAGCACTGGGAAGCCAATGCAAGAGGACTAATTTAAGACGAGCTTAGGCTACCTACTCAGTTCCAGGCCAATCTGGGCTAAATTAATACCATTATCTTCACACAAACAATAAAACCAAAAAAAAAAAAAAAAAAAAAAAAAAAAAGATCCAAAATTCAATATATAAATAATGGGTTTGAATAACTTATTATAGTCAGAGGATTTACAATTATCTACTACCCAGGTGTGGGGCATATCAGGGATCCTAACACTCAAGACAAAGGAGTTAGCTGGAGTCATGGGCAACCTGGGCTGCACAAAATAAACAATTTCTAAGTGAATAATGGGGCTGGGGAATAAAGTACAAAAGAATTTCTACCATGCACTCTGACTTTTTCCTAGTTGAACATTTATCTCAGTGATAGAATGTTTATCTAGCATGTCCAAAGACTGAGGTCCAATGCCCAGCACTACACATTAATAAATAATAAATGCCTTTTGCTTAGAACCTAAACTGAGATCAAGAAGTGGGGATAAGGGTATAGACCCAATCATATGCTGCATGGATGTATAACCCATTAATTACAAAGGACACTCAGAAGAAGCACCTCTAGGTTAGTAAGTCAATTCTTTGTTCGTGTCAACCACTAAGAGAGGACTCTTCCCATTTTCTAAGAAATAGAATGTTAAGGATGCTCACCTGCTCAGTAATTGAACTCAGATCATTTGATGAAAAATCTTCTTCTTCATTTTCAAAAAACTCATAGTAATTTTCCAGAAGTCCCGCCATTATCCTGCTCACAATTTCTTGCTCTTTCATATCTTCCATATCCGTATAAATGCTAAGAATAAAAGCTTAAATTGAGCTGAGTTCTTAATTACAGGTAAAATGAGACAAGAACCAGTGAGTCACTTTATGAAACTGAGCAATTTATGTCATCATTCTGTACCTCAGTTTCCCTATCTGTAAAACCTACCTAATTTGTACCCTGAACACAGCAATGCTGTGAGAATTAATCAGATAGACTATAAAAAAAGTCATGGTTCATCAAGCATCCTACGATTCTTGGGAGACAATATAATGATTCCATTTCACAAATCCAATTTTTCTAAATTAAACAAAGTTGTGAAATAACTTACTGGAAGACATCTGGACCAAAAACAGCAGCCAAAGAATTTGCAGACCAAATTTCTTCATGATGGGATGCTACATTGGCTAAAAACCTACACAGAAACTTCAACAAACTGTAATTAACAGGTGGAAGCTGCTGCAAGAGGAACCTCAACTTTCTTCCAAATTCATCTTCATTATTATAATCTATAAAACATAATGACAGGTTTTCTTAATGAAGTAAAAAGTAAAGCTCAGATAGTTTGCCAAGTTCACATTACTCCACCCACATTATTATTATTATTTTACTATAATTCAAAACCTCTTCACTTCCTCTGGAGAGGCCAATGCCTTAGGACTTTGCAGTTCACTTAAGTGAAAGAAAAGTTTGAAAAGGGGAGGTGGAGAAGAAAAAGGACTCAGCCTCTCAATTACTGTAGGATGTTTTCCTCACCTATTACTCATGCGCCTCAATTCTCTAACTTTTCTCATCATATTGTCTCTGGCATGACTACACTTGTGTTTCCAAATTAATGCCAACGCTGAGAGGTCAAAATACACTGACCTGCCAGTCAACAAAACTACCAGGGAGCCATCAACAGGCAAGTATCAGTGACAAGTTCCTACACGGACAACTGAGAAAATAAGAAATGAACGGGGTGACAGACAATTTTTTTCTCTCTTGGTGTTCAGAAAATAATCATTAATGGCAATATGACCCAACTTTCTGTTTCTCACGTGGGTTTCTCCTCTAAATTTTCTGGTTTTGTTTTTGGACGATTGGCCCAGACTGGCCTCAAACTCATAGGATTATGGGCATGAACCACCACACTGGCTCTGGCTTCCTTCCCAAGTGAATGTGAGCACACAAGGCAGGCCTTGTGTCTGTTCTATCAACGCGTTTTTATAACAGAAACTGGGCCTTTAGAAACCCCATTAATGGATGATGGTCTGATTTTGGAGAATTTCTCAGAAGTACTTCAAAATGAAGTAATTTATTACTTTCTTTTTTTTAATTTTTCTGCAGGTTCTTAAAATTAACTCAGAAAAAAAATGTTAAAAGGTGACTTATGGTAATGATAATATTGGCCATTTCTGTAAGATAACAGCGGTGTAAAATGTTTTCAGGGTCTGGGGGACCGAGTCAGAAGGACTCTTACTGCACAAGCATTAAGTACCTGAGTTCAGATCCCCAGCACCCCCTTAACTTCTTAAGACCCAGAACGTACATGGTAGAGAACCAAGTCCGGCAAGCTGTCTTTGACCTACACAGGCGTACTGTAGTGTGCACACCCATCCACACCACCAAATAAATGATAGTTTTTTAAAGAGATGGTTCAGTGGATACAACACTTGCCACACAAGCCTGATGCCTTGAGTATTTGGATCTCCAGAACCCATGTAAAAGTGGGAAGTTGAGGAACAACTCAAAGCTGTCCTCCCACATACATACATACACACACACACAGTGTTATACATACACTCTCATACACAAATAGACACATCACATACACAAAAATACAGATTCGAAATTTTTTTTTTTTTAAAGATTTATTTATTACATATACAGTGTTCTGCCTGCATGTATCCCTGCAGGCCAGAAGAGGGTGCCAGATCTCATTACAGATGGTTGTGAGCCACCATGTGGTTGCTGGGAATTGAACTTGGGACCTCTGGAAGAGCAGTCAGTGCTCTTAACCCCTGAGCCATCTCTCCAGCCCCCCAGATTCAAAAATTTTAAACTACTACAAAGGTCCAAGAAGTTGTCATTCCCTTAACTGTATCACATAGAACCAAAGAGCAATGGAGAAAATAAAAAAATTAATCTCTAAAACTCTATACTAAACTGACCACATATCAAATTTCTAAAAGGCAGGGACTCCAACACTAACAATAAATGACTGATAAAAATCCAACTGTTACCTTGAGAAAGCTGCATCAAGTGAGTGTGCAAGCTGCCGGGTATGACGGGCTCGGGGAGCTCCTGCAGGAAAAACCTAAGGAGGCTAATGGCTGAGGGGACGTCCGCTTCCTTAACCAGATCCACCTCTTCTCCACTGTCGTATCTCTGTCGAAGCCACTCCACTGTCTCAGCGTTCCCATTGACTTGAAACAGCCCTTGTTGCTCCAGACCTCCTAGGTTAGTTAGTTAAAGTAAGAATTGAGCTACACCTTCAACTGCCTGCCCACATATACTCATTCTCAACTAAAAATTCTCCTACTTTTGGAAAGGCTTTCCTGGCTCCCCAGATTTGGCTAAAAAGCAAACTGGTCCTCTAGCAGCACACTCTCTCTGAGGGACAGTCTACTTCACCCCACCCTTATAGCCTTGAAAGAGTTCCTAGTACCCCCGCGAAGAATGCTCTCAGCTGGGCGACTGCCATTTCTAGATAAATCAATTTAAAAATATATATACTAAAGCCTTAGAGTTTATATTGTTCTTCCTGCTTCGCACTATCCATACTAAGAAAAAATTAAATCCAAAATCAAAAAGGGGTAGTTGGTTCCTCACGACAAAAGCTAGCCCTCAAAGGAAGGAAATGTATACCATGTTCCTCAATATAGTCCACAACGTGGCGGACTATGAACGGAACCGCATTGTCTGGATGGCCTCCCTGCTGCAGCTCATCAAGTGGAATCCCAAAGATTTTGTTAGCAAGATCGGAGTTGCAGTTACTCAAGGAAGGGGAGGAGCTCTTCCTCATATCTTTTTTGCAGCCAGAAATCAAAGCTGTCTTTTCTGCCAAATGAAAGACAAAAATGAAAATAGAAAAAGAAAAAAAAAAGACTATAATGATTAACAGGTGGCAATATGAGTAAATACATTAAAGAAAAAATGCTTTTACACCTGAATGTGCACTATCTATTAAAATATGTTCCAGTTATCAGGCCCGTGATACAGTCTACAAATAAATCTCAGAGTAATTAGATAGGTTTTCTCTACTACAGAACCTGGTCTGTAATATCTGACTGAACACTTAACAGTGTCAAAAGGTCATCCAAAACTTTTTGGAAAGTGACATTAATATCCCAAGAAGACTTCCACTCTGAAAGTGTAGTGGTAATGCAGTTTTAGGTAGAAGCCAAGCCTGATCCATCTCCGAACCTGCAATATGAACCCTCAATTCACAAACAGGTAATCAGGAAAAGAACCACTTTATAAACTGATGGACCTTTTTAAGACATGGTCTCAGTATAAGCTCAGGTTGGCCTTAAACTCAAAATCCTTCTGCCTCAGCTTCCTAACTGCTAGGATACAACCATATATAGCATGCCTAGCTATCAATCACTCTATAAACTAAGGCCTGATAAGAACAAGAATAATCATTTATTACTATATGAGCAGCTGTAATGTTTTTTTTTTTTTCCAGAAAGGAAAAATGTTTAGTTCTAAGCTTAAACTTTTTTTTTTTTGTTTTTTTGTTTTTTTGGTTTTTCAAGACAGGATTTCTCTGTGTAGCTTTAGAGCCTGTCCTGGAACTAGCTCTGTAGACCAGGCTAGCCTCAAACTCACAGAGATCCACCTGCCTCTGCCTCCCGAGTGCTAAGATTAAAGGTATGTGCCACCACCGCCCTGCTCTAAGCTTAAACTTTCAGTGAGGAAAAAAAAATCCCAGACCTCCAAGCTAGTTCAGAAGAAATAGCTGTCTTCATTTTGTAGAATGGAGACTAGTAAAGAGGAAAAGAGAGAATGCCTCAGAAAGTGAGTCTCCAGTATCTGAAGCATTAGATAACAAGCAGTCCAAATAATTAATTGCTAAACAAAAGGAAAAAAGATTATCTTTAAAAGAAGGAAAACCTTTTTCAAGTACTGATACACCAGATAAAAGGTGAATCCCAGTAGTATCAGGACATAATATCATGAATGTAATAAAACAATATAATTAACGTAATTAATATCATAAATAATTATTGAATGAATTAAAAAAAAAGGTGAATCCCAAGATTCTAAAGTTTGAAAAAGTAAGACTGAATCAGCTGTATTAGCTATCAAGGACTCCATAGCAAGACTAGAAAACAATCCAACCAATTTTCAGGAATGGTAGAAATGAACTTACCAATAAGAAAATAACCATAAATTTACATAGTCTTAGACAAGCAACATCTATTCTTTGATGTACTTGGTGCCGGCTAATTAATACAAAATCTCAAAGTTAATCAAATAGCAGCTAACAACATGAATCACTGATAGCAAAGAATTAAACAGCAGCTATAAACTGCAAACTCCGAAACTCTTCGCAGATTTACGGAGCATTACCACGAAGCAAGCTTACCTTTGAGTACTTAAACACCTAAGGTTAAAAAACGGCTTCTGCACCAGCTACCCTCACTGAGCAAGCATCCTTCTGTCATTTACGGTTGTTTGAGATTATGGCAGAAGATCAGCCTGTAGTTCCTCATTGAAGAAACGCAGAACTCGATCAGTACTTCAGCAGTTAATCTACAAGACAAAAAGACAACGACTGTTTCAACTCTCCTGTCTTTATGTGTGCTTGTGTGTGCGGTACTCTAGTGCTCTCCCTCTCATTCTTTGATCGAATCTCTCACTGAATCTGAAGCTTACCAGTTCAGGAACAGTGACCAGTCAATGAGCTCCCAGGATCCACCTGTCTCCACCACAGAATGCCGGGGTTACAGGATCTAGCAACTATTCCTAGGTAAGTACTGAACAAAACCTTTAAAAAACAAAACCCCTCGAGGGTCTCACTATATAGAGCTGGCTAGCCTCAAGCTTACAGAGATCATTCCGCCTCTGCCTCCCAACCAAATCTAATCATTCAAATACACAAAATTTCTCAATTGTTTTCCATTGCCCACAGCTGTTAGTCCAGGGGGGCAATCATGAGCACATGTCATCTTGCATTTCCAAAGCAGAGTAGTAAACAATACACTAAAATATAACATACGTAGATGTAACACATTAAGGAACTAGAACAATGGTTCTCAATCTTCCTAATTGGTTGGAACCAAGTGCTGGGATTACAGGCATGTGAAACCATGCCTGGATAGCTTATTGTTTTTTAATATAAAACTACAATGTACTTGTTTCTAATCAGAAAAGGGTATTAGAGGAATTCTCTAACTTACTCTAGACAAATAGGTTCCCAGAGATGGAAACTTTTCTCATTTCATTTTAGAGTTGGCAAGAAGTTCCTTTGAGAAAAAAAGGGGGGGGGGCAGAATTTGGGGATGAAGAGAGTTAAGTGCTCTCACCACAAGAATAAAGACTCAGTTTCATCCCTGGCACCTATATAAAAAGCCAGGCCTGGTGGCATGCCCATGTCATCAGTGCTGGGGAGGCGGAGACTGCAGGTCCCTGGGGCGCAAAGGTAGACCAGCTGGTCTAGGATAATCTGCAACCCCAGCTCCTGGTGAGAGACTAGCCCGGAAAACAAAGCGGATGGCTCCTGAAGAACAACACTGCAAGCTGTCTCTGGCCTCAAATGCAAACTCGCACAGGTACACTCGCATCCACATCCACGTGTGCACAGAAGTGTGTACCGATGTACACACACAAAAGCAGCACTGATCTAACCCGTAAGGCCACGGGTTCAATCCTAAACTCCACAAATGAAGAAAGGTCGGGACTATCCTTGTTTGTTTTGTGAGCTCTGAGCAAATCTCCACCCCCAAGACTACTTCATTTCTGTTTCCCCACTTCTGAACTCCCCAACTAGAACCCAACTATGTGAACCGATGCTATCATTTCGAGCACTTCCCACTTCACTACCCATCGGAATCCTCCAACCATCCTGTGAGATAAGGGGGCAGGGACGCCGCTGAGAGCTGAAAACCTGGTCAAGTTCCAGAGCTTGTGACTACAAGCTGCAACTGGCTTTTAAGTGGATGTCCTTTCTAGCTAACAAATACAGATCTCAGTGAAACTGCAGCTTCGAGTTCCCTCAAAAGGTATGAAGCCACAGGGTGATTGCTGCATTGAAGTGGCATGTTACACTCTATTCCAAATCCTTCACTGTTCCTATTTCTAGTTAAAATCAGCTACTCACAAATTAACCTATTGTTCTCTCTTGGAGAAGTCCCAATTCACTCGTCTGTGTTAACACCAATTGTAGACAAGTTCATCTATACATTCCATACTCCCTTTTTTACAACAGTAACTCCTCCCATATTCTTGGCATGCTACAAAAATACTTTATTAACACAGAAATATTCTCTGAAAAGTATTTATTCATTGATTAAAATGGGGTCTTCATTTAATGGGGAGATCTATTTATTGTTTTGTTTTTGAGACAGTGTGTCACTATGGAGCTCTGGATGGCCTGCAACTCCCAGATATGCCTGCCTGTCTCCAAGGCACCAGCATTAAAGGTGTGTAACCAGGTATGCCTTTTTAGTACTGCTATGACAGAATCAGAATCTTGGTATTGAGGTATCTAGTTGAGAACTAAATTTAGGCTGAGAACCTTGTTCCAATATAAAATCAGCTTCTTTGCTGTTTATCTGTAACACAGGATATTATATTAAGTTAATTTGCAGTAATTCATTCATGTTAAGAAATGTCAGCTTTTCAAATAAAAAGATTTAACCCATGTAGAAAATTTTTTTAAAAAAATCACACCTACAACTCAATAACAAGGAAACAACTCAGTTAAAAAATAGGTATGGATTCCAGGACAGGGTCCAAAGCTAAAGAGAAATTCTATCTCAAAAAACCAACCAACCAAAACAAGACAAAAATAGGTATGGATCTGAGATAAATACTTCCCCAAAAATGTGCAACTGGTAAGTGTGCTAGTTGTCGGCTTTGTCAACTTGACACAAGGTAGGGTCATCTGAGATATGAGAGATAACACTTCAACTGAGGAAACGTCTCCACCAGACTGGCCTAGGAAGTCTGGGGAGCATTTTCTTCACAACGATTGATGTGGGAGAATGCAGCCCACTATGGGAAGTGCCATCCCAACAGGTGCTCCTGGGTTGTACAAGAAAGCAGGCTGAGCAAGCCATGAGGAGCAAGCCAGTTAAGCGGCATCCCCATGGCCTCTGCTTCAGTTCTGCCTCAAGATCCTGCCCTGGCTTCTCTCAATGGAAGATTGTGACCAGTAAGGTGAACAAACCCTTTCCTAAGCTGTTAGTGCCGGTGTTTCCTCCTAGCAAGACAACCCTAACTAGGACACTAAGCATAGAAAAGCTGCTCTTGGGCCAACAGGATGGCTCAGCAAGTAAAGGTACTTGCTGCCCCCCAAGCCTCGCAACCTGAGTCCCACCCCGAGAACCTACACAGAGATGGAATGGGGCTTGAGAGCTCCTGGTTAAGAGCACCGGCTGCTCTTCCAGGAGACTCTGGGTCGATTCGTAGCACCCCACAAGCTGTTTACAATCCTGTGTAACTCCAGTTCCAGGGGATCTAGCCTCCCGCACACACACCATGGCATGTAAACCTCACTTACACAAAAGTAAAACTTTTTAGGTTGCCTACTACCAGTCTTTAGGGAAATGCAAATCAAAAGCACCGGAGAGGCTAAAGATGTGACTCGGTAGACAAGAGTGCTCACCTCACATGCCCAAAGCCCTCCTCAGTCCCCAGCACCACATACACTGGGGGTGGTAATCTCAACACTGAGGTGAAGGGAAGAGGATCACAAGTTCAAGGCCAGGGAGAACCCCTAGGTCAATTGTCAGTAGCCCTGTAAAAAGTGCACACGCACAAATTATTTTTTTGAAGGTGGGGGAGGGGATTGTACACATGCTCTGGGTAAAACCTGGTGGTTCTATGAAGAAAAAACTACTTGTTACAGTTGGATATAGTGGTGCCCACCTGTAATGTAATCCCAACACTTGGGAGGCTTCAGTAAGGTTTTTTGAGTGAGGCCAGCCAGGGATACATACAGACCATCTCAAAAAAACAAAATTGTATGTCAACTGTGAAATGATCAATTTTAGGTATATATTTACTATGATGCTTTGAAAAATAATTTGACGACTGGAGAGGAGACTTAAGGGGTAAAGGCACTTGCCATCAAGCCTGATGACCTGAGTTTCACCCCAGAACCCCCCCCCACGGTAGAGAGAGAACCGAAAGTTGTCCCGCCCTGCAATGTGTGCCACGATACAAGAACACACGCACGACAGTTTGTTTAAGCATTTGAAGCCTAGTATGGTGTGTGCCTTTGATCCCAACACCTGGGAAGGGGCGGGGGCAGGAGCTGGAGGTCATTATTCCTCAGCTAGACAAGGAGGTGGAGGCCAATCAGGGTTACCTGAGACCCTGTCTTAAAAGAGAACTGCAGTTTTATTGGTGGGGAAATACTGGTAAATCACTAATTCAGCCACTTCCTATCCTAAAACATCTTAATTTAAAAAAAAAAAAAATGGAAGTTACTTTATCCAACGAAAAACAACGCCACTAAGATAGGCCCTTCTCCATTTGGCAGGAACTTCAGCAGTGTTACAGATACGGGAGAAAATACCCGAATTTAAAAAGATAAAGGGAAGGAACCTAAAAGGCAAATAATGACTCAAACAAGTATTTACTAAGTGCACAGTACTTGCGAAAGCCCAGGCCAAAGATGTACTTCGGGGTTACAAAAGGGGGGAGGGGGGATTGAAGGCACAACTTCACACTAACCCAAGCACAGAGAGTTAATATTCAAAACTATCCTTTACTATCTCCTGCAGACTCGCACGCCACAGCCAACGTTAAGCAGCCAAATACACTGCAGCTGTGGCTGCCATTTTCCGCCCGCCTTCCCCCAAGCTGACTAGAAGGCCGAATAGGAAACCGGATGAAATTATGCAACACTTTTTCGAAGTCAGTTTGGGTTTAATTGATTACCAACAAAGAGTTTAACCATTCCCACTGGGCGAGTGTGCCAAGTGGTTCCACTTCTTGTCTAGCCAGGCGCCCCATCTGAAACTCGACGCCCTACACAGGGACCCCTCGGGCCCGGCTCTGGCTCGAGGGCGTTCTCGATGAGGTCCCCAGTGCACCAACAGCCCAATTTTGGCTATATTCTCGGAGCGACTTAAGGAAGTCAGCAACCACTCATCTCACGTGACGACCTTAAAAAAAAAGGGCGCAGTGGAGCCCGGAATAAACCACTTTCCGCACCCCACCACCCCCCCGCACCCCCTCCTCTGCCCAGCTCGAAGGAAGCGGGTGCAGACAGAGGTGGTGCAGAACGGTGGGCAGGCGAGGCTCCGCGGCGAGGCGCACCCCGACTTGCGCGCACTGCAGCGGCTGGCACCCCAAGGCTGCCACACCCCCCGACGGCCGGGGCCACCGCCTCTTCCTCCTCCTCCTCCTCCTCCTCCTCTTCCCAGCAGACAAGGAGACCCCCCGCCTCGACTGAACGTCCACCGGGGCCGGGGCCTCCATCTCCCCGACCCCGGAGCGCAGCGCCCAGCGGCCAGCGCCGGGTGGGACCCGGGGTGGCCGGGCGGCCGCGGAGGGAGGAGGAGGGGAGGGGGAGGGGGAGGGGGAGGGCCGCCGCGGCAGCCCGCCGCGCATGCGCACGGCCGGGCACCCGCCCGTTTACCCACCGTTGGAACCGCGAAGCCCCGTTCCCCGGCCTTGGCCGCTTCTCCAGAACCCTTGGCGACGTCGACAAGGCGAGGACGGAGGCCCGAAGTGGCACGGCGGCCGGCGGGTCTCCTCCGGAGGCGGCCTGGAGCGCGAGGCTGAAGCGACGGCTGTGGCGCGGGGCCAGCCCGGTAGCGACCCCCGGAGACCCCGGGCGGCGGCGGCGGCGGCGGACGCGGAGAGAGAGAGAGAGAGACACACACAGAGGGGCGGGAGCGGCGGAGGCGGCGGTGGCGGCGGCGGCGGCGGCTGAGGCGCAGAGCCTCCCTAACGGCGAGCGGGAGGGGAGCAGGGTGGAGGGCGAGCGGCCGGGCCGGAAGTGACGCGGGGAGGCGGGGCGAGCTGGCGGCGCCCCGGTCAACCCGGATTCGGCGCCGGGCTGCGGCGCCGCTGGCCCGCCCACCGGTGGGAGCCTTGGTCGGCGGCCAGGCGCGAGCCGCAGGGAGGGGGCCCGGTGGCGTGTGTCGCGGGGGTTTGTCCTCGACCCGGAGGACATCGGAGGCACGGAGGGGAAACTGAAGGGCGCCCGGTCTCTGCGGGGCTGTGTCCCAAGCAAGCCCCGCGGAAGGTTCGGGAAGCCCCGACGGTGAGCATTTCCAAAACCTCCCCGGGAAGCTGCCCATCAAGTGTGAGCACTTAGTGCCTGCGATCTGGGCCAGAGGAGGGGTTCCTGGGGCTCGGCCTCGCCCCTTCCTCCCCATCCCACCCCTACCCCGCTCTACCGAAGTGCCTGACCTAGACTCCGGAGAGAAAACCGAGCCTGGTGCCGGGAGGGCTCGGGATATGGAAGTCAATAGGCCACTTGCTTCGCAGAGGACTTGTGGTACTAGTACCAGAGCTACAGGGCAGGAAGACAGGAGTTACACGAGCCAAGCATTATGACCTTGCTCTCGGCACCTTGCTTATGTGCCCACGTAGACCAGCCTTGCCGCTCCCTCACACCCTTAATAATGTGACTAGGTCATCTCAGTTAAGGGCTTTGACGACTTACATTGAGAAAAACGTACTGTTTGGCAAGGTGAACTATAGTCGTTTCTATAAAATATAAACCACACTGCACGGGTGTGGTGGCATCCCTCTCTAATCTCAGCACTCTGGAAGCTGAGGCCGGAGGGTTGGAGTTGGAGGCCAGCCTGGACTATATAACAAGAGCAAAACCACCCTGAGCTACCTCAAAAGACAGCAAAAATAATAAAAAACAAACCACCGCAATCCCCTACCTACCTGCCTTTGTCAGAAGTCAGTAACCTGGAAAACGTAAAAAAAAAAAAAAAAAAAAAAAAAAAAAAAAAAAATTCACAGACCTTGGCACAAGATTTATGAAAAGTAATCAGCCAGATGTGGTACCCCCGGCCTGCGATCCCAGCATTTTCGGGGTAAAGGCTGGAGGATTGGGAGTTCAAGGCCAACCTAGGCTACTTAATGAGTTTAAGGTAACCTGGACTACCTTGTCTCAAAAACCCACAAAGATAAAAATAAAAAGTCACCCTATGCAACGATCTCTCTGTAAATGTTACAGACCAAAGTGGTTCCCAAACTTCATCAGAGAGACTGAAATCACCTGAGACCTAAAGGTCTCATGCCAGGTGATGCTGTCATAACTGAAGGGCGGGGTCCACAAGAAGTCTAGAACCACAGAATCTGAGTAAGAATATACCGTGGGAGCTGAAGAGAGAGCCCTAGAGCAGTGGTTCTCAACCCTCCTAATGTGTGACCCCTTAATACAGTTCCTTGTGTGGTGATTCCCAACCATAAAATTATCTTTGTTGCTACTTCATAGCTGTAATTTTGCTACTGTTATGAATCATAATGTAAATATCTGACATGCAACCCCTGTGAAAGGGTCATTCAACCCCAAAGGGGTCACAACCCACATGTTGGGAACCACTGCTCTAAAGTTTTTTCTGCTCTTCTAGAAGAACTGAGCTTGGTTCACAGCACCCATGTTAGGGAGCTCCCAACTGCCTGTAACTCCAGCTCCAAGGGATCTGGCCCCCTCTTCTTAGGCACCTACACTCACAGGTACATAACCAAACACAGAAACACATATAATTAAAAACAAAGTCTTTAAAGTATTTGTGTGAGTGTATGCATGCACACGAATGTACATATATGCAGTGGGACTCCCACTCTGTCCAGAAAAGGGTTAACTGGTTCTGATGACCAGGATCATATACCCAATATCAGGGCCCAAACCCTGATTCAAAGCTTTGCGGTATAGGTCAGTGGACAAGCACTTTAGCAGCTTAATACTCAGTACCCCCGCCATCACCCCCACCTCCATCGCCAAAAAATAAAAACCAAAATGGTTTTATTTTGTCTGTGAGGCAGTGTCCACACTGTAGCCCAGGCTGACCTGGAACTCTTGGGGGTCTGCCTGTCTCAGCATCCCCAGTGAAATGGGATTGTCCAGGGTACAGCGTGAAGACTGGTCAGCTAGCTGTGTGGTCTCAGTCCATTCTCCGTGTGATTTATAAATAAATTAGGTTCCATTGAATTCTGAAGTTGTTCTATCCACTTTAGTTCCTCAGAGCCTAATTAAACCTGAGCCAGTGAAATTTTAGTTTCCAAATCTGCCAAACTAGGCCAGCAAAGATGGCGGGCGCAGCAGGCGAGGTGCCGCTGCCGAGGAAGGAGAGAACTGACTCGTACAAACTGTTCTCTGACTTCCACGCGTGTGCTTCTGTACACACACACACACACACACACACAAATGTAAAAAATGATTCTGCCAAACTGGTGACTAAAGCCTTTTTCATAGTAGCTCAATCAAGATGAAGTTTACATTTAACCTTGTATCTTTCTTTAAATGTGGTTTGTCTCATTTTGGAAATGAGAAGTTTTACTAACTGACTTAAGAGAGCCCATGCATGATGATTCACTTGTTAGGTGGAGGCTGGGGGATCAGAAGTTCAAGATCATCCTCAGCTGTACTGTGATTTTGAGGCTAGCCTGGACAACATGAGAGCCAGAGTCAAAAGAGACCAGCAAGTCTGTGACCATACCACCCTGAACTTGACAGATCTCATCCCATCTCAGAAGCAGGGGCAGGCCTGGTCTTGAATGAGAGACTGCTTTAGAATACAGGGTACTTTAGGCTTTGCTAGGGGCAGAGGCAGGCAATCTCTTGAATTCTAGGACAGCCTGGTCTGTCTGCATAGTGAGTTCCAAGGCAGCTAGGGGTATATAGAGAAACCCCATCTCAAAAAAAAAAAAATATATATATATATGAAAAAAATTATGTATATTTTATATATATATAAAACTTTTACATTTTAAGTTAAATATGTTATATATATTAAATTTTTAGAAAGAGGACACACTGGGTGGTGTTGGCGCACACCTTTTATGCCTGCACTGGAGAGGCAGAGGCAGGTGGATCTGTGAGTTCAAGGCCAGCCTGGTCTACAGAGTGAGTTCTGGACAGCCAGGGCTACATAGAGAAACCCTGTCTTGAAAAACCAAAAAAAAAAAAAAGGTGGAGAAAACAAGAGGACACAAGGTTAGGTGGGTAGGGAAGGAGTTGGGATCTGGATGGAATGGAGGCAAGGGTAAAGAAGATCAAAATACAGCGTATGAAATTCTTTTTTTTTTTTTTTTTTTTTTGGTTTTTCGAGACAGGGTTTCTCTGTGTAGCTTTTGGTGCCTTTCCTGGAACTCACTTGGTAGTCCAGGCTGGCCTCGAACTCACAGAGATCCACCTGGCTCTGCCTCCCGAGTGCTGGGATTAAAGGCGTGCGCCACCACCGCCCGGCATGAAATTCTTAAGGGAACTAATAATTGTTTAAAGGAGCTATTGATAAAGGCAACATTTTCAGCTTTTACAACATTTTCTTCAAATAATGGTTTCCGGGAATATACCCATGTTAATTTCTGTGAGACATTTCCTAATTCTTAGAGTTAGAGAATTTGAAAACACTGGAAAATTTCACAAGCCTATGAAACTGTTAAAATTGAAGATCCCAGCAGGCTAGTGAGATGGCCCAGCAGGTAAAGGCTCTTGCTTCCAGGCCTAAGTCTGATACCCAAGGCCCACACAGTAGAGAGAAAGCTCCCCAGCCTGTCCTTTGACCTCTGTCTACACTGTGGTACAGACCCACACATGAAGTAGATAAATAAATAAATGTAAAGGTGTGTTTAAGAAAAGAATTCCACCAGCTTAAACATTCTAAATAAAGCCTCTACCTTATTTACTTTTTTTGTGAGTCCCTGGTTGGAAAATAGGGGCAGTACGACTGCTTCAAACGCTTAATCATAAGCAAGCAAAAGTCATGAGTAACACCTAAGAGCAAAAGGTCCTCCTGCCCCCACTTCCACAGGCCCTTCTTGGCACACAGGCCCTTCTTGGCATAATTGGCTATAGTAGGTGCTTTGTGTGAAGCCCAAGATGGGAGCCCCCCTCTTACCTCTAGGTATCCTAGTATTAAAGTACAGGTTTTCAAACAACTATGACTTGATTCACTGAACATCTTCCCTCGGGATATTCAAGAACCTGCCTAAGAAAACAAATCCTGGATCTTGGTTTTGGTTTGGTTTGGTTTGGTTTGGTTTTGGTTTTTTCAAGACAGGGTTTCTCTGTGTAACAGCCCTAGCTGTCCTGGAACTTGCTCTGTAGACCAGGCTGGCCTTGAACTCACAGAGGTCCACCTGCCTCTGCCTCCTGAGTGCTGGGATTAAAGGGTGTGCCACCACTGCCCAGCTGAATTCTGGATCTTAATAATATAGAGTGTTCAGTATGCAGAGCTTGTGGGTTATAATTTTTAAACTAAAAATTTGATCAGAAGTAGTAGCACAGGCCTATAATCTCAATGGGAGGCAGAGACCTGAGGACCACTGTGAGTTCACAGACAACCTGGAACTACTTAAGGCACCTTGTCTCACAAAACTAAACCAAACAAACAAGCAAACAGACTAGCCATGGAGACGCCTCTGCAGGTAAAAGCATGTGCTGCATAAGCCTGAGACCCTGGGTCAGTCCCCAGAACCCACAGACAGCTGGGTACATCTGTAATCCCAACACTGCTATATCAAGATGAGAGATGGAGACAGAGAATTGCCTAGAAGCTCAGGGGCCAGCTAGCCTGGTGTGGCAGAGCAGCAGAAGCAAGAGGCCCTGACTCAACAAAGTGGAAGGGACAAGAAAGAACTGACTCCCCAAAGTTGTCCTCTGACCTGTACACACACATCACATGCACACACAATGACATTTTTCTTTCATTTAAAAAAACTTCCTTTTGCCATCCCTTTGAATTTGTACAGTGGCATTAGATCACCCACCTAATTGAAAACCCAACGAAGATCCATGAGCTTTGTGATTCCCTTACGAATAGAAGGTCCTGTGATGGCTGAATCACGAAAGGTGAAGCTTTTCCCACGTCTCCCGCTGGGGACAGCAGGCTTGCTGATTCCCAACAACACAGCCTCTAAGCCTTTGAGTCCTCCTCCTCCTGCACCTCACTAGCAAGAGCCACAGGGAGGGGAGAGAAGGAAGAAAGGAGCAGAAAAGGTCTTTCTTCATGTGATCAGTTAATACTCCCTGGGCTTAGACCTTTAAAGCTGAATTTTCCTGATGGACATTTTTATAACTTCAGAGGCCAGCACCACCTGTCCTTCCCATCGTTTCTCACCCCCAATTCCCTTGATCTGAGCAGAATCACTGTATTCGCAAAAGTTTTACTTTCTCATTCAGCCACTTGTTGAAGACTGTTCATCTTTGTGGGGGACTGCCCTGTCGGATAAGATGTAAGGTCCTGGACCAACCCTTAGCATTGTACAAAATCAGTCCTCCGAGTGTGTGTGTGTGTGTGTGTGTGTGTGTGTGTGTGTGTGTGTGTGTGTGACTTTGGTTTTCCTGCAGGTGGCAGTAAAGTGTACGAGTTAATGTGACTGACTGACATTAGTATGACAGCTGTGCAGTGTCTTGAAGAACTTGCTATTGTTGCAAATGTGTTGGACCGCGGTATCTCTGTACAGCCTTCACTGAGACCACAGGAAGCTCACATGAACTTACCCAAAGGTGGGAGGGCAGTCCCACCTTAGCTGGGACTCAGCATTCCTCTGCTCTGCTGGCAAAATAGCTGTCAGCCCTGGGAGTCAGTCACAAGCCCACTATGCCCTCTAACTTCAAGAAAAACATGGCAAGTACTGAGTGGTCCCCTGAGGGCCCCTGTCACCTTCTGGAGGTGAGAGGCAGATAGATGCTTGCCTCTGATAAGATGGCAGCATACAGCCGCAGTCCCCAAAGAAATCCTCAGTAGTTCTTACTTAACCTTTTAACTAAACTGTAGTTAGTGTCGTAGTCCTGCCATTGTCTAGACTTTCTAAAAAGGATGCCCCTCAAAACTCACTTTAATGAGGTGATGGGGAGGCAGGTAATCTGGGAGAGTTGTAATGTCTTGGTACTTCCTTTAAAACAGTAGTTCACCAGCTGTCAGGATGCTTCCATACAAGCCTTGTGACCCGAGTTCAATCCCCAGAACCCACGTAAAGGTGGAAGGAGAGAACTGACCTTACGAGGTTGTCCTCTGACCTCCATGCTCACGCCACAGCACACTGACCCCCTTCCCAAGCACATGCATAATACATAAATGCTTTAATTAAACAACAGTTCTCAACCAGGACATTTGGAGGCAGTGTATAGACATGTAGTTGGGAGATAAACATGGAGCAGACCCAGTAGTAACTACCAAGGATGCTGCTGAATCTCGTACACAGCACAGGCTGCTCCACAGTGGAGACCGTAACTTCTTTTACACTGATTTACTTGGGCGTGGAGGCACACACCTGTGTGGAGGTCAGAGACAACTTGCGGGAGTCAGTTCTTCTAAACTATGGGTCCTGGGGTTCACACACTTGGCCCCAAGTAGTTTTGCCAGGTAAGCCACCTCCCTTGGCTGAGATTATAGCTTCTGATGTAATACATTTCTATAAGCTTGACAGTCATGTCCCAAAATTACATAGATTTTTCTTTTTTTCTTACGAATGCTTAACCTATATATAGGTGTAGAAGTCATGGCTCGTTTTGGGGTTTTTTGGTTTTTGTTTTTGTTTTTTGTCTTTTGTTTTTGAGACAGTCTCTTGTAGACCAGGCTAGCCCTGAACTCCTGATCTTCCTGCCTTCACCACCTCCTGAGTGTTGGGGTTACAAGTGTGTGCTGTCATGCTGGGCTAGAACTCATATTTTGATACATTTCTAGTGTCGAAACTATAACTATTTAGTCAGGATGAGAAGTGTGCAACCTGTGTGTTTCTAAGGAGCCCTCAAGTAAATCCAGAGGAGGAAAGTTATTCTTAGAAAGGGACTATCTTTCACCTTTTCTTTTTGAGATTACTTTTCACACAGTAAAACAAGTATTCCGTCCAACTTCTCTGAACTTGGGTAATATGTATCTCAGAGGTAAGGCTGGGCATCATTTCATTGGAGGGGGATGAATAATTGCTGCAGCTGAGAGCATGTCCTGGATGCCAGGCATCTGCCTCCTAGGGTCATATGTATGCCCAGGACTTCAGTGTCTCCTGTCACCTACAACCCATGCAGAGAATGAAAATAGACCTCGGGCTGGAGAGATGGCTCAGCGGTTAAGAGCACTGCCTGTTCTTCCAGAGGTCCTGAGTTCAATTCCCAGCAACCACATGGTGGCTCACTACCATCCGTAATGAAATCTGGTGCCCTCTTCTGGCCTGCAGGTGTATACAGACAGAACACTGTATACATAATAAATAAATCTTAAAAAAAAAAAAAAAGAAAGAAAATAGACCTCTTGACTCCTTCCACTCATTTGGTAGAATTGAGTCCTTCACGATGGAACAGGCTTGTGCCTGCTAAGAGGAAACTCAGAACTGATTGTCCCCCTGGTCCCTACTGATCTCATCCAGCCCCAAAGCTGTTTGAGTGCTCGAGTGGGTTCAGTTTTGCTCAGTCAAGATTGCCATTGATATCATCAGAGCCATGTTAATAAGAAATGAGCCACAGGAGTTATCAAACACAAAAAGACATTTCTATCCCCAATTCTATAACTTAAAAGGTAAACACACAACCATTTAGTACATAGACACACTGAACTTAGCATAAGAAAACTTGCATTTGAGTTCTAGACCCTGTTAGTAGCCTTATGGCTCTGGTCAAGTCCTGAGGGTCTCTCTTGGCAAAATAGGAAAGCTAATGTGAATTGGTATATCACATGGTGTTCAATGAACAGTATGCTGTAGTATTTTTCCACTCCTCTCCTGCTCTGGGGCCAGAAAACATTTCTGGAAGCACTTTGCTTCTGTAGATCTTTATTGCTAGGGATGGGTCCCTGTGTGAAAACTCTTCCCAGAAGTCACCAAATGTGTGTCCATCTGTCTGGCTATGGGCTTTTTGGTTTGTTTTTGCTTTACTTTTTGTGGCAGTGTTTCTCTATGTAGTCATGGCTGTCCTGGAGCTCGCTATGTAGACCAGATTGGCCTTGAACTCACAGAGATCCTTTTGTCTCTCTGTCTCTCTGTCTCTGTCTCTGTCTTTGTCTCTCTCTCTCTCTCTCTCTCTCTCTCTCTCTCTCTCTCTCTCTCTCTGCCGTGCTGGGGTGTTAAAGGTGTTCACCACCATACCTGGCCCTATTTTATTCTGGGGATCAACCCAGAACTGTATCCTGTATACCCTATCCCTAGTCAATTTGCTTTCAAATGAAAAACCAAGAACCCCCAAACTCTTGGACCACACCTGGATTCTTGGTACTATTTTTAAAATCTACTGAACCTCAAAGGCATTTCTTCTTGCTAGACATGGTGATAGACACTTTTGATCCCAGTGCTCAGGAGCCTGAGAAAGGAGAATCACTGCAAGCCTGGGATCCAAAGTGAGTTCAAACCTAGCCTTCCTACCTAGAAAGACCCTGTCTGGGGATGCGGGGAGGAGGAGGAGGAAAGAGAAGGAAAGGGAGGAAAAGAAAGGAGAAGGGAAAAAGGGAAAAAAAAAAAAAAAAGATCTTCCCTAATTAGAATACTGGTTACACTGCCTGCTTGTAGAACAAGGCAAGGCTCTAGATTCGGATGTGAAAACAAGCAGTCTGGGGAAAGGATGGAGGCGTTACCAAATGGGGAAGGAGATTGTCAGCTCTGATTCTCCAAGAGCAGTGGAATGCTATCCCAGTCCATCAAACTTAGCTCGCAAGACTAAGAACCCATCAAAACTAGTCTTCCAATAAAGGAGAAGCACTCACCATTAGAGAGTAACATTGCTGCCTCTTCTGAGGGATGCACAAGAAGTCTGTCTGTGCCACTTTGCCCAGGACCATTGTACCAGTGCAAGAATGTGTGTTCTTCATAAACACAGAACAACGTTACTAGCTGCAAAGAGAAGGGACTGTTCCAGAGTGTACAAATCCCACGCCAGCACCCAAAATAAAGGCAGACACTGTTTGGCTCTTAGCAACCCAAGGTGACCTGTGTGTCACTTGTGTCCTAATACATATTTCCTGAGCAACTAATTATGAAGTGCTGGGGAGTAGTATTAGTGATCTCTGCCCTGAAAAGGCTTCATCATACATCTCTCTGAAATAGAAAGGCTTTGGAATAGGACCAAAGCCAACACAATGTGGATTCTGGCTGCTATATTCACTCCTAGAGCCCCTGGTGCCAGCCACATCAAGTTGGAGGAGCTGGAACAATCAACAGTAATGCTCATCTTTGCCAAGTCCACAGTTGTGGCCTAATAATTTGGAATTCTTTGTATGACAATAATGTGAGCATTTGCTGTAGACAAATTTGCTTTGGCTTCTTGATGAAATGCCTATGATCATCTATTTTCTACAATCTAACAACATTGTTAGAAATAAATAAGTTAAATGAATACCAGTGAATAGATGTTCCTTTCTTTTTCTCCCTCTCCTTGTATCCATGGAGGGGAAACAAAGTTTATAGAGGCTCAGATTGTGACCTTCACAAAACAATAAAACTTTGTCTGCCTTCTTCGCCTGAAATGGTCTTACCGTTCTGCAGAGCCCATCTCTTCCTCGGAGGCCCTGAGGTCTGGACTCTGACCATCTGGACTCCTTTTCATCCATTTCTCATCGGAGCCCTGCCTGTAGCAAACTGATAGCCAAGTGCTTACTACAGTCCTACTGCAAGGGAAGAATGAAGACAACTACTGTGGAAACACTCATCCAACTCCTAAGAGTGTTAGCCAGGTGTGGCGGCACATGGTTTTGATCTCAGTACTCAGGAGACAGAGGCGGGTGGAACTCTGAGTTCAAGGCCAACTGATCTACACAGTGAGTTCTAGGCCATCAAGTCTACATGGTGAGGCCCTGTCTCAGAGAAAGAAAGAGTCTAGTGTGGGAGCCCAGGCCTGTAATACAGGCATTTGAGAATAGAGCAAGGAGGATCAGGAGTTCAAGGACAGCCTTTGATACACAGCAAGTTCAGAGCCAACCTGGGCTACATGAGACCCTGCTTCAAGCCAAAAGAAAAGAAAAAACTAAAAGGAAGAGAGTGCAGCCATATATAGTGTTGCTTTATAGTAAGGGGGTTTTGGTTTTGGGTTTTTTGGTTTTTTTCTTTTTTTTTTCTTTTTGGTTTTTCGAGACAGGGTTTCTCTGTGTAACTTTGGTGCCTGTCCTGGATCTCGCTCTGTAGCCCAGCCTGGCCCCAAACTCACAGAGATCTACCTGCCTCTACCTCCTGAGTGCTGGGATTAAAGGCGTGCGCCACCACTGCCCAGCTGTATTTTTATATTTATTTTGTTTTAATATGTGTGTGTGTGTGTGTGTGTGTGTGTGTGTGTGTGTGTGTGTGTGTGTGTGTGTGTTTTCAGACAGGGTCTCAGTGTGTAGCCCTGGCTGGCCCAGAACTCACAGAGAACCACCTGCCCCTACTGCCAGAGTTCTGGGATTAAAGGGGTTTGCTACCAGCTTGGCCTTTATGGGAAGGTTTTGCTCTTTGTTTTTTGTTTTCTTTATTGTTTCTTTCTCCTGGAGTATCCATGCAGTAAACAATATTTACTGAGCACTTACAATATGCCAGGCCTGCTGCTAAGTGCTGGGAACAGCGGTAAACTCTGCATTTGAACTCTAGCCTTCAGGACATGGTTCTTGCCTGTTGTGAATGCATTGTGACTATGTCTAAGACTTTGACTTCCTCTTGAGTAACCTACATTCACGGAGCTGGCTTTGTGTCCCTACACAGCCCCCTCTCTAACCTGACTTTGCTCACCTGTACTGGAGATCAGAATTATGTACCTCTAATTGTTAGCCACGTTCCCAGAAGCTGCCAAGAGAATCAAGGGGATGGGGAAAGTCCTTTGTCCACACCTAGGAGTTGCTTCACCCGAAATCCAACTCCATTTAATTCACAGAGCTGCTGCTCACAAACAAGAAAATAAAGCCTCATTCCCATTCGCTTTGCCCAGCATCCCTGTTTGCTAGATGGGTGCTGTGATGCTGAAGTACAACCTACAGGAAGAGGTGACCTCACCAAGTGGCAGAATGTCCTGGTATCTTACAGTTCTGTGGATTTGTCCTCAGACCTTAGCACAACTGACATCATGTTAGAGGCACCATTCTGACCTTAAAACCCAGCACATCAGGAATGCCAACACCTGCCAAAATGGAACAAAGACCTAATCAATTAAAGGCCCCGTCCATAGTTCCAGGATCCAGGAAAGCCCCTTAATGTACTAACCTTGCTTTTTGGTTTCTGTAGTTCTGTTTCTTGCTAATTGTTCTTGCTTACTGAAGTGTGTCAACCAGGATGTGAGTTTTGTGCATAAAAGACCTTTGTAAGGACTAGCGCTTTATGATTTGGGCAAGATTTTCATGCAGCTGCTAGCCAGCGATAAAGACTTTTTATTTGGCTTTAAGAGTGTGTTCTGGCCCGAAGTGGTGGTGGTGCATGACTTTAATCCCAGCACTCAGGAGGCAGAAGCATGTAGATCTCTGTGAGTTCGAGGCCTCTACAGAGCGAGATCCAGGACAGGATCCAAAGCTACACAGAAAAACCATGTCAAAAAAAAAAAAAAAAAGTGTGTGTTCTCCAGTTGGGATGACCTCGCAATATTCTGGAGGTGCCAGCAAGATCCCCAGAGACTAAGACACTGAGACACTGTGGGGTCTCAGACCACCTCTGGGCCAACAGCATGGAGAAGGGACAGTTCCTAGGAGTGTGCACCCTGAGACATTCCAGGGCCCCAGGAATTTCTCCCACCTCTACTCCTGAGCTCCCGAGCCTCCACCCTAAGGGACAGGGTTAGTTCCCCCATTCTGCCTCTAGGGGAAAACACACACACACACACACACACACACACACACACACACACACACACACCTGTGGATCCAAGCCCTGTAGTTCTCATTCTTTTCCTTTCATAATTTGTACCTTCTTTGATAGTTTATATCTCCTTTTCAATCAATGATCTGTATAATTGGAAAACTCAGAACCCACCATTCTCTAAAAAAATACCTCAGGCTCTCATTAGCCTCCTCAAGACACACTTTTACACCCACCAGCCAACCTAGGATGATTGCCAACAGCTCCTGACCATCCTCTTCATAGCTGAGGAGCAGACAGAATCTGGCTAGAGAGTCTGGTCAGGCCATTTGGAATCACTGCCAGATAGAGGGGTGTTGTAGAACAATCTTTTTGTACACTGTGAAGATGTGTTGCTCTCATTGGTTTAATAAATAGCTAAATGGCCAATAGCTAGGCAAGAAGAGGTTAGGCAGGACTTGTGGGTAGGGAGAGAGCTCTCTTGGATGGAGAGGGGCTTGGTGAGAGGAGATGTGGAGAGAAGCAAGATGAATTTGCTGTGCTGATAAAAGGTACCAAGCCACATAGTAGTACATAGACAAAAAAAAAAAAAGAGGGGTTAATTTAAGTTATAAGAGCTAGTTAGAAACAAGCCTAAGCTATTGGCTGAGCATTTATAATTAATAAGTCTCTGTGTGGTTATTTAGAAGCTAGCTGATGGTACAAAAAAGTCTGCCTACAGAGGGGAACTTCTGCCCAGCCTGACTAGGACCCCACACTGACCCATTAAGGATGCTCTGGGCAGTTTTTGCCAGGACCTTTTAGGATGAATGAAGGCAGCTGCTAGAAAAGCTACTGATCTGTCTTAGGTGAGTGAGGTAATACAAGAGCCCCAGGAATCGTCTGTGGTTCCTGAGAGCCTCTTTGAGGCTTCCCGGGTGTTCATGCCTGTAGACCCAGATGTGCCAAAAAAAAAAAAAACCAGTGAGCAACCAAATATTGCTTTTGTTACGTAGTCTCCCAAGATAGTAGGAAGAAACTTCAGAGGTTAGAAGGGTTTGAGGGTATAAATAGGTCCCAGCTATTGGAGCGTGTTCAGAAGCTTCATGATAACCTTGACGCTAGAAGAAAAGCAGAATAAAAGATAGACCTGAGAATCAGTGGCAGCTCTCAGGGAGACGGCTAAGAGAGACCCCAGAGGCGGAAGCCAGAATCTCCTCCAAAAGAAGAGGCTAAAGAAGGACCAATGTGCTTATTGTGTGCAAAAGGAACACCAGGAAAATGAATGCCCAAATTGGAAGAGGCCAGAACTGACAGGGCCAGAGCTCCATTCCTCCGAGTCCTCAGGAGCCTGGGGTAACATTAAAGGTGGGGGGCAAATCTGTCATCTTTAGCACACCTCACCTGAATGTTGTGGCCCTATAAGGCAAGCCCCAACAACCATAAGAAGAACATTTTCCTTTACTTTTTATTGGCAGGTTTTCATTTAGCCCAAGCGGGCCTTGAGCAACGTGGACTCTGACCCTTCTGTCTCTGCCTTCCAAGAGCCATAAGAACTGTACCACTGTGCCCTGCTTCCCCCTGCTCTTTCTTTCTTCTTCTAGTTATCTGGTTCTTTGTGGTTTAAGTTTTCCTTCTTAAATCTGAGTTCTTCTCATGCGTCTGGGATGAAGAAACACCAAGCTTTACCCAACTGTAAAGCTAGATCTAAGCAAGAACTTAAAGAGGGTCTTAGAGAGACAGTCCAGTTCACACCATCACTGTTTTTCTCCTCCTCCTTTTCTTTTTTAGATTTATTATGTATACAGTGTTCTGCCTGCATGTGTCCCTGCCTGCCAGAAGAGGGCACCAGATTTCATTACTGATGGTTGTGAGGCACCATGTGGTTGCTGGGAATTGAACTCAGGACCTCTGGAAGAGCAGCCAGTGCTCTTAACCTCTGAGCCATCTCTCCAGCCCCTTTTCTTCTTTTCAAGACAGAGTTTCTCTGTGTAGCCCTGGCTTTCCTGGAACTCACTTTGTAAACCAGGCTGACCTCAAACTCAGAGATCTGCCTGCCTCTGCCTCCCAAGTGCTGGGATTAAAGGTGTGTACCTCCAGACCCATCTTCATCATTATTTTTCAAATACAAAAATAATGTACGGGCCCCGAAAGATGGCCCAGCAGGTAAAGGTGCCTGCCCATCAAGGCTGACACCTTGCCCATCCCAGTACCCACATGGCAGGAGAAAAGTGGTTCTCTGTTCTCTATACAAACACAGTGGCACAAATGTTCCTATACACACACTAAATAAATAAATAAATGGAGTGAAGTTTTAAGTAATACATATTCCTGGGTTTAGGTACAAAACAATGACCATGTTATAGTAATTGGGAATTCAGAACAATTAAAAATGGGCGATGAGAGGTGGGAGTGTAGCTCAGTGATATAAAGTACTTGCTTAGTATATGCAAGGCCCTAGGTTCACGGTACATAGCTTGCCCGAGGGGGCGCACGCACACGCGCACACACACACACACTAACAACATACAAAAAACAAAATTCTCATTACTCAAGAATATTAGCACACACACGTACTCTCAACGCTCAGGTAGAAGTGGGAGGGTCACTGCAAATCTGAGGACTGCCTGGTCTACATAGTAAGTTCCAGACTAGCCTGGGCTATGTAAGGATGCCCTGTATTACAGTTCATGTCTGGAATACCAGCATTTGGAAGGCTGAGGCAGGAGAATTGCCATGAGTTTGAGGTCAGCCTGAGTTACAGAATAAGACCCTGTCTGAAAAAGCCAAAGGAAGACAGCTGACCAGATGGCTCAGTGGTTAAGAGTGTGTACTCACTGCCCTTACAGAGAACCCAAGTTCAGTTCCCAGCATCCACAAGGCAGCTCACAGCCATCCATAACTCCACTTTCAGGAGATCTGATGCCTCATCTGACTTCCACAGGCTCCTGTACACATGTGATGTACATATATACACTTAGGCATATATACAAAACTAAGAAGTTTTTATGCCGGGCGGTGGTGGCGCACGCCTTTAATCCCAGCACTGGGAGGCAGAGCCAGTCAGATCTCCGTGAGTTCAAGGCCAGCCTGGTCTCCAAAGCAAGTTTATTCCCTTTCCTACAAAAGTAACCCTTGTGAAGGTTATCCTTTTAGATGCCTATATCATGCCTAAAAATACACACAATTTTTAAAAAATAAATAAAAGTATCCCCTAATATCCCATCTACTCTTGGGGGGTGGGTTGTTTTGTTCTGTGAGATCGTACAATGTATGTATGCACGTACATAGCCCTGGCTAATCTGGAACCAGACTGGGCTCAAATCCTCGGAGATCTGCCGGCCTCTGCCTCTGAAGTGCTGGGATTAAAGGTGCTTGCCTCCAGGGCTTTCATCTACTTCTTACACATATTCCACAGATATGTGTCCAACTATTACAGTTGCTTCAGGTTTTTTCCATGAAGAAAGTGCTGTGATGTGCTTGTATATTCATGCATATACAAGATATACATAGAGCAAATCCCTAACAACCAAGTAAAACAAGGAAGAAAAGTCAGACACTTAGCCTGGGTGTGGCAGCACACACCTGTAATTCCAACACTCAGGAGGAGGCAGGAGGATCAGGAATTCAAGGTCATCCTAGGCTATATAGCAAGTTTAAGGCCAGCTTGAGCTATAGGAGACTTTGTCTCAAAATAAAATACATCTTAAAAAGAAAAGGAAATCAAGACAATAACAAATGAACACTTAAAATTTGCTTGAACTTTGACCAACCGCGGATACTGTATAGGGTTTCTTTCTTTGTTTTCTTTTGAGACAGGATCTCACCCTGTCAGGTTGGCCTGGAACTTACTATGTGGCCCAGGCGGGCATCAAACTGACGGTGACTCTCCTGCGTTAGTCTCCCAGCCACCACACCTGGCATCCAGTCGTCTAGTTAGGCTGAGGAGCAGAAGCAACAGCTTCTTCGTGCATTGTACTGAGTTTCTGTCGTGAGGGCAGATCTGCTCCCGGGTCAGCAGTGTGGCCCAGTGAATTCTCCGTCCGTCCATCCGTCCGTCCGTCCGTCCGTCCTTGCCGCCTGTTTTTCTGCTTTCAGTTTTCCTCATTTTGCTCATGAACACAGAGCACTTGGCAGTGAGCCAGCCACCACCTTAGATGGGGTTTTCTGTTTTAAAACAGGGTCTTGCAATGTAGCACAGGCTGCACTGGAACTCGGCAATCCTCCTGCCTCAGCCTCCCAAGTGCTAAGAGCATGGACATGCACTGCCACCTCTAGCCTAATTAAACCCTAGTCATTTTACTCTAAAAGTTCCACTTTCTCTGCCATTTCCCAAAATTTCCTTTTACTCATAGGGAGACCTCAGAGGGAAGGCACTCACCCAGCTCAGCCCAGCAGCCTGGCATTTCACTCCATATCAATGGAAGACTTTCCATCATCCGGTCCTCTTTCCGGAACAAAGCTGAACGCGGCCCAAAAGGCTGTTCAGGCAGACTTAGCCTTAGCTGGCTATTTTATCTCTGTCCTCAGAAGATAAAGAACCAGCCCACAGGACAAGGGTCAAAGATAAATAAAATGGGAACACCGAGAAACAGAGACCTTGGCTCCATTCAGTCAGCATCAGAGTCAGAGCAGGGGACCCAGAGCCTGACAAATAACCTTCAGATGTCTAACCTCCTCCCCCAGGACGGACGGAGGGACAGACGGAATCCTGGGCTATTTTGATTTTTTTTTTTCAAATGCTAGGCAACTACTGTTCACTGAGTTTCATCCAGCGCCGCCCCCACCCCCACCCCGCCCTACATGCTTTATTTTTTATTTTTGAGACAGGATCTTACTGTTTGCCTAAGCTGGCCTTGAACTTTCAATCCTCCTACTTTAACCTCTCAAGTAGCTGGAATTATGGTCTTTGGAGACATGTTTTTAGGATTTACTTGATCTTAAATTATGTGTATGTGGTAGTGGGGTGTGCTGGAGCCCCCTTGGAGCTGGAGTTCCAGTGGCTGTGAGCTGCCTGCTGTGCGTTCTGGGAACTGAACTAGGGTCCTCTGCAAGAGCAGTATGTGTTCTTAACCATGGAGGTCAACCTCTCCGGCCCCTTGGTGAACTTTCAGTCACAGGTGTAAAGAACAAATACACAGTCTCCGCCTCTTCTTTCTTAGGCAATCAGAGTAATTATTGTACAATCCTCTCGTTAAATAGCTCAGGATGAAAGGACTGTTCTTATCTCCTCTGAGTGTGTGGTTCACACCTGTAATCCCAACAATCAGGATGCTGAGGCAGAAGAATTGCTGTGAGTTCAAGGTCACCCTGGGCCAGACTAGCCAGTGAGCATAGCAAAACTGCCTCTAAAAGAAAAAAGAAAAGAAAAGAAAAGAAAAGAAAAGAAAAGAAAAGCACATGGGTTTGGTTTTGTTTTTGTTTCTTTGCTGTGGTTTCTTGAAATCGTAGTAATCTATAAAATACAAAAAACCTGCCATATTAATCATTGTCTTTCACAGAGAAGGCTCATATGAATCACATCTGGGAAACTGCTGAATTCTCTCCCTCCAGGAACATTAGAGAGATAGCCGTGTGAGAAATTTGAAAATTGTTTGAAACTGATTGATGGATACATGAAAGCACACTAAACTATGCTTTCCACCTCTATCTAATTAAAACTTTCCAATAATTATAAAATAAAAGAGTGTTAGGCCCTGGGCTAGGCTCTGGAGATTCAGGTATCTCACAACCACCATTTACCATACTCCAGCTTCCAAAGTACGTTCCTGTTCCCAAGCGTGCTATCCAGCTCATCCAGTCAAGGGTGGTAGGACTGTGTGTCCAGCCCGGAGCCCTGGGAAAACTCCAGCAGCATTCATGAGTTTTATCATTCCTTTCTTCCTGGTCTTTTGTTTTCCTGCGATAATCTAATCTAGGAGGAGCGAGATGTCTGCCAGTTGGTGGGTGGGGTGAGTTGGAAAGAAACCAGGATGGCAAAGAGGCCGTGTGTGTGTGTGTGTGTGTGTGTGTGTGTGTGTGTGTGTGGTGTGGTGTGGGTCTGTGGTGTATGTATATTTGTATGTGATGCATGTGTGCTATAGTGTATGTATGTATGCATGGATGGATGGATGGATGGATGGATGGATGGATGGATGGATGGATGTGTGAGAATGTGGTGATTCTCCTACCTCAAAGCAGTCAAACCAAGTCACAAAAAAAAAAGAACCCATTTCCCAGGAGTAGACTTTCATTCCCTTCAGCTCCCAGAATCTCCTTTTGTGAAAGGCAGACAGATGTTTACAGCAACCTTGTTTCAAATCGTTCTATCACCTGCTTCAGGAAGCAGCCACTTCCATTCATGTGCACACAAGCCCACATAGACACACACACAATAATAATGAAAACATGTAAACTGCCAGCAGTGCTGGTGAGGGAAATAAGAAAAACGTCAGCCGGGCGGTGGTGAAGCTCGCCTTTAATCCCAGCACTCGGGAGGCAGAGCCAGGCGGATCTCTGTGAGTTCGAGACCAGCCTGGGCTACCAAGTGAGTTCCAGGAAAGGCGCAAAGCTACACGGAGAAACCCTGTCTCGAAAAACAAAACAAAAGAAAGAAAGAAAGAAAGAAAGAAAGAAAGAAAGAAAGAAAGAAAGAAAGAAAGAAAGAAAGAAAAGAAAAGAAAAGAAAAGAAAAGAAAAGAAAAGAAAAGAAAAGAAAAACATAACATTACAGGTTTCAGATAGGAAAGGGGGATCTTAACCAAAGTTAGCACTCCGCTCTCCCCCAAAAACTCCCAACAGCTCACCCATCCTGAATATGCCCACTCGCTCCTTTGTCTAAGTGTAAGGAAAGTGGCCGAAGTTTTACTGACAAAAATTAGCTCAGGTCGAGCACCTAGTGATAGGCATGAAGGTTCAGGCCCCAGCACGAGACAACAGCAACAGAAAACAACCACCAGAACGCCTATTCTTGCATCTAGGACACCACAGTTTCAGGGGAGGGAGGTGGGCAAAGTGAAACCCACAGAGAAAAGACGGCTGGAGAAAAGCCCCTCGGGGTCGGGGCTGGGGGTGGGGTGGGGTGACTTTGGAGGCGACTGACTCAGCCCGGAGAAGGCTACCCTGTCCTGGCAACCCTGTTGTCACTGCTGAGAAGAACTCCAGTCCTTGAAGGGATGCGAGGCCACTTCTGAGAGGTCTCCTGCTTCCGGCACACCGGCTCTACCAGGGAGCTGGCGGGAAGTTGCAGAACTTGCAAGCTCCAGAAAACACATCCCTTCCCAGCCTCCCATAGAAAACCAGGCAGTGAGAAGGACTGCCAAGGCTGAAAGCATTACCTCATCAGGATAAGCCCCCATTGGCTGACTACTCCCGGGCAAAGCTTGCCTTTAACCCTCTGCAGGAACAAACAGTACGTGTATGTGACCCCACTTTCCCTCACTGCCTCTGGTTTTCATATAAGGAATATGGGTAGCTATGGCAACAACAGATCTTTCTCTCACACTTTTCAATAAGCGTACCTATTTATACTAAAAGGTCCTTGTGAGGTCGACATACCCCCCCCCCCAATTATTTAGGAACCATCTGCAACAGGTTGTTACATGGGGGGTAGATAGGAAGGGATGATGCAAGTGAATTCTTAATCTTTTTCTAAACTTGCAGTGGAATTGCCAGAGGGAACAAGACAAAAAATAATTAACAAAAAAAAAGTTCTGAGAATGAATTCAGAGTATAGTGGCCACACCTTTGTTCCAATACTTGTGAGGCAGAGGCAGGCAGATCTATTGTCTATTGTTTATTGTTCTTATTATTTTATTTGTATGTGTATGACTGTTTGACTTGCATGAATATCTGCACCAAGAGCAGTGTCTGCAGAGGCTAGAGAGGGTGTGGGACCCTCTGGGACTGGAGTTTCACGGTTGTGAGTCACCGTGTGGGTCCTGGGATTAGAACCTGGGTCCTCTGCAAGAGCAAAAAGTGCTCTCAACTGCTGAGCCATCTCTCCAGTCCCATTTTTGTTGTTGTTGTTGTTGTTGTTTGTTTTGAGTTTGTTTGTTTCTTTGTTTTTGAGGCGGGGTCTCTCTATATAGCTCTGCTTATCCTGGGGCTCGCTGTGTAGACCAGGCTGGCCTCCAACTCACAAGTCCTCCTACTTCTGCGAGGCCGACACATCCAGCCCAATTTTTCATTTCTTTGAGGCAGGGTCCTCAGCACTCTGGAGACCAGCTGGCCTGGAGCTCACAGAGATGCACCTACCTCTGCCTCCTGGGTGTTGGGATTAAAGATGTGCACCACTCAGCCCTTTGAGATCCTGTCTAAATTTTTAAAATCTGAGAAATATTGAGAAGAAACAGCCTCTGGTTTTTTTTGGGTTTTGTTTTGTGTGTGTATGGTTTTTGGTTTTGGTTTTAGTTTTTGGTTTGGTTTTGGTTTTTGAGAGGGTTTCTCTGTGTAGCCCTGACTGTCCTGGAACTCTCTCTCTGTAGACCACGCTGGCCTCGAACTCACAGAGATCCTCCTGCCTCTGCCTCCCCACCACCACCACCACCACCACCACCAGCTAGCCTCTGTTTTTTGGTTGTCGTTTTAACAACTAATTTTCTAAAAATTATCCTCATAAACGGCACCCTCCATTTTTTTTCACAAACACTGCCAAAAGACATCCTAATCTGTACAAAAGCAAGTAAACATGATCAAACGGAAGTCCAAGTTTATGGCTTGCACTCGGGGGTGAATAAAGTACTCAATAAACCTGTCTTCCTGTTACGAAAACTCGTACTCCACAGGACGGAGAACAAAGGATTGTATGCTCCAAAAGCTTTGCT
The DNA here is from genome assembly GCF_949786415.1 of Peromyscus eremicus. Classification (NCBI taxonomy): domain Eukaryota; kingdom Metazoa; phylum Chordata; class Mammalia; order Rodentia; family Cricetidae; genus Peromyscus; species Peromyscus eremicus. Next base: position 23,572,425 of record NC_081435.1, read on the forward strand.
TAGTGATTAAAGCCACAGGAAGGGAGGGAGACACAGTTTGGGAGACCGACGTTTTCCCACCAGGTAAAAGCTGTAAACCCTGGGACTGGCAAGACGGCTCAGCTGGTAAAGGCACTTGCCACCAAGCCTGACAGACCTAAGCCTGATCCCCAAGACCTGCATGGCAGAAGAGAATCCACTCCACAGGTTGTCCTCTTGACCTCTACATGTGCACACTGACATGTCCATGCACACATTTATACACATACACGAATAAATAAAATGCAATACTTTTTTAAAAGCTATTAGCTCTTACCTAAGAGCTAGTTTACAAACAAGAAACAAAAGCCATGCTTGTTGAAAATACTGAGCTGACTGAGGAGGGTGGTCTAGCTCCAGACCATAGGGAAGGTAATTGTATCTTTTCTTCTAAATTATTATGAATTTATTTATTGTATCCCAGGCTGATCTCAAGCTCATCGCGTGGCCAAGAATGAACTTCTGATCTCCTTCCTCTACTTGCCCGATGCTGGGGTTACAGGCATGTGCCACCATGCCTTGTTTAAGAAGGGCTGGGGTCAGACCGGCTCAGCCTGCCTTCTGCGCACTGAGCCACATCCCGGCTCTTGTGTAATTTCTAAATTCCAAACTGTCGGGAGATTATCATTTGTTGTTGGGTCTGTAATGGTTCAAAAGCAGCAGTGCTCAGTGAACTAGCTTAAAACAATGGCTGATTTGCTTTTTCTATAATGCAGCTCACACTTGAGACACCTTCCATAATGTAGCCAAGCCTGTTTTTAACTCAGTCCAGACTGCTGCCAACAGTTTCCTGACCTGTTGGGGGTCTATGGAACTTTTTTTTTTCTTTTTCCTTTTTTCTTTTTTTTTTTTTTTTTTTGTTTTTTGAGACAGGGTTTCTCTGTGTAACAGTCCTGGCTGTCCTGAAACTTGCTTTGTAGACCAGTCTAGACTCAAACTCAGCGAGATCCACCTACCTCTGCCCCCAAGTGCTGGGATTAAAGGCGTGCGCCGCCACCGCCACCGCCACCGCCACCGCCACCGCCACCGCCACCACCACCCATCATCTATGGAACATTTTTTAAGCAGCAATTTCCACAACAGAATGATATAATGATATAAAATAGAACCAAACACTAAAATCCTCTGGAGAGAACAAATTCTGGTTTGATGAACTGTGCCAAGTAGAGGCTGTGGGAATGAGACAAGGGTTACTCACTTCGGTGGTCTTGCTCTGGTGTCTTGAAGACCCTCTGTTCTTAGCCACCTTTGCTCAGTCAGCTGACATTCTCCAGGCATTGTCTGCTGCTGTCAAACTGCTGTTCATTCTGACTTTGTCTCCACTACAGCCACAAACACAATTGGGAGACACGTGCTCCCTTGTACAAAGCTCCTGCGTAGTTTTTAGCGTTTGTTGAGCACCTGGGATATGCCAGGGACTTTTCATATACTGGAAGTTCCCAAACTTTCTCTATTCAAAGAACTCATAGTGTCTCGGGAATTTTCCACCGTGTTCTCAGGCCAAAAGAAATACCTTCATAGGACTGGGAGGGTAGAAGCGCTTTTTGGTTGGCTTTTATTGTTTGTTTGCTAATTTGGGTTTAGTTTGGGGTTTTTATTTTATTTTTTATGTATATGGGTGTTTACCTCTGTCTGTGCACTGCATGCCCGGTGCCTGAGGAGGCAGGAAAGCAGCATTAGGTTCCTCTGGAACTGGAATTGCAGGCAGTCGTGAGGCCGCATATGGGTTCTGCGAAGCAAACTCATTCCTCTCAACCTCCAAGCCATCTTTCCAGCCCCGTGATTTGGGGTTGTTTCGATTTTGGTTTTGTTTTGTTGTTTTGTTACAGGGTCACACTGTATAGCCCTAGCTGGCCTCCTGCTTCAGGGCCTCCTGAAGTGATTCTCCTGCCTCTGTCCCCCGAGTTCTAGATATATGCCACCATGCCCTGCTCTAGTGCTCGCTTTAGAGATAGGGAGGGTCTCACTATGCGGCCCACACTGGCCTCCACCTCCTGGCAGTCCCGCTTTGCTCTGCCGAGTTTGGGAATTGCAAGTGTATACCACCACACCTGGCTGGTTTCAGTCAAGACAGGAGCCTTTAGGGTGGTGTAGCTGGAGACAACCTCACTGTCTTTAAATGATTTATTTTAAAATATAACAGAGGGGCTGCAGAGATGGCTCATGGTTTAGAGCATGTGCTGCTCTTCCAGAGGACCCAAGCCAGGCTCTGAGACCAGCTCACAACCACCTGTAACTCCAGCTCCTGGGAAGCCAGTGCTCGTCTGGATTCCATGGGCACTTTGCACATGTGATGTGTGCAAACTCGTGAATGCACATGTGAGCGCACGCGCGTGTGCGCGCGCACACACACACACACACACACACACACACACACACAGACACATACACACAGAAAACTAAAACAAAACAGACACAGAAAATGGCAGATGAGTGTGTGTGTCTAGAGGGAGGAAAGGTAAGGGAGGGGCAGAGGAGGAGTTACGTGGAACTATAAAGCCAATGTCTACATTTTAGAACACAACCAGATCACAAAATAAAAGCCAGCACCTCTAAAGGTCCTCCTTTGGACACAGTCCCTACCTCTTTTTAATTTTATTTTTAAGATGGAGATATGTGTAGGTGTGTGCACTTGAATGTAGGTGCAAGTTGAGGCTAAAGGGAGCCTTAAGGGGCCAGATCTTGGGGAGCTGGAATTACAGGAAGTTGTGAACGGCTCAGTGTGGGTGCTGGGACCCACACTTAAGTCCTCTGGGAGAGCAGTCCATGTTCTTAACCATTGAGTCATCTCTCCTGCCCTCCTACCTCCTACCAGAGACCCAGTAGTCTTGACTTTTACAATCATTCTTCATTTTTCTTTGTAACTTTACAGACTATTCACACGTGCACAAATACTATATGGTTCAAGAAACACTTCCCTCCAGGCCTTGCCTTCAGCCTGTCATTCCAGCTGGGCCGGCTTCCCTCGGACACACCTGCAGTCACACCAGACCCCTGGCTAAACTGCTTCTTGAGAAACTGCACAAAGGCAGGAGACATGGTGGAGCACCCCCAAATTCCCAGGTATCAGAAGCAAGGTGAAGGCATGATTCTCAAGACTTCCAAGCCAGGCCTGGTGGAGTGACCCACGCCTTTAATCCCAGGATTCAGGAGGCAGAGGCAGGTGGATCTCTAAGTTCCAGGCCAGCCTGATCTACAAAGTGAGTTCCAGACCAGCCTAGTCTACATAGCCTCAGGTGTGTAGTGAGTTGGAGATTAACCTAGACTATATGAGATCCTTTCTCAGAGTGAGAGAGAGAATAAAAACTCTGTATCTAAAATGTCTCTATTATACCCATACATATGATTCATAATCTGGCAGGATAGAATTCTAGGTTAAGAGTCACTTTTCACCAGGCGGTGGTGGCGCACGCCTTTAATCCCAGCACTCGGGAGGCAGAGCCAGGCAGATCTCTGTGAGTTTGAGGCCAGCCTGGTCTACAGAGCAAGATCCAGGATACAGGCACCAAAACTACACAGAAAAACCCTGTCTCAAAAAAACAAACAAAAAAAAAGTTTGTTTGTGTGAGTGGTCATGGCTGGGTGTGCCTGTATATACCCATCCCTCAGACCTGGAGTTGCAGGCATTTATGGGACACCTAGCTTGGTGTACAGGTGCTAGGATATGAACTCTGGTCCTCATGTTCTCCAAGTAAATGCTCTTAACCATGGAGCCCTTTCTCCAGCCTCTCGGGACTTTGAAAGACCTTCAGTGTTTTGTATGACTTGTTGTTTTATTTGCAGGTTTTTTTTTAAAGATTTATTTATTTATTATGTATACAGTATTCTGCCTGCATGTGTCCCTGCAGGCCAGAAGAGGGCACCAGATCTCATTACAGGTGGTTGTGAGCCACCATGTGGGTGCTGGGAATTGAACTCAGGACCTCTGGAAGAGCAGTCAGTGCTCTTAACCGCTGAGCCATCTCTCCAGCCCCTAATTGCAGTTATTTTTTGTTGTTTGGGTTTTGTTTTTGTTTTTGTTTTAAGACAGGGTCTCACCATGTTGCCCACGCTGGCCCTGAATTCAAGAATCTTCCAGCCTCAGCTAACCTCAGTACTGGGGTTCCCATCAAGTACACTACACCTGGCTGCATTTGAGCATCTAATGTTCTTTGAGCATTCTGAGGTTATCTTCTGTCCCTCTGGGCAAGCTGCATGTTTCATCATTGGAAGCTTCAGGGTCTGTTCTTCCCACCTGGTCCTGGAACATGGAAGTCATGGCCATTAAGCTCACTCCTCGGAAAAGCAGATCTTACCCCTAAGCTCCTGAGAGTGTTGCCATGAGCATTCATGGGCAACCCTACTTAGAGAACACTTGACTGAAGGCATTCCAGAACCAGCCAGCAGCCAGTGACTGACAGTCTGGGAGGTGAAGGCCCAGCTCCCTCACCTCAGCTGGTATCAACTCTGCAGGGTCCCGCCAGCCCTAGTATGACTGTGGTATGGTGGCTTGAGGTCTTCACGGGTCCTCCATCACAGCCCAACTTCTCTGCTCAGTCTTGTTTCTCTGATGATGTTCTACTCATCACAACCAGTCCAGCCTGTGTTCTTGTTAACGCTTGAGTGTGATGGCCTTCTGTCCATCACAGCAAACCCACTCAGCATTATACCAAATGGGGACACACTACAAGTATTTCTTCTGTTCTCTCCATTTTTACTCTGTATAGTGTTTGAGTTCTCAGCCAGAGCAATAGACAATAGGAAGAAATAAAAAGGATATAAATTTGAAAAGAAAAACATTGGACTGGAGAGATGGCTCCGTGGTTAAGAGCACTGACTGCTCTTCCAGAGGACCTGGGTTCAATTCCCAGCACCCACATTGTTAGAATTCCTAGCCACTCCCACAGCTACATGACAGCGTGCGTGCACTGGCAAGATGTTTAGTAACCCCGGGGCCTTACATCCTACGCAATCTGTGTGCTGCGCGATCATGTAATCTATGCGCATGTGTGATGTGGCTATGCCAGCCTATATGCGCATGTGTGGGAGAAATCTATAAAAGCGGGTTCCACATATCCCTCTTCTCTTCCTGCACGATTTTTCCATAGGTCTCAGCACCCCCTTCTCTTTCCCCGCTTAGTAAACTCTTATAGCGGGCTTTTTTGTACCTCGTGGCTTTTCTAGCATGGTAAACAGCACCACTTAATGAATAACATTGGTGCTGAGACGAAGCAGGCCCTCCTGGCGCTCTGCACCCTGGACCCTGTACCGAGGTTTACTCTATCTACCACTGCCCACTTTTCCATTTGCCCGTCTGCCGGACCACTTTGCACAACACCGGCTGTGAGTTTTCCCTTTCCAGCCAGCGTTAAACAGTCCCCTGGACCCGTGGGAACAACCATAGATTGTCCTGCATCCCTCTGGTGTCCCTGGGGTCGGGGAAACCCCTGTCCCGGCCTTCATCAGCTATGGTCAGCCCCCATCACAGGCTTTAATCTCTAGACATTTCCCACGACTGCAGTCTGAGATGTCGTTCTTGCTATCAGACACCCCCCCACACACACACACACACACTCCACTTTGGGCTGCCTAAACCCCACCCTCATTCTCTCGTTTGAGGAAGCATTGAATGACTTGTACCTGCTGCTATCAGACCCCCAGGGGGTCCTTGCTATGTACACTCTGGCCTGACAAAGCACTGAATGACTTGTGCCAGTCATCAATCCTTACTTGATCTTGGGGATGCCTGAGATTGTAGTCTTGGATCACATGTTGTTGTTGTTTTTATTTTTTCTCTCTGCTGCGGTCATGGGAAATAAGGCTTCCTCCTATTCGTCTCACTCCTCCTCTGAGAAATGGCCCAAATATCCCTTAGATAACAATAAAAAATGGCCACTTAATGGCTCCATGGACCCCAATATTTTACGGGAATTACCTAACTTCTGCCAGCGAATGGGCAAATGGAAAGAGTTACCTTATATGCAAGCCTTTTTGACCTCAGCTCCAAACCCTGCCTTCCTGATTCCTCTCTCCTGCCCACGTGCCCCTAGCTGTGCAACCTGAACCTGAGGAATCTCTGACCACTGCTCCGGACCCTGCCAATGACCCTCCGCCTGTCCGACCTCCCGCTCCCACTCCTGGGCGTCTGCCCCTTCAGCTCCTCCTCTAGCCCCTCCTCCTCTCCGGTATCAGGCTGCTCCAACTGCCCGACTGTGGCTCCCACCGTCTCTCCTCCTGTCACTCGTTCTCGAGCTGCCCTGAGAGGCGCAGACAAGTTTGGGATCAGGCTAGGATACATGCACATGAGGTTCATCAAACCAGTGCTGCCCATCCACCTGGGACTGAGGCGGTTCCCGATAATTCAAGATAAGGAAGAAAATCCATCTCATTACTTAGAACGGCTTACAAAGGCTCTCTTACAATATACTAGCCTAGATCCTGAGAGCCCAGAGGACAGACAGCTCCTTATGACCTACTCTGTCTCACAGAGCTTCCCTGACATCAGAGCTAAACTTAAGCCTCTGGAGAGAGGGTCTCTGACCCCACAGGCAGAAGTCTTAGCTGTGGCATTTAAAGTGTGCCATGGGAGAGATGAGAAAGCCCATAAATAGAACTGCTAAACGCTGGCACACGCTATCTGACCGGCTGCCCGAAGGCCTCCAGGTCCCTGTTTTTAAATGTGGCAGAGAAGGCCACTGGGCCTGTGCCTGCCCTGCCCCATGTGGGCCACCATCTGGGCCTTGTCCATAGTGCCATCAAGAGGGACACTGGTCAGCTGACTGCCCCTGTGCATCTCATGGTATAGGGACATCAAACGAAGATCACCCTCCAGCCAATCTCCTAGGCTTGGCGATTGACAATTGAAGGTGCCATCTCTCACGGGGAGCCTAGGGTAGCCATTACAGTATCGGGGTGATCCATTTCCTTCCTTTTGGACACTGGAGCCACTTACTCAGTCCTGAGGGAGTTTTGGGGTCCTACCTCTCCTCGTTTCCCTATTGTCGGGGTAGGGGGACAGCCTTACCCACCTCATCAGACCCCACCACTTAATTGTATTTTCAGGGAAATCCCTCTCGCCCACACATTTTTAGTTGTGCCAACCTGCCCTGTGCCCCTAATGGGAAGAGATTTTCTAGCTAAGGTAGGAACTTTTATTTTGTCTGCTCCCCACATTTGCCTCACTCCAGACTCATCAGCAGCTCCTCTCCTCCTCCTCCTCCTCCTCCTCCTCCTCCTCCTCCTCCTCCTAGCCACCCAGCCTATTAGCTCTAACATTTCATTTCCCTTGACAGCCTCTCAGGTGAAAATGAAAGGCATGTTCCTGGTTTCTCTCTCTCTCTCTCTCTCTCTCTCTCTCTCTCTCTCTCTCTCTCTCTCTCTCTCTCTCTCTCTCTCTCTCTCTCTCTCTCTCTCTCTCCCCCCCCCCCTTGCTAACACTAACCAATAAAATTCTGATAGCAGAGTACTAAACATAATATCATGGCTACCAGCTCAAGATTTTAAATTCCCAGTGGCTGCTTCTTAATATGTTTAAAAATTCTTCCAAGCTCTAGAGCCAGCCTGAATCCACCTGGACAGGTCAGATGCACTTCAGATAAGTATAATTCAAACTTTCCTGGTCCCAGGACCCCCCTCCCTCACCCTGGAACCCCTCGGGAACCCCCACAAGGTAAAATCTTTTCTAAACTTTCTCTTTTGCCTCGCTAGCTCCTTGTTAGACGCAGTCACAGAGCGCGAAGCAGCAGAAGGTGATGGACAATTCCCAAAGCAGCGAAGAACAATCCACTACCTCAGGACGTCCAGCTATTCCAAAAGCCCCCTTTCCTACCCCTAAAAGTTAACCAACAAGCACGGGGTCAGCCAGAAGCAGTTGTGGGAGACACGGTGCCCCCATCCCGTTCACCCATCTTTATAAAAAACAAAGAGTCTAGAACATTAGAATTCCTAGCCACTCCCCCAGATACATGACTGTGCATGGGCTGGCAAGATGCTTAGTCATCCAGGGCCTCCTGTCCTGCACAATCTGTGTGCTGCGTGATCACGTAATCTATGTGCATGCGAGACGTAGCTACGTAAGCCCATATGCGTGTGTGGGGGGGACTCTATAAAAGCAGGTTCCACATATCCCTCTCTTCCTGCACGATCTTTCCATAGGTCTCAGCACCCCCTTCTCCTTCCCCCCTTAATAAACTCTTATAGAGGGTTTGTTGTACCCGTGGCTTTTCTCACATGGTAAACAGTGCCGCTTAATAAATAACACACATGGCGACTCACAACTGTCTGTAACTCCGGTTAGCAGAAAATACAATTTTCTACACTTAAAAGATCCTAAAGCTTCCCCTAAGAAACTCTTAGAGCTGATAAACATTGAGCCAGGGTAGAAAATCAACAAAAGCAGTAGCTCGCTCTCTCCCCTGCCTCCCCCTCCTTCTCTTCCTTTCTCTTCTTCTTCTTGGGATGAGACAGACTCTCAAAATTGGCTCGGAACTCACAAAGTAGCTGAGGATAATCTTGAACTTCTGACCTCCTGTCTCTGTCTCCCAAGTACAAGGATTACAGGCATATGTCACAAAGCTGAGCTTCTAGCCGTATATTTTCTATACACTGATTTTCTTTCCATGCTGAGAAATGAATCAGGAAAACAATACCATTACACTAGTTTGAAAGAACAAACTTTAAGAATGAAAGAATCCGTGTGAACGTCAACAGTGAAATAAAAACCAACAAGACTGCTCGGGGAGTAAAGCATTTACCTGGCAGGTGTGGCAGCAGCCAGAGTTCCACCCCACGACCCACGTGAAGGAAGAATGAGAGCATCAACTCCAACAGTTGTCCTCAGACAGTCACATGTGCACAGTGGCACTCACATGCACATGTGTCACGCCCACACAATAATAATAAAAACACTTTAAAATCGAGGTGATGAGAAGGCTGAGCAGGTGTTGTCTGCTAAGGCTGGTGATCTGGAATTCACATGGTGGGAGAAGAGACCTGAGTTCACAAGTTTCCTCTGACCTCCACGCACTCACCCCCACCCTCCATAAATAAATAAACGTAGTTGTTGTTTTTTTTTTTAATCTTAAAAAAGAAAATGAAGCCAGGTGTGGTGGCATACACTTGGGAGGCAGAAGCAGGAGGATCTCTGTGAGTCCAAGGCCAGTCTGGTCTACAAAATGAGTTCCAGGACAGTCAGGGCTGTTATACAGGGAAACTCTGTCTTGAAAAAAATAAATAAATAAAATAAAATAAAGAAAGAAGGGGTTGCGGGGCGGTGGTGGCGCACGCCTTTAATCCCAGCACTCGGGAGGCAGAGCCAGGCGGATCTCTGTGAGTTCGAGGCCAGCCTGGACTACCAAGTGAGTTCCAGGAAAGGCGCAAAGCTACACAGAGAAACCCTGTCTCGAAAAACCAAAAAAAAAAAAAAAAAAGGTGTTGGGGATTTAGCTCAGTGGTAGAGAGCTTGCCTAGCAAGCACAAGGCCCTGGGTTCGGTCCTCAGCTCCAAAAAAAAAAAAAGAAAGAAAGAAAGAAAGAAAGAAAGAAAGAAAGAAAGAAAGAAATGGGTGTGTTGCTGGCCATTTCTAAGACGATTACAGCATTCTCTTGTTGTGTTTTTTTAATTTTTTTATTTTTTATTTATTTTTTTTTTGGTTTTTCGAGACAGCGTTTCTCTGTAGTTTTGCGCCTTTCCTGGAACTCACTTTGTAGACCAGGCTGGCCTCAAACTCACAGAGATCCGCCTGCCTCTGCCTCCCGAGTGCTGGGATTAAAGGCTTGCGCCACCACCGCCCGGCCTTAATTTATTTTTATTTCATGTGCATTGGTGTTTTGCCTGCATGTAGATCTGTGTGAGCGTGTTGGCCCTCCTGGAACTGGAGTTACAGACAGTTGTTAACTGCCACATGGGTCTGGGAATTGAACCCGGGTCCTCTGGAAGGGTAGTATGTGCTACTAACTGCTGAGGCATCCCTCCAGGCCCGTCTCTCAGTGTTTTGTGTAGTCCCCTCCCCTTTAGTGTAAGCTGGCTGGACAAACTGATGCATTTGTAACAAATAAAATACAAATGTCATATGACATCATTTTCGGATGTAGTTATAATAAGTCTACAGCTTCTTGGGTGTTTTCTCTCTTCCTCTTGGATCATTTACCCCTGGGAAAGCCGCCAGCTACGTAATGAGACAACCCCACGGAGAGTCCACTGGGTGAGAACCAACCTGCCAACCATCCTGTCAGTGAATTTCATGAGCAGTCTCCCTCCTCACCCTTGCTGGATCCACAGCTGAGAACTTAGCACCCACCACAGCCTGCAACCTCTTAAGATCCCAAGCCGGAAGCACCCACTGAAGCCATCTGGACTCCAGATTCATAGCAGGGTGACAAAGGGAGCCATGTGCAGAGTCACAATAGATAATAGAGACTGCAGACAGGTGTGGCACATGTCTATAATCCCAACACTTGGGAAGCTGAGACAAGTTTGAGGTCATCTTCTAAGCTATGAGTTCCGGGACAGCCTAAATTATATGATCCCAGGTCTCAAAAGAGAAAGGTGAGCCGGGCATGGTGGTGCACGACTTTAATCCCAGTACGTGAGAGGCTGAGGCAGGTGGATCTCTGTGAGTTTGAAGCCAGCCTGGTCCCAGCCAGAACGACATAGTGAGACACTGTCTCCAAAACAACAACAACAAAACAAACAAACAAAAACAGGAGAGGGGGGGGGGGCGGGGGAAGGTGAGTGACACCTGGCTTCTAAGGGCTGGTGATGCTGTTAAAAAGTAGTGTACGTGATTAGTTTGCAGGAAACCTTGGGTTTGATCCTCAAAACTTATAAACAAACAAACAAACAAATAAATGAATGAATCTGGAGCCAGCTCAGTGGTTAAATTGTAAAAGCATGGGCTGCTCTTCCAGAAGGCCTGGACCTGGGTTCCACTCCCAGCACCCACATGGTGGCTCACGACTATCTGTAATGCTAATTTCAGGAGACCTGGTGCCCTCTTCTGGTCTCCAAGGGTACCAGGCACAAACAAACATGATGCACAGACACACATGTAGGTGAAAATCCATATATATATATATATATGGCTTAAAGATGAATTTTAAGACAGGAAAGAAGACAGATAGCTCAGCTCAGCAGGTAAGGTGCTCGCTGCTCATGCCTGATGGTCTGGGCTTGATCCCCAGACCTCATGGTAAGAGAGAGCAGACTCCTGAAAGTTGTCCTCTGACCTCCATGTGCGCACTCGGACACATGTACATCCACATTTATGCTCAGATAAGCACGCGCACACACTCACACACACACACACACACAAATCATAAACAAAACTAATTAAATTTTAAAAAAACTAAGCAGCCTGGCCTACCTAGCTCATTCTAGATCAGCAGAGCTAAATAAATACAATTAAAAGTCAATGTAAAATCTCAGGGGCTGGAGAGATGGTTCAGCAATTGAGAGCATCTTGCAGAAGACCATAGTGCGGTTCCCATCACACATCATGTGACTCCCAACCACCTGTCACTCTAGTTCCTAAGGATCTGATGTCCTCTTTTGGCCTTCAGGGGCACCTGCACACACAGCATCTACTCACATGTACACACACTTACACATGTAAATAAAAACAAATAAAAAACAAAACAAAATGTTAACATTTGTTAAAATGTCTTAACAAATAAATAAAACCTCAGAAATGTCAAAGGAGACTCCTCACAATACTAGAAAGCCACACAAAGGAGCGTTCATGAGATTAAAGGTGTATTGTATGGAGCCTTTCCATTAAACAACAGGATCTCTAGGACCTCAGAGGTGGAGAAGGGTTATCTCCAAGAGGCGTGGCGATTCACTTCTGTCTAGGAAAATGAACGCGAGAGTCACGGGAAGCACACTGGTTTTCCAGGGAATTCTATCTGTAGAAATGGTGCCAACTTGGAAGGGACTGTGGACCTTTGAAATTCTGCTAACAGGAATTAGATAGTGAACCACAGTCAGGGGTTCATGCCTGTAATCCTTATACGCGATACTCCAAAGGCTGTGGCAGGAACTGCTAATTCAAGGAACACTTAGGATACAAATCACTGACTCAAAGAGAGGAGAGAGAGAGAGAGAGAGAGAGAGAGAGAGAGAGAGAGAGAGAGAGAGTTGGCTGTGGGCATGGTGACTCATGCCTGTAATCCCAGACAAAGGAGCGTTGCTGTGAGTTCAAGGACAGCTACATAGTGAGCAGCAGCCTGTGCTACTTGTGACCCTGTCTAAAAAGAAAGGGAATGAACCAGGAAGACTGACATACAGTGTCACAAAAGATAGGTTCATATGTAAGAGTTCAGAAGCAAGCTAGATGTTACTCCAGCACCTGGGAGATAAGACATGACAGTCAGGAATTCAAGGTCATCTTCAGTTACATAGCAAGTGCCAGGCTAGCCTGGGCTACATGAGACACCCTTACTCAAACAAACAAATAAACAAAAATAAGACAAAACATAATCAAGGAATAATAACACAATTCCATGTTTTAAGTTTTATACATATATATGTATATATAAACTAATATATACATATGTATATATAAACTAAATATGGTGGCACACACATAATCACACCACTCTGGAGGCTGAAGGATTACAAATCTGAGGGCATCCTGGGCTACACACTGAGACCCTATTTCAAAAGACAACAGCAAGGGGTTGTTGGAGAGATGGCTCAGTGGGTAAAGCAAGCTCCGGGTTCCGGGGAGAGACCCTGCTCAGTTTATAAGGTGGAGAGCTACTGAGGAAAACGCCCCGTGTTACACATGAACATACATGCATGTATACCTGCCCACATACATGTGAACGTGCACACACACAAAACAATTATATATATTGCATGTATATGAATATGTGCAGAGAAAATAATCTGCACTAAACTGTTCAAAAGGGTTACTTACAGGGAGTGGGGTAGAGTTACATGTTTACTATATTATATACTTCAACTTCAGCTCATTTTTTTGGTTAACAAAGCAAAAATCACTTTTATAAAAACACATTTTTGTGTGTACTCTCATTACCTGCTTGACAGATAATATTAAAATTATGGTCTGTATATACAAGTGTTGTTTTTTGTTTCTGCTCTTTTACTCTTTGCAGGGGCCTGCCACCCAGCTCCCAAATAAATCACACATGGAGGCTTGTTCTAAATTATAAATGCTTGGCCTTAGCTTGGCTTGCTACTAGCCAGCTTTTTTTTTTTTTTGAGACAAGGTTTCTCCATGCAGCTTTGGAGCCTGTCCTGGATCTCGCTCTATAGACCAGGCTGGCCTTGAACTCACAGAGATCCACCTGCCTCTGTCTCCCAAGTGCTGGGACTAAAGGCATGTGTCACCACTGCCCAGTTTTAGCCAGCTTTTCTTAACTTCAAATTATCCCATCTATCTTTGGCCTCTGAGATTTACCTGTTCTCTTACTTCTGTAAATCTTACTCTTACTCCGTGGCTTGCTGTGTAGCTGGGTGGCTGACCCCTGGAGTTCTCCTCCTTCTCTAGCTCCTTGATCTTTTCTCCTCTCCTTCCAGATTTCTCCTTCTATATATCCTCTCTGCCTGCCAGCCCCACCTATTTCTCTCCCCTGCCTCTCCTTGATCATTCAGTTCTTTATTAGACCATCAGTGTTTTAGACAGGCACATTAACACAACTTCACAGAGTTAAGTAAATATAATATAAACAAAAGTAACACACCTTAAAATAATATTCTACAATATACAAGTACATTACAAGCTTTTTAGGGACATTCTGAAATCTTGACTCTGCTCCTGCCTCAGACTCAATAAAGGCAAAAATCCCTTGGCCAGTCAACAAGAGCCTGTAATACCACAAACTGCAGCTAGATGGTAGGCCTCACCCAGAAGTCCTCTTCTACAGCGGTTCTTCAGCTGGCTGGAGAGCATGTGTCACAGTGAGTTGTGTGAACTTCTCTCTGAGCAAAGCAAGAGTTCATCCTGCATAGAATTATCTCCTGGTTCATCTTGGATCCATACGTGTTGAGTACCGGCTGGAACCCATAGGGCAATATTTTTGGAACAGATAGGTGGATGCATTTATGCATACTTCTCTACAAACTACTAAAATCCCACAAGCAGCTTCATAGTGTCCTCCTTGAAAAGCAGGAGAGGGGAGCTGGGGGAAGGTCTTACTGCCAGCCTGTCACCTGAGTTCTCACCCCAGAACCCACGTGGTAGAAGGTGACTCCCATAAGTTGTCCTCTGACCTCCGCAGGCACTTGGTGTCAAATCTTCACACACAAATAAAAAGTTAATGAATAAGTGTAGAAAAAAAAAAGTCAGGTATGGTGGTGCACGCCTTTAATCCAGCACCCCAGAAACAGAGGCAGGCAAAGCTCTGTGAGTTCACGGACAGACTGGTCTACATAGCGAGTTACAGACCAGCCAGGGGTACATAGTGAGGCTCTGTTTCAAACAACAACAACAATAAAAGCACGGTTAACCAAGAAATAACTGGACAAAGTGGAAATAAAGAAGCACTTGAGAGGGCTGGAGATGTAACTGAGTCTGTGGGGTACTTGCCTGGCCTGCAGGGAACCCTGTACCTCACATGCCCCACGGGCCTAAAATCCTAGCGCTTGGGAGGTGTAGGCAGGTGGATCAAAAAAGCTCATCATCAGCTACGTAGTTGATTTTGAGCCAGCTTGGACTAGAAGCCATCTCTCTAAAAACAAACAAACAAACCGGAAAAGAAAAGAAAATAAAGGAACAACTGAGAATTTCCGCCTCTTACCCAGTATCCACAGCTAGAACTGTGGAACCAGAAAAGAAGCCCCTCCCCGACCTGGCCCAGACAACTCCCACCCTTCCTAGGCTAAGCGTGAAGGTGTTAGCCTCTGCCACCCGGGCACCTCAATGAGCTGGAAGAAACGTGTCTGTATTTGGGAAGATCCCCGTGTGGCTGGAACTGACAAGACAAGATTCCATGTTAGTAAAGTGAACACAGCTTCCAGCCGGGAGAGTCGTGAATTGCATCCACGCGCCCCGTGTACCCAACCCACCCAGGCCTGTGTGTTCAACAGACCACTGACTCTTTTCCATACATGAAGGCCTCCCCTCTTCCCTCCCTCCACTGGAACCCTGGGCTGAAGGAAAAAATTGAGCTAATCTGCTTTCTTCCCTGTAGATTCTGCTGAGAGGCCCTGAAGCTCCATTGAGGAGGCCAAGGTGGGGACCACGAGCTCGTGCGGCTGCGGTGTTTGACTAGGAGTCCAGGGTCCCCAGGAAGGGGTGCCAGGCCTCCAGGGAGGAAGGGAGACCAGAGCCCCAGAGCTCTGCTCCATGTCACCTCTGAAGACTATGCGGGGGAGGGGGGGCTCACTGTCCCCACTTCCCGCCTCCTCATCTAACGAGCAGAGATGCTCATCTCTCCTCGGGATTTCTCCCTCACCTTCGTGACCCCGCCTCCCATACTGGACTAACTCTTCCTTCTCTTGCTCCACAGGCTAAGCCGCCACTTGGGAGGGCTGGTGATGGCACACTTAGAAGCAGCACGGTTTGTGGCTGGTTCACGCATGACCATCTTTGCAGGACTGAAGGTTTGGACCTCCAGTCTCTGGAGAAGCAGGATGGTCGGATCTGGGCTGTCTGAGCCCTGTGTGACCCTGGATACGGCTCCTTTTGCTGGATCTCAGCTGCACCCGGTAAAACGGAACTCAGCACAAATAGCCCCGGGCATCAAGCGTCAGGCCTCTGACCCAGCCCTCATTGATGGCAGCGCCAGTGAGGACACCCGAAATCCCATCATCCTCTAACACAGGAAGTAGAAGAGGCCTCTGGGATTTTTCTGGCCACACTAATTTTTAAGCTCCGAATGCCTTTCAGAGGCATTTGCACCTAGTCGTTGTGTTGCACGCACACTTCCTGTTCTAGGTTGAATTATAGGTAGTCACATACCTTAGTCCTTGTTTTACTGGACACCGAGCCACTTGAAGCGGATAGCAAGACCTGCAGCTCAGCGAGGGTTAAAGTCTCGGGCGTACCCGGAACAAGGCATTGGTTTGCATTATATCTGCTGATTTATCTCGCATGTGTGCGTCTGCAGCAGCGCACAGGTGGGGTTCGGAAGACAGCTTGTTCTCTCTTTCGACCGTGTGGGTCCTGAGGACTGAACTCAGGTTATCAAGCTTGGTAATAAGCACCTTTACCAACTGACCCACCTAGCCAGCCCAAAACAAGCAATTATTTGATGGTAACTTCAGCAGGAAGTTGGGCAGGTATAATGGCTCGTGATTTTAATCCCAGCACACTGTAGGCAGAGGTAGGTAGATTTCTATGAGTTTGAAGCCAGCCTGGTCTACATAGTGAGACACCCCCCCCACCCTACCCCCGTCTCAAGAAGTAAATAAATATAAAAACACCAAAACAAGCCAGGCAGCGATGGCGCACATCTTTAATGCCAGCGCTCAGGAGGCAGAGGTAGGCAGATCTCTATGAGTTCGAGGCCAGCTGGTCTAAAAATCAAGTTCCAGAACAGCCAGAACAAAACACGCTGATGCCATAATAGAGCTGGGATCCTGAAAATTAATGTACAGGATGGCTAGAATCAGTTTGTATCTGGTTGTACCCTCTTTCTAAGGATGAAAAACCTTGGTCAGTATGGCACATGGGCCTTATGTAGACAGACCCACGAGACTTTAAAGAAGCCATTAATTGGCCAGGTGGTAGTGGTGCACACCTTTAATCTCAGCACTTGAGAAGCAAAGGCAGGTGGATCTCTGAGTTCCAGGACAGCTTGGTCTACAAAACAAGTTCCAGGATGGTCAGGGCTACAGAGAAACCCTGTCTTGAAAAACAAATGAAAGAAGCCATTGGTTGACCTCCAGGTGCCCCTTAAAGATCCATTCATTTCCCTCTGCAGGATTAACATATGAGTAAGATGATTTATGCTCACAGCCTACAGTCACTCTGGGATTAACAAATTCTATAAATATTTTTTAAATTAGATTTATTTATTTTATTTTATATGTGCTTGCCTGCATGTGTGTATGTGTACCACATGCATGCTTGGTTTCCTTGGAGGCCAGAAGAGGGCATGGAAACCTCTGGAATTAGGGTTAGGGATAGTTGTGAACCACCATGTGTGCATTGAGAATTGAACCAGGGTCCTCTGCAAAAGGAACAAATTCTCTTAACCACTGAGCCAAGTCTCCAGCCCAAGTTCTGTACCTCTAACATGAGAGTGCAGTGTGTAAGAGATCTGTGAAATGGTCTTGTTCCCCACATCCTCATGTTAGTGATGAGGAGACTGAGTTCACATAGGTCCATTTAAGAAACCATAAAATCTGCCAGGTAGTGGTGGTGCACACATTTAATCCCAGCACTCAGGAGGCAGAGGCAGGCAGGTCTCTGAGTGTGAGGCCAGCCTGGTCTACAGAGTGAGTTCCAGCACAGCCAGGGCTACACAGAGAAACCCTGTCTCAAAAAGAAACCATAAGATCTTAGAGTTGGAGAGATGCCTCAGTGGTTAAGAGCACTGGCTGCTCTTGCAGATGACCTGGGTTTGATTCCCAGCACCCACATGGCAGTTAACACCTGTCTGTGAAAGAGAATCCAATGCCCTCTTCTGACCTCTAAGAGCACCAGACACACACATGATGCACACACATCCATGCAGGCAAAACATGCATACACATAAAATAATTGAACAACCCTTTTAAATGATATAAAAACCTGAGCAAAAGCAAGCACAAAGTATACACACACACACACACTCAAACACACAGGCCAAAAAGTCCTTATTTCCTTTTCTGTTTTCTAGAAGATGGAAGAATATTTTTCTAAGGTACCTACTAAATGCCATATCCAGGGGGCACACAGAAAAATAAGACCTGGCCAGCCAGACCTGTGGACACATGCCTACAGTCACAACATTCTAGTGGCTGAGGCAGGAGGATCACAAGTTTGAGACAGGCTTGGACTGTGCCTAATGTGTTCCAAGCCAGCCTGAGCAATAGAGTAAGATCCTTCTGTATAAAACAAAACACCAGCAAAAAGACTAAGACCCAACCCCTCATCCACAGTAGGTTAATTTGGAATCAAGCCTCAAAGTCAGTCTCTCAAGGTGCTTCGGGAATATGGTGTTTTGAAAGAAAATAGTCCCCAAAGGGAGTGGCACTATTAAGAGGTGTGGCCTTGTTGAAGTAGGCGTGGCCTTATTGGAGGATGCGTGTCTCTGCGGGAGCAGCCTTTGAGGTCTCTTTTGCTCAAGCTTCCCTCGGTGTGACACTCAGACCACGTTCTGTTGGCTGCAGGATGTAGGACTGTCGTGTTGACGGCACCGTGTCTGCCTGCACACCGCCATGTCCCACCGTGATGATAACGGTCGGAACTTCTGAGCTGTACACAAGCCACCACGATGAAATGTTTTCCTTTATAAAGTTGCTGTGGTCATGGTGACTCTTCACAGCAACAGCAACCCCAAGCAAGACAGGGACCAACACTGAGATGTCATTAACCATCCCCTCCTGAACTCAGGGAAGTCGCTCCAAAATCAAGCCTGTTCTCCCAAGAAGTGCAGGTTCAAGAACATTTTTTTTTTTTTTTTTAGATTAAGAAAATTAGGGATGGAGAAAAGACTACTGAGGCAAACTCTGTAACCTTTTCCCAAGTGCCCAAGTGCCAGGACATCTCTTCCCCCAGCTATGAAGCCCAACAAGCAAGCTCTGCCCAAAAGACAGGCCTTTTATCCAGTGAGGACTCTCCCCAAAATGAGACAGGACAAAAAGCATACCCAAGAGAAGTCCATTTAAAAAAAAGATCTACGCACTCGGGAGGCAGAGCCAGGCGGATCTCTGTGAGTTCGAGGCCAGCCTGGGCTACCAAGTGAGTTCCAGGAAAGGCGCAAAGCTACACAGAGAAACCCTGTCTCGGAAAAAAAAAAAAAAAAAAAAAAAAAAGATCTAACATATTACAAATCATTGCTTGAGGGTGCTCCATGTCTCCAAACACTATTTTTATAATTATCTTGTCACTGAAGGACGACAATCACTTTGCAAACTGACACCATGGCTGAGTTGTACTTTGAGAACATAGAGAGTCCTGGGGACTCCTAAACTCTGGAACTCTTTGGTGTGTGTGGCAGGTGTCATTTCTGTGAGGGTCGCAGAGCGATGGCTGAGACTCCCTTCCAATCCCTGCTTTCCTCTGAACTTCGGTTACGTCCCCAGCCCGAGGGAGCAGCTCAATCCCCCTGATGCCATCCCCACCCCTGCCTAACAGCGCCCTGAGTCCCACGGGAGCCCCACAAGCTCCAGCCTTCCTCTGCTCATCCAGCTCCTTTCTCAAGTACTAAAGCTCACGGTGAATCCAAAAGACAGGTTTCTGCCTAAGTAGCTGGAACCCCAGTGACAATGTCTCATTGAGAGGAGGCTGAGGGTGTCACTCAGCAGTAGAGTGTGCTAAGCACACAAGAGGCCCTAAGTTTGATACCCAGCACCCCTTGGTATTGGTAACAGAAATAAAGGTAGTGGTCTTTTCAAATATAGCCCTGGGTGGCACAAAGATTGATGAAATATGTAAGCGATAATGAACTGGAGAGCTGGCCCTCAGTCACAGAAGGGAAGACGTATGGAAATGAAGGAACTATACCAGAACTTACTTTGATGAAAACAGAGGAAATTATTGTAAATATGGTGTCTGCTGCTTCTCTTCCACAGCCCCACAGACGCGTCACCTTGCAGTCACCAAAGGAAGAGGTAGAGATAGTGTGTTCACTCATTTAGGAGGAGGGTCCCCAAAAAGTTCTTCTATGATTATTAACAACATGTGGAAGAAATCAGGGTGAAGGGTGAAGTCTCATTAACACTTGGAGACCTGCATCTCCAAGGGAGGGGGGACTTGAGGTCAGGGGAGGGACCTCCACCGCTCCAGGCTACATGATTCTAAGCAATGGACCCTCTCAAGCAGGAGGAGATAAACTGACTATGAGATCAATGACCCTAAGGTTGGGAGACCTGCGTCAGCCCCTCTCAGTCTGGGAGAAGAGGGCGTGGCCTCCTTGAAGGCTTTGGGCTGAGACCCTCCTCTCTGATTCCCCATTGGTCAGTGGCTCCAACGGCTCTGCCAATGAGGGGCAAATGAGATGGGCTGTTGATTTTTCCCTCTGGGCCATTGAGAATTTGCCCACATAAATATACTAGGAAAAGCTCTGCCTTCTGCTCACTTCTCTGCACTTGGCCCTGAGCTGGGTCCCCTGGGATGGGCAGGGCCATGGGAAACATGTTTATGCTGTGGGTGGCTGCTGCGGGCATGTGCTATACCACCCTCAGTGCCTCTGCCTGGTGAGTCCTGCCCCCAGCCCTCAGTCCCCAAGGAAGCCCAGCATGCCATCCCCGTTCACCTCAGTTTTTCTTGTTTGGTAGGTCAGTGAGCAATTTCCTGGTAACAGGTCCCAAGGTAGGATGATGCCTTTCGGTCCCTCCTGTTTTTACCCTCTGGGGTCCCTGATGACTCTTTTGGGGAAAGCGAAAGGGGCGGGTGGTGGTGGGAAGGACGGTTTCAGACCCTCTGCCTGGGAGATCCAGAGCTGTTTCGTTTTTGTGTTGTTTTGTGGTGGTGTTTTGCGGTGTCCAGGATTGAACCTAAGGCCTTGTGGATGCCAGGTAACTGCTCTGTTGCTGAGCCATGTC
Organism: Peromyscus eremicus; assembly: GCF_949786415.1. NCBI lineage: Eukaryota > Metazoa > Chordata > Mammalia > Rodentia > Cricetidae > Peromyscus > Peromyscus eremicus. The sequence continues at coordinate 23,593,080 of NC_081435.1, forward strand.
CCCAGGCCCCAGTATGGTTTCTTTCTGGGGAATGATTGTGTTTGAATCTGTCTTCTCCCCGACCCTCCATGTCCCGGGGAAGCTCACAGCCCTTTCCCCTGGCACAGGCCTATCTGACCTACGCCACCAGTGTGGCCTTGGGCGCTCAGACTGGCGTCGAAGAGTGTAAGTTCCAGTTTGCTTGGGAGCGATGGAACTGCCCTGAGCATGCTTTCCAGTTCTCCACCCACAGCAGGCTGAGAGGTGGTAAGTTGTCATGGGACCACGCCTGCAAGGTGGGCTTGTAGTACATACATGGGTATATGAAACATGTGTGCATGGTGAGATGTGAAAGGGACTAGCGAGCTCCTGACACATCCTAGCTGTGCTACCCCGAGTGAGGGTCACAAGGGGGCAGTGTGTGTGCTTCAGACCTGCTGGGAAGGAGTTTTGTACCATTTCTTTATTTACAGAGGGGCATGCCGCAGTGCGTGCGTGTGTGCATGTGTATGTGCGTGTGTGCATGTGTGTGTGTGTGTGCGTGTGTGTGTGTGTGTGTGTGTGTGTGTGTGTCACTTGGGGGAGTGTGTTCTCTACTTCCACCATGAGTTTTGGGGTTAGTCATCAGGCTTGGATGCTAGCGCCCTGCCCTGCTGAGCCGCCTCGGGGCCCTGGGAGTGTTCTAAGGGCTGAAGGAGGCTCTTACCACAAATGTTATTGTAGGCTTCAATGCATGTCTGCCTGTGTGCTCGTTCACACTCACCTTGCTCTGAGTTGCATGAAATGAAGTAAAAATGGGGAAAGGCATCCAGGGGGTCCTTGAAGGAGTTACATTTGCCCCCTTATCATAAAATCCCAGTGACAATGAAGCTGTGAGATCAGAATGACTTTGCCTCAGGTGGCTGTGTGGTGTGTGGATGTATGGATGTTTGTATGTGTGTATGATATGAATGCATGTGTATTATGTATATGTTTGTGTGTGTGATATGTGTATGTGTGTATATATGTGTGTGGTATGTGTGCATGTGTGGATGTGATGTGTGTGTGTTTGTATGTATGTGTGTGCGATATGTGTATATGTATGTTAGGTGGTGTGTGTGTGAGAGAGATGTGTGTGTGTTTGTGTCTATATGTGTGTGATGTGTATATATGTATGTTGTGTGGTGTGCGTGCATGTATGTGTGATGTATATGTAGGTGTGTGATATAGTATATGTGTATTTAAGTGTGTGATGTATGTGTATGTATGTGCATGTGTCTGTGTGTGTGGTGTGTGTGGTTTGTGTGGTATATATGCATGTGTGTGCATGTGTGCATATGGGTGTGTATGTATATGTGCATGTGTGCATATGGGTGTGTATGTGTATGTATGTGTGCATGTGTGTATACGGGTGTGTATGTATATGTATGTGTGTGCACACACGTGCATGCTTTCAGTTAGGTGCAGGAGTTTGCATGGGAAACCTTTTTGTAGAAACAACAGAGTTGCTGAGAAGAGTTGGGGGAGAGTAAAGGGCAGGAAGAGCTTCCTCTCCATGGAACACGCAGGTAGACTAGGCAGTGTTTGTAAGACCTCCGGGGTCTAGGGGGATGCTCAGTGGGTGAAGCCCTTGTTGTGCAAGCATGAGGCCCTGGTGTGGACCTGGGTGTCATGGCACACACCTGTCGTCTCTCAGAAACTGAGGCAGGAGGATGCGAGGCCTTACTAACCCGCCAGTGAGCTCCAGATTCAGTGACAGACCCTGGGAGAGTAAGACAGTTCAATAGAGAAAGATGCTTGATGTTCACCTTGGGCCTCGCCACACACATAGGCACGTGTGTCCATATGTACATGTGTGCACTCACACACATACACACACACACACACACACACTGCCTCCCTACTCTGTGTTCAGAAATAAAAGGTCTTTCTCAATTGCCTACACCAGCCTTGTGGCTGGGTCTCACTGCCTCTATACTAGTGGACAGAGGTCTAGGTTAGATTTCAGGAGAGTGGAGTCCTAATCCGAAAATCAGCACTGGCCTTAGCTTCAGGGTTCCCTGAGTTCCGATTTCCCCATCCGCAGCGCGGGATGTCCATTCCTGCCTGGATAAAGTGAGGAGGGGGGAAAGGCAGAGTGAGGGAAAGGCGTACCCTAAGTCCTAAGGAGGCGGGGCAAGAACAAGGCTGCTTTGGGCCACCAGGATCCATGTTTCTAGTCAGCCCCCTCTTTCTCTCCAAAGCTACTAGGGAATCATCCTTCATTCACGCTATCCGCTCTGCTGGAGTCATGTACACCATCACCAAGAACTGTAGCATGGGTGACTTTGAAAACTGCGGTTGTGATGGGTCAAAAAATGGAAAAACAGGTAACTTGGGCTTCCATGGAAGTGGGAAGAGGCGGGGAGCTGCAGAACTGAGTGCTGATGGGGTTTTCTAAGAGGAGTCTAGGGGACTCGGCTCTCTTGAATCCCTAGACTCTAACTGTCCCTTCACCCAGTGGTGGCGCGGACTGCCAAGAGCTGAATTTGCATCCCTGAGACCAGGAATTAGAAAGTTTCTCTAAAGCTAACAAGGAGATCGGGAGTGAGAAGGCTGGGAGAGTCAGAGACCAGCCCTGGTATCGGAACAGCTTGTCCTCAAAGCTCCCCGACTATTTACAGACCCTACAAGACTTAGACCTATCACTAATGAGCGCAGAGGGGGCTCTGACACTGTTGTGAAGATGTAGAGATCTGGAATATTTGAGCTACAAAGAACCTCCGAGGCCATCCAGCTCACCCTGTGCACCCATGTTTTTCCTGTGGGCACATAGGACTTACCTCTTGAAGCTGAGAAACACCCAGAGTGGGCTTTGGGAATGGGAACCCAGCCATCCTCCCCAAATATCTATATTTCCCTGTCTCACCTTCAGACATCCTCTGAGGGCTCTTGGGGATGGTTTAGCTGTTGACTAAACAGAACGTGTCTCTTTCCCTGGGATCTAGCTGAGCGTTGTATGCGGATCTCGTTCTTTCCTGTGTGTAGGTGGCCATGGCTGGGTCTGGGGAGGCTGCAGCGACAATGTGGAATTTGGGGAAAAGATCTCCAGACTCTTCGTGGACAGCCTGGAGAAAGGGAAGGATGCCAGAGCCCTGATGAATCTACACAACAGCAGGACCGGCAGGCTGGTGGGTACAGGAGTCATCCAGTTTGGACTGCAGCCCCTCACACTCACCAAGAGCTGCTGCTCATACCTGTTTCATCCCCAAAGCCATTCAGGAAGAACTTAGGCAGTTGTCTCTGTTTTCTGGATGAAAGGCCAGTTCAGTCCCAGACAAGTGGCTTGTCTAAGACAATACAGTTGATAAGCCCCAGATCTGAAGTCCGTGCGTTAAATACCTTTTTTTTGGTATGCTCCTGTATGAGTGTTCTCCAAAATGGAGTCTTTTCAGGTAACCCTGGTTTGCCTGGTACTTCACTGTGTAGTCCTTGAACTCATGGCAATCCTCCTGTCTCAGCCTCCCAAGTGCTAGGATTACAGGCATGAGCCACCAGGCTGCAAAACATACTAACCACTTTAACTACATGCTAAGACATTGACAGAGGCCTGTTATCATCCTATAGTCTTCCTGGATTTGAGAGGTTGGTACTGTAGAGTCTGTTTTCAACAATGTTTCTCTGGTGGAGCAATATTGTGAGCTCAAATCTGGAAGCAAACTGGACTTGAGACAAAAATCATTGAAAATTTCCTGTGAGCTTCCACCTGGATATCCTGGTCACCCAGGACAGAGGGAGGCACTTTCGAGGCAATTATAACCACTGCCTTGAGGGTAATGGGTTCAGATCCCTTCTCTCTAAGAGGGTGTTTGGGAGACCAGAGGGAGGGCGACAGGGCACAGACAAAGCCACCACAAATAATCTAGCTCCAGGCTTCACAACAGACACTGTCTGTGGGTGTGATTTCTTCATAACTTACGAAGTGTTTCCTTGATTATTTTTTTTATTTTTTTTTATTTTTTGAGGTGCTGGGGACTAAACTCTGGGCCTCATACATGCTAGGCAAGTCCTCTACCCTTGAACTATATCACCAGTCCCTGTCTTAGCCTACATTTGGATAAGAAAGTGGCCGAGAAACACACTGGGATTGGGCCAGGAGCAGCCTAGGTTCCCGGCCGCAGCAGTCTTCTCAGCATTTGGCCAGCTCTTCATCAGAGGCATCCAGGTCCTGAACCTCTGAATGTTCTCCTTGACTAGATCTGAGCAAAGGCTTAGGAGCCTCCCCAATAGCCCCCACAGGTCTCCAAAGCTAGAAAGCACAGCTCGAGAATATTGCTAACCATTGGACTTCTCCATCAAGAGTTATTCTTTGTGTTCTCCCGCCTCACCCTGCGCCCCGTCCCTCCCTCCCTCCCTCTCTCTCTCTGAAGGCAGTGAGGGCCTCCATGAAAAGGACCTGCAAATGTCACGGCATCTCAGGAAGCTGTAGCATCCAGACGTGCTGGCTGCAGCTGGCTGACTTCCGGGAGATGGGGGACTACCTAAAGGCCAAGTACGACCGCGCGCTGAAAATCGAGCTGGATAAGCGCCGACTAAGGGCAGGCAACCGAGCCGAGGGCCGCTGGGCTCCCACAGAGACCTTCCTTCCCAGCGCAGAGGCGGAGCTGGTCTTCTTAGAGGACTCTCCTGACTACTGCACCCGCAATGCCAGCCTGGGCATTTATGGCACCGAGGGCCGCGAGTGCCTGCAGGACGCCCGCAGTGCGTCCAGGCGGGAGCAGCGCAGCTGTGCGCGCTTGTGCACCGAGTGTGGGCTGCAGGTGGAAGAGAGGAGAACAGAGGCCATGAGCAGCTGTGACTGCAGCTTTAAGTGGTGCTGCACCGTCAAGTGCAGCCAGTGCAGGCTCACCGTGAACAGATACTACTGCACACGCCCCTCGGGTAGTGTCCGGTCCCAGCCCCGGGGCAGGGGCAAGGGCAAGGGCAGTGCTTGGTAACACCACCACAGACTCACTTGCTGCTTAGTTGCGGGACAGTGGAGGTGGGGGACACAGCTTCTGGCCTAGAGGACACAGACTGGAAAACAATTGGGACATCGCAGGGTTGGCCTGTAGACCTTATAATAGCTGTCATAGATCATACAGCGTCTTCGCAGAGCTGAAATCTGAACCTGGTTCTCCTGGACCCAGCGTTTCCTGCGCAGTCACTCTTGGACTTACGCAGCTTCTTAAAGGAGGAGTTTGATTTAGGGTGCACATCCAAAGGACCCTCAAAGAATTTGTTCCGTTAAGTTTCAGACCCTGTCCTGTCCAGCTGTGCTGCTGGGAGTTAGAGCGAAGAGAAGTAAAGGAAAACAGTCCCAGGGCTGGAGAGATGGCTCAGTGGTTAGGAGCGCTCATTGACTGGCCTTCCAGAGGACCCGGTTCACTTCCAGGCACCCACATGGTGGCTGCGAGCCATCTGTACTTCCAGTTCCAAGGGATCCAGTGTCCTCTTCTGGTCTCCTTGGCCACCAGGCACAAATGCGCACAGACATACATGCAGGCAAAATACCTATGCATATAAAGTAATAAAGTAAAAATTAAATTTAAAAAGATCAGAGTCCTGTTCGAACCTGTGAAGGAGCGTCCTTCCTCACTTCTGACCGTCTGAAAACACTTGCAGAGGGAGCGTGAGACCGGGACCAGATTCTCCGACTGTGAGCTTGTTAGTGTTCTGGGGTCTTCATCTGCTAATGCACTTTGAAACAGTTCCCCCAGCTAAGCCTTAGGGAAACCAGGACCCAGCATGACCAAGGAACCATCTTCGGAGCCAAAATGACAATCAGTGGACAGGTGACCAGGAGTTATCAGACAACATCTTCGAAAAAGATTATTTCCCCGGAGAGCTATAGAACATCTCGACTTTGTTATTTTCCAAAATTAGAAACTCAATTTCATTTGAATAAATGCTTCTAGGATATATCTAGATAGGACTTTCTTTTCTTTTTAAGATTTATTTTCTTTTATGTGTATAGCTATTTTACCTGCACGTACATCTGTGTGCCGGGTGCCTGTGGAATTCAGAACTGGAATGGCAGGTGGTTGTGAGCCACCATGCGGGTGCTGGGAAGTGAACTCAGGTCCCCTGCAAGAGAGTATCAGTGCTCTGTTTTGTTCGTTTGTTTTTTGAGACAGGATTTCTCTGTGTAGTTTTGGAACCTGTCCTGGAACTCATGCTGTAGACCAGGCTGACCTCGAACTCACAGAGATCCACCTGCCTTTGCCTCCGGAGTGCTGGGATTGAAGGTGTGCGCCACCATCACCTGGGGCAGTTGGTGCTCTGGACCACTGAGCCATCTCCCCAACCCCAGAACTTCTCTTTTTTTCTTCTTTGGACAGGGTCTCTCTAATCCAGACTGTCCTCACCTCAAACTCGCTATGTAGTCAAGAATGACCTTGAACTCTTGACCTCCAACCTCCACTGTCTGAGTGCTGGAATTATCATCACCATACCTGATTTATGTGGTGTTGGGACCAAATTTAGGGCTTCAGACATTGGTAGGCAAGCTCTCTGCCTGTTGAGTCCCATCCTCAATCCTCAACTGGGACCTTTCCTTACTCTCTGTGGAAAGCTGAGGATCACCAGGCTATGGAGAAAACTAAACACTCAATTGATTTGAGGAAGTAAAGTCAAAGCTGGGTGTGGCAGTGCATGCCTGTAATCACAGCACTCGGGAGGCAGAGAGCCAGGAGTTCAGCTATAAAGGGAGTATGGGGCCAGGCTGTCTCAAAACCAAAAAAAATTATTACAAATACAAACAAAAAAATGAAAATGAAGTAACAGGAAAACAATGCACATAGATTTTGGTGTTATTCAAGTATGACTCAGGCAACTTTAGGAAGTGAGGAAGCCCTCTGAACTTGGACCATATTCAAAGTGTGTTTACTCTCTGGATTTAGACTGCCTAGTGTGTACACCAAGATCTGGGCTCCAGGGCAGTAGTCTAGGAAAGCTGTGGATTCTACTTCCCTCCTTTACACTTTCCCCTCTTAAGAAGGTCGCCTCTGGAGGAGGGGTAGCATCCCATAAAGAGCAGCTGCCTCTTCCCCAGGCCACTGGGTTCCTAACTGAATTTCACAGCCTTGGGAAACACCGCAGAGACACTGGCCAGATCCCTGCAGGGAGGTTTAACAAGTGAAGTGATCACCAAGAACAGACAGCATTCCCAGGCTTTTGTTAAGAACAGGCTACTTTGTTTCTTTCTTACTTGCCTACAATAAATATTTTGCCTTATGCACATGCAGGGTGTGGGGGTAGAAGCCAGGAGACTTCCGATTCCTTTGAAAGTGGAGTTAATAAAGGCGGTTGTAAGGCACCTGCTGTGGGTGCTGGGAATTGAACTCAGGTCCTCTGCAAGAAGAGTGCAGATTCTTAACTGCTGAGCACTCTCTCTGGCTCCAATAATCAGTTCATTTTAAAACGGTCTTCCGTCTCAGGTTGTAGTGATGAAAGGGAGATGTTCACTAAGGAAGTCGGCATCACAAGAGAAGTCACAAGCAGGTTCCTTACAAGTCTGGTCCAGCCTGACCTCCATCACTTCTAGTTTGAAACCCCCATATGTGGCCGAGGCAAAACACGACGGGAAACCCATAGAGATGCTTTTCTCCACGTCCTGCTTCAAAGCAAGAGGTTAAAAAGATGTGCTGGTAAGGACAGAACGGCAGTGTGGGCGACTCTGGGTTGTGGTCATAGTGAAACAGGAGAACCTACCTAGAGGGCAAAGGCCTTGAGTAGGCAGCCAAAGGTGAGATTATTTTCCTAGGAAGTAAACGCTAAGTACAAAATTACATGGTCCTGAGTGTCAGTCCGCAATAAAACGTGGATCTCAAAGTCCCCAGCCTGATACCTAATTTGAATTGTGATACTGTTAGGGAAGTGAATAAACTCGACTTTTCTCCCTGCATCCCTACAGAATTTCCATCCAAAGGACCCAAGGCACCTGATGCCTTGACATCCCACCCCACCTCCTGATCCTCACGCTGTATTGATATACCCAAATAATCTTGGGCGGGGCGGGGGGGGGGGTACGGTTCTGAAACAAAACTATCCCTGCTGCTTTGTTTAATGACTACCCCCAGGAGAACATGCCCTGTGGTCCCTGTGGGGTTATAAAGGAGTTTTCATTAAGAAAACAAAGAAAGAAGAATTCTGTGGCGGGTTTGCTGAGCACCCACCCCCAAAGTTCATAGCCCGCTGGTATCTTCTTCTGCGCACCTCCCACCCCCATCCATCTTGCCTCCCAAGTCATCAATCATCACACCAACCAACCTTCTCCCAGGGACCCTCAGCCAGGAACTGAAGGAATTTAGATTTCTCCACATCCATCACCTTCCTGTCAGTGACCTATTCCAGCCTCATTCAAATTCATCAGTTACAACCCTACACCCCTTCCTTGAGGTTCATCCTTGACAGGCTGGCTATCCTGAAGGTCACAGAATATAAAACTCACATGTTCAATAGGTTCAGGGTCGAGACTCACAGCTCGGTGGATCTCGAGAACCCGCTGCAAAGGGGATGAACGGGATGAGGGAAACTTGCCCCTGAGCCCATATTTCACAAAGTCCGGGCACTGCTTCGCTTTACCTGGAAAAGAGGCACCTGTGTCTTCTGTCCGGACTAGAAAACACACTTAACGCTAGCTACAGATCCCCATAAGGCTCCTTCTCCCGTTACCTTCTCCTCCTCCGCCTCCTTCCCATCTGAACTCTGATGTGGGTTGCTTTAGGGATTCCCAAAGAAGACCCTGAAGCCGTTTCCCAGAACCTGCCGTGGTTTGCCACGGACATAGCCTCAGCTAGCAGTTTGGTGATGGTTCAGGGTTCGGGATCCACAGTGGGAAGGTGATATTAGCGTCTACCAAGAGACAAGTGCTTAACTTGTCTTCAGAACGTCTAATCAAAGAGTTAAAATCACTGGGGACTCGGGGTAGAGCTCAAGGGTAGAGTACATGTTTGGCATGCTCGAGGCCCTGAGTTCAATCCCCACAATCCCCTCAAAAACACCCGAAAATTTAAGAGTCCCAATCATTTCCCTCTTACAGTGAATCCGAGAGGGCGAGCAGCTCAGCCTAAGATAACAACAGGAGGTGGATTTGAATTCAAACCTGTCACCTCATAAATTCAAATGCTTCCCTTTACAGCCACCTCCCCTGTGGGGAGCCCCAAGTCTCTAGCAACACTGTAAGCACCGAGACAGTTCTGTGGAGTGAGGATCATTCATATGCAGTGCGAGGGGCCTTCTCTCCCTCTTCCACCAGTGAGAGCGCTATATTTCTCAGCCTTTCTCCTGAATGAGAGCCTTAACTCTTGATTTGCAAACGCCTTCCTTAGAATGAGAAAGCAGTCGGCCTGGCACCTGCTGACTTGGGAGGGCAGAATTCTAGTTCTCCGAGGGGCACTCAAAGGGGGGAAAAAGAAACACTGATCACTGTGGACTTCATTAGAGGTCCAAGTTTCCAGAGAGGATGTCAGGGAGGGTGTTTATTTCAGAAGACACAGGAAGGGAAAAACAAGCTCCCAGGGAAAACAGGGAAACCCTTGCGGCACATCACAAACTGCCTGTAATTCTCTTTGGTGCCAGGAGACCCAGGGCTGAGAAAAAACGGAGTGAAAGCGAGGGCCACCTCAAAGGGTCGAAATGTATCTCTAAGGCCCTTGTCCCACTTCCCTCCCTACCACAGGAAGAAAGAATCCTGTATAGCAGAGGAGAGAAAGGTAGACTCCGCCCCTGAGCAATCTCCACGTCTGGTGCTCTGGTCATCCAAACCAGGATGAGGCAACAGAAGAGGAATGTGTAATATCCCAAGGGAAGCAGAGAGAGAGTTAGGCCATGGGTCAACGAGGGCTCGGACAGGTAGGGGACCTGGGGGTGTGGAGGTGGGGTGCAGAAAGGCCTTGTGGTTGGTGCCCCAGGTGGATAAGAAGTACCCAAGGGCAGAATTATAAAACAGACAGCCAAAGGAAAAGATTATTTCCCTAGGGCTCAGAGAAATTAAAAAAAAACAAAACAAAACAAAACAAAACATAGTTATCTGATTCTGATGTTAAAACACTCAGTAAATAATGACACCAGAAGACCCATTCCCAGCTGGGTCTGGTGTCACATACCTGTAATCTCAGCTACATTAGACTCTATAGAAAAAAAGAAACAAAGAAACAAAGAAGGGAGGGAGGGAAGAAAGAAGCCAGGCATGGTGGTTTACATTTTGTTTGTTTGTTTTGAGCTGAGGACTGAACCCAGGGCCTTGTGCTTGCTAGGCAAACGCTCTACCACTGAGCTAAATCCCCAACCCCTGTTTTGTTTTTTCCAGACAGGGTTTCTCTGTGTAGTTTTGGTGCCTGTCCTGAATCTTGCTCTGTAGACCAGGATGGCCTCGAACTCACAGAGATCCGCCTGCCTCTGCCTCCCGAGTGCTGGGATTAAAGGCGTGCGCCACCACCACCCGGCTAACTTACTTCTGTTTTATTGCTTGCTCCGGCAGCTCCAGCCAGGCCAGGTTATGATAGTTCCTTGCACAGATACTGTCTGTGTTACTTCTGTAGCCCAGCTGAGACCATTCCCCTTCCTAAAGCTCCTTTGTCCAACTCCAAAGGCTCCTTGAAGGGCTATCTGCACCTTGGCCTTCTGCTCCGTTAGTCAGAGAGAACTACACACCATTGCCTATGCAATGTGTTTGTGTCTCTACAACAGGTTGATCCAGACATGGTGGTACTTGACTGTGATCCCAGGCAGAGGCAGGAGGATCCAGAGTTCAAGATTACCCTCAGCTACAGAGCAAGCTCTAGGTCAGCACAGGCCACAAAAGACCCTGTCTTAAAAACACAAACAAACAAACAAACAAACAAAAACCCGCAACAGAGCTGACATGCCTCTCTTTTAGGTAAGACCACAATGCTGTAGTCAAATCCTACTGGGGGGCTAGAGAGATGGCTCAGAGGTTAAGAGCACTGGCTGCTCTTCCAGAGGTCCTGAGTTCAACTCTCAGCAACCACATGGTGGCTCACAACCATCTGTAATGAGATCTGGCGCCCTCTTCTGGCATTCACCAAACATGCATGCAAAACACTGTGTACATAAAAAATAAATAGATCTTTAAAAAAAAAAATCTTACTGGACTTCAGTGGCCTCTGGAAACACAGTGAGTACTCTTTCTACTACATCTTGGTTCAGGGCTTTTGTTGAAAGTGCAATTACCATGACTCTTCCCGTCACTCTGAAAAGTGTCCTGGATTTTTGTTTGCTTTATTTTGTAGTTTGGGGGATCCGACTCAGGACCTTGTGCATGTAAGGCTGGAGCTCTACCACCAAGCTACATCCCTAGCTCATCTGTTTGTTTTTTTTAAACAAAGTCTTGCCTTGTAGTTATGCTGGCCTGAAACTGGCCATGTCGGTTAGAACTAGCCTCAAACTTGCATTGATGACTCCATGGCAAAGAATCTGAGCTCAGATCCCTGGGCAAGGTGGCACACATCTGTAATCCCAGCCCTGGGGATGGTGGCACACATCTGTAATCCCAGCCCTGAGCAGGGTGGCACACATCTGTAATCCCAGCCCTGAGCAGGGTGGCACACATGTGTAATCCCAGCCCTGGGGATGGTGGCACACATGTGTAATCCCAGCCCTGAGCAGGGTGGCACACATCTGTAATCCCAGCCTTGAGCAGGGTGGCACACATCTGTAATCCCAGCCCTGAGCAGGGTGGCACACATCTGTAATCCCAGCCCTGGGGATGGTGGCACACATCTGTAATCCCAGCCCTGGGGATGGTGACACACATGTGTAATCCCAGCCCTGGGGATGGTGACACACATCTGTAATCTCAGCCTTGAGCAGGATGGCACACATCTGTAATCCCAGTCCTGAGCAAGGTAGCACACATCTGTAATCCCAGCCCTGAGCAGGGTGGCACACATCTGTAATCCCAGCCTTGAGCAGGGTGGCACACATCTGTAATCCCAGCCTTGAGCAAGGTGGCACACATCTGTAATCCCAGCCCTGAGCAGGGTGGCACATATCTGTAATCCCAGCCCTGGGGATGGTGGCACACATCTGTAATCCCAGCCTTGAGCAGGGTGGCACACATCTGTAATCCCAGCCCTAGGGAGGCGAAACCAGGCAGATCCCCAGAGCTTCTGACCAGTCTAGCCCAACCGGTAAGCTCCAGGTTCAGTGAGAGATCCCGTTTCAAAAACAAACAAACAAACAAACAAACAAAAAATAGGGTGATGAGTCGGGCAGTGGCAGCACATGCATTTAATCCCAGCACTTGGGAGGCAGATGCTAATTCATGTGAACACTTACAAACACATATGCACATTACACACACACACACACACACACACACACACACACACACACACAAGCAAGATGGTTCAGCAGGTAAGGCACTTGTCACTCAAGCCTGATGATCTTAAGATAGGCCCCTGAAAGTCAGTTAAAGGTGGAAAGAGACCCACTCCATGTTGCCCTTTGACCTCTTCACAAGCTGTGACATGCTCCCATTCTTTTTTTTTTTTTTTTTTTTTCGAGACAGGGTTTCTCTGTGTAGCTTTGCGCCTTTCCTGGGACTCACTTGGTAGCCCAGGCTGGCCTCGAACTCACAGAGATCCACCTGGCTCTGCCTCCCGAGTGCTGGGATTAAAGGCGTGCACCACCACCGCCCGGCTGCTCCCATTCTTAATCATGCACACACACAAAATAATAATAATAGTAACAATAAATATATGTAGCTATTATTTATACACTCTCAACAAATGCTTAAAAGCAAGCACAGATACAGCCACAGCCATGCCACGGGATGAGCCTTCTAGTGGAGGAGTGTACAGGGCAGGGACCCTGGGGTGGGCGCACATGCAGCAAACATCTGTCTGCCTGGGGAAAGCGGTGCCCAGCCAAGCAGTGAGAGGCGCAGCTCACTGCAAGCCCACTCGAAGAACAAAAAGGCACTCCTTCCTTCTGTTTACCTGTGGTCTTTCATTTCTAAACAAAGCCACGCTTCTTAGTGAAAAGGTAAAATCATGATAGGTTTGTGGGGGCGGAAAGAAGGTTCTTGTTTCTCTGTTGACAATAAAGAACAGCCTTCCCCAATGAGCCTTGGTCAACCAGGTGTGGGGCTGGGGTGGGCATTAGAGGGAAATGAAGAAGAGAGTAGTTTATTACTGCTCTTTCTCTTCACACACACACACAGACACACACAGACACACACACACACACACACACACACACACACACACGCAGAGCAATAAAATCCTTTTTTGTTTTTCGAGACAGAGTTTCTCTGTAGCTTTTGGAGGCTGTCCTGGAACTCACTCGGTAGCCCAGGCTGGCCTCGAACTCACAGAGATCTACCAGCCCCTGCCTTCCAAGTGCTGGGATTAAAGGCGTGTGAGTTCGAGGCCAGCCTGGGCTACCGAGTGAGTTCCAGGAAAGGCGCAAAGCTGCACAGAGAAACCCTGTCTCGAAAAGCAAACAAACAAACAAACAAACAAAAAAATGGCAGCGTGTGCCACCACTTCCCGGCGGGCATAAGGGTCTTAATCAGTAGAGAAGCTATCATTTAGCAGAGGAGGAAACTGGAGTTTTATTTCCTTCCTTTGGAGGCACCCTTGAAGTGGATTGATGACAACACTCAGTCAATTAGCACTGGGCCTGCTGTACTAATTTTGTTTTGCAAAACAAAGCCAATCATGTTAGAACTTAGCCGGTCAATTGCATCGATTAACACAAGATGCTCCTGGAAAATCGGACAGGTGGGAAGGCTCTTCCTGGGAAATGATGGGTTAATCCGGGCCAGCATGGCAGGGAGCTTCATGAGGTCTTTTAGTCCCTGGCACCCTCCATGTCCCCATGTCTCCCAGAGCTTCTCTCTCTCACCTGTGGCCTCAGCTTGACTCTATACTCTCCAGAGTGTGAAGGGCAGGGCTGGGTGGAGTCGAAGAGTGTGTTTCCCCATCGTGTATACAATTCTTCTTCCACCAAGGCTGGGGAGAGCGGTATGGTAAGGGGAAACCTGACCCGAATCCAGAATCCCTAAGAACACACATTGAGAGGTGTATTGTCAGGGTTCTCTAGCGGAACACAACTGACAGAATGAATGATAGAATGATTGATATTATATATGTGTGTGTGTGTGTGTGTGTGTGTGTGTATTTATATATGCTGTCAAGTTTCACAGATCTACAGGTTTGCAGCTGGCTTAGTGTGCTTCCAGCCTTTGGGTGGGGGAGGGGGTGTGACTGTCGCCTTACAAAGGTCAGCTCCACCAAGGAAGAGAGCGCTTGTTTCTGGAGCTTCCACCTCCGTATACACTGGTGTAGGCTGATCCGGGTCTAACCATTTTATGGCACCAGGAGCCACTAACCACATAGATATGTTAAAGACCCCTTGAAATGGTATTATACTGGCAAAGGCCAGAAACACTAAAGTCCAAAGAGGCTGCCATTCCAGTCCCATCATAAAGGCCACTTGGAAGGATCAGGATTTTATGGTCTTTATGAAGACAAGATTTATTAAGTGCCCCTCCCCACCACAAAGATGTTTACGCTTTTTCTTTTAAGTGTGGTTGTGTGTGTGTGTGTGTGTGTAGGTCAGAGGACAGCTTGAGAGAGTTGGTTCTCTTTCTACCTTGTGGGTCCCAAGAACAGAACTCAGGTCATCGGGTTTGGCTGCAAGCGCCTTTATCCCCTGAGCCATCTTGTCAGCCCCGAGGTGCTTATTCATAGAAAACAACTTGGCCCTCTGCATTCCACGATTCTGCTGAAAAGTAATCGGTTCTGAGCAAAGCTAGGCGATCACTAAGTAATCTAAGGGAAGCTGCCTCAAGACGGAAAATGCAGCGAGGCCTGACAGCGATCAGAAGAAAACTCATCATCGATCGATCGTTTCTGTGTTTCAGTTCCCTCTGTTCGCATCATCTTCCCAGTTTGCCGTCATGAAGCGGTCCCTAATCCCCCAAAGCGTCCTTCTCACACCTGTGGGGTCCACAGTGAGTTGACCACGCTTAGGCCGACGGAGCACAGTTGGTCTGAGATAGCAAACAGGGGGTGGGTTCTTGGAGCCTTAAGAAAGCCCCGCCGGTGAAGAGCATTGCCCCACCTCAGCCCTGAAATGCTGACGAGGCCAGTGAGGGCACACGGCGGCGTTTTGTATGATTCCGGTGCTGGGGCTGTTGGTGGGATTAGCTGCCCGTTTGTCTGCAGGCCGCTCTCTCCTCCTCAGTGTTCTCCACCACACAGCGGCTGCTGCCCGGGAAGCCTGGGGACCCGACTCCCCTGGAGCGGATGGCAGTGGCAGGGGGTGGGCTATAAAAAACAGTTTTGTCTGGGAACAATAGGCATCAATCAAGGCAGCGTCTTCAGCCTTTGATTTGGATGGGAGTGGGGGAGGCAGAACCCAGCTTCCTCTGGCCATCTCCCTTTTCAAGCGGATTAACGGGCCAGTCAACAGGAAAGGAGCCCGCCTGCCCAGAGGTCTTCCTCAGGCCTGGCTTGGATGAAGCCACGCACGTCCGTATCTGAAACTGCCAGAAACCACTGGACTCCACGTTAGATGCCAGCTTTTCTGTAGGCCTGCAAGGCCCTGATCGCGCTGATTTTTCAAAGGCAGTAGAGAGTCTAATTCAAAGGCACGAAGTAAGGCCAGCAGATGTTCCTAACGGAACGGGCAGAAGGAAGGCCCAAGGAAAGCAGGAGGTCACAGAAATGGAGCAGAGACTTGGGTCGTGTCCAAGTCAACGTTCAATCTAAATACTTCTGACAAGGAGCTGATTGCAGAAGAGCGGGTCTTTCTGGGTACACACTTCTTAAAATGTATTTGACAATCTCGATTCAAGCAGATCTATGGTATGAGCTGGGCTGTGGTAGTAGGATTAGTTCAAGGCTGGTCTGGACAGTTCACTGAGACCCTGTCTATAAAAACTAAAGAACTAGGTTCTAGCTCATGGATAGAAAGAGCGTTAGGTAGCATTGCCCTGGGTCCCATGACCAGAACTGCAAAATAAAATAATAATAATAATAATAATAATAATAATAAAAAGAAGAAGAAATTGAAAATGAAGAAAAGGCCAGACGTGGTGGTGTACACCTTTCATCCCAGCACTCAGCAGGGGTCATGGGCAACTTGTTTGTGCTTATACCCCGAGGAAAATGGCCTCCCCTCCTGCAGCAGGCGTTAAGGGCCAGCAGCCCCTGAGCTAGGGAACGCTAGCGTCTTGTTGTTGTTTGCAGCTCTTGGGTTGAGGTGCTGTGTAGTTCAGACTGGCCTCCGACTCGCAATCCTCCTTCCTCAGCCTCCCAAACACCGGGGTTTACAGGCATAAGCCACAGCATTCTGTCCCACCCAAAAACTTAACTTTATGATTTTTTTTTTTTGCGGGGGCGGGGGTGGTGGTGGTGGTGGTGGTGGTGGTGGTGGAGTGTAGCTAGAATTTTCCTGCCTTGCCCACAGTTAGGACAAATCTCTGTCACCTGCCAGTCCCACAGCTGCTCAAACCCGACCAAGTAAACACAGAGACTTATATTGCTTACAAACTGTATGGCCGTGGCAGGCTGCTTGCTAACTGTTCTTACAGCTTAAATTAATCCATTTCTATAAATCTATACCTTGCCACATGGCTCGTGGCTTACCAGCATCTTCACATGCTGCTAGTCATGACGGTGGCTGGCAGTGTCTCTTCCCACCTTCCTGTTCTCTCAATTCTCCTCTCTGTTAGTCCTGCCTATACTTCCTGCCTGGCCACTGGCCAATCAGTGTTTTATTTATTGACCAATCAGAGCATTTGACATACAGACCATCCCACAGCACTTCCCCTTTTCTTTTCTTTTCTTTTTTTTTTTTAAAAGGAAGGTTTTAACTTTTACACATCTCCAAAGCCAGCTTGGTATATTTGGGAATTTGGGCGTAGCTTCTCTTACTACTTCCTGCTGGAGGGGGGCACTGTATCTTATGGGGACACAAAGAAAATTTTAGGATTATGGGGTAGTCCGTGAGGGTGTATTGTCTGAGCCAGTTGCCTTGAATCCCATCTGGATGTTGGATTATCTGGGCCATGGTGTCATCGGAGACCTTTCAGATGGTCTTGGCTGGTCAAACTTGATGTATCTTAATCTGGAACAAATCCATAGCCTCTGGCATTGAGACTCTGTTAAAAAAGTAGGTAAGGGGTGGAGGGTTGTGGGGGAGGGAAGCATTGCCCAGTGGATAAAGGTGCTTGTCACACAAGCCTGGTGACCTAATCCACAGTTGCCCTCTGACCTCCCCATGCACACTACGCACATCCTCAAAATAAATGAAAACATTAAAAAATAATAATAATGCCGGGCGGTGGTGGTGCACACCTTTAATCCCAGCACTCAGGAGGCAGAGGCAGGCAGATCTCTCTGAGTTTGAGGCCAGCCTGGTCTACAGAGCGAGTTCCAGGACAGCCAGGGATACACAGAGAAACGCTGTCTCAAAAAAAAAAAAAAAAAAAAGTAATAAATAAAATAACAATAATTAAAAAAAAAAAAAAAACTCTGGAGCATTGGAAGCCTGAGGCAAAAGGATCAGAGGCTAGCCTGGGCTTCATAGTAAGACCCAGTCTCAAAAACAAAGAAACTTCTTGGAAGACAATTAAGATCTAAGATCTGTTTGGATAGGGACTGGCTAGATAGCTCATCGTGCTTTAAAAAAGCACTTGCCTCACAAACCTGAAGACTTCAGTTTGAACCCTGGAACCCATGTAAAAAACGGAAGGAGAGAAGAGATTCCACACAACGGTCCTCTGATATGCACACCCGACCCACACAGTAATAAATACATAAGAATAAACTTTAAAAACAATTTCCTCAGTGATAACTGAGTAAGAGGACCATACGGTATTCTTGATGATGTTTGGTGATAACTGAAAAGTGTTAGGGTAAAAATAAGACCACACAAGAACATTACTATTCTTACATATAATGCAGTTTTAAGAGGGCATGACCTCCATCATCACTCTGGGAGGCAAACCCCACATCTGCTGGGCCATCCTGCTGGTCATCCTTGTATTTATTTTTTGAGACAGAATTTCAGTAAATTGCCCAGGCTGGCCTTAACTTACTTAAAATTCTTTTTGTTTTTATTCTTTCAATTTTTAATTACTTATTTTATTTTATTAGTGGGTGTTTTGCCTGCATGTATGTATGTGTACCATGTGCGTGCCTGGTGCCCATGGTAGTCAGAAAAGGGCATCAGATCCCCTGGAACTGGAGTTACAGATGGTTGTAGACTACCATGTGGGTGCTGGGTATAGAACTGGGGTCCTCTGCCAGAGCAGCAAGTGTTCTTAACCACTGAGCCACTTCTCCAGTCCCTGTTTTGTCTTTTGAGACAGGTTCTCAAGTGGCCCAGACGGGCCTTGAACTTGCTGTATAGCTGAGAATGACCTTTAACCCCCAACCTCCTTATATCTACCTCCCAGATCCTGGGATTATAGACACACACTACCATGTCCTGTATTCCATGGTGCTGAGACTGGAGCCCAGTTCTTCATGCATGCCAGGCCACTCCACCAACCAAACCACATCTGCAGCCCTGACCTTGACCTTGATATTTCTGCCTCAGCCTCCCAAGTAGCTAGCCTTACAGGTCTGCTCTACCACGACCAGCTTTAGGGAGAGGCACATGGGTGCCATGGCACAGGCATGGGGGTCAGGGGACAACTTTGTGGAGTCTTCTAACTATACATGAGTTCAGGGGCTAGAACTCGAGTGGGTAGGCTTACACAGCAGGGTCTTCAGCCACGGGGCCAGGTCCGAAGCCTGGTTTTGTTCTTAAGACAGTCTCACTGTGTAGCCCAGACAGACCTCAAACTTAGGTCCTACTGGAGTCTTCATAGGTGTGAGACACTGTGTGTTATGTTGTTGTCTTTTCCCTACAGATGTGTGTGTGTGTGTGTGTGTGTGTGTGTGTGTGTGTGTGTGTGTGCTGGAGAGAAGACACAGCAGCTAAAGAGCACTTGCTGCGGGACTGGAGAGATGGCTCAGAGGTTAAGAACACTGGCTGCTCTTCCAGGGGTCCTGAGTTCAATTCCCAGCAACCACATGGTGGCTCACAACCATTCGTAATGAGATCTGGCACCCTCTTCTGGCCTGTAACTATACGTGGCGTGCAACTATACATGCAGGCAAATATTCACACTAAGAACAAATGGTAGGAGAGTATTTTAAGAATATTTTAGGGCTGGAGAGATGACTTAGTGTCAAAGAACGCATATGCTCTTGCAGAAGACCCTACTTGAGCTCCCAATACCCATGTCAGGTGACTGTAACCCCTGTAACCCCAGGGCCATAGGTTCCAATGCCTCTGGCCTTCTCAGGTTCCTGCACTCACATGCAGACATATACCCATACAAAGACACATAGATGTTTCTTTAATGTAAAGAAAAAATAGTTTATTACACATGTAGCTACTCAACCCATTAGGAAGGAGGCATCTTGTAAAAACTAGATGCACAGCTTTTCCCAGTAAGACAGTCGCCGATTGTCCTGCAGATGTGCTAAGGCTCTTCTTCTGGTACTGGAAAATGTCTAAGTTTAGGTTTGTTGGGGTTATTTTTCAACAACCAATCAGCTAGCCAGATCTATGGAAAAGATAAAAACTAAAGTTAATAAACATTTAACTAGTTCCTTTCTATGTATAATGAACCTATCAACTAGAAAATGAAGTATCTTTTTAAAAAAGATTTTTTTTATACTTTTTTTTTAAGGTTTATTTATTTATTGTGTATTCAGTGTTCTGCTTGCATGTATGCCTGCATGACAGAAGAGGGCACCAGATCTCATTACAGATGGTTGTGAGCCACCATGTGGTTGCTGGGAATTGAACTCAGGACCTCTGGAAGAGCAGCCAGTGCTCTTAACCTCTGAGCCATTTCTCCAGCCCTTAAAAAAGATTTTTAAGACAAGATCTCACAGCCTAGGCTGTCTGGAACTTACTCTGTAGCCCAGGCTGGCCTTGAGCTTCTAGAGATCCAGCTGCCTCTGCCTCCTGAGTGCTGAGATTAAAGGCGTGCACCACCAAATCCAGCTAGACAGCTTATTTGTTTGTTTTGTTTTTGTTTTTGAGACAGGGTTTCTCTGTGTAGCCCTGACTGTCTTGGAACTCACTCTGTAGACCAGGCTGGCCTCAGATTCAGAGATCTGCCTGCCTCTGCCTCCTGAGTGCTGGGATTAAAGGCGTGCGCCACCACTGCCTGGCCCCAGTTTAGAGAGATCTTTATAATCCTGGAAGTTGACAAGTGACCACACAGAGAGAGACGATATCCTCCAGTGGCCATTGTGTCATTGGGGCTTAGTGGAGGCTGAGGTACAGACCAGACTCCTGGTCTAACTTAAGGGGGTGTAGAATGTGAGCCGGGGTAGTCAGGAGGAACTGGGGCAAAGCAAAGAGAGCAGGCTGTTACCTCCTTAGAACCGAGAGAGACTGTAACAATCGTAACAAAAAACTCAAGCTTTCACGTTTTGTGGCCAACCTGGACAATGCTAATAAGAAACATATGAAATGAAATTTTTTGCAACATAGTGAAATCATTCTATACTGTTAGCTTTTCATTGCAAAATGGTTCAGAGTACGAGTTTGGACTGGGTTGTGTCACATGCCTTTAATTCCAGCACTTGGGAGGCAGAAACGGTGAATCTTTTTGAGTTTGAGGCTATCCTGGTCTACTGGTCTACATGGCCTGGCTGCTAAACAGCTTTTAAAATCACTTTAAGAATAAAAATAAAGGCTGAGTGTGGTGTGAGTTCGAGGCCAGCCTGGTCTACAAACTGAGTTCCAAAATAGCCAGTAGCCAGGACTACACAAAGAAAGCCTATCTCAAAAAAAAAAAAAAAAAAAAAAAAGTCTTTTACACACACACATACACACACACAGACACACACACACAAATAATAAATAAGTGTAATTAACATTTTTTAAGAGCCAGGCGGTGTGGTGCACACCTTTAATCGTGACACTCAGGAGGCAGAGGAAGGCAGATAATTATAAGTTCGAGGTCAGCCTGGTCTACATAGCTAGTTCCAGGATAGCCAGAGCTACACAGAGAAACCCTGTCTTGGAAAAACAAAACAAAACAAAAACATTTAAGATCTGGGGATTGGTTCAGTTGATAGAATGCTAGCCTATTAAATACAAAGCCTTGGGTTTGATTCCCAGCATCTGTCACACTGGGGAAAAGTGGCACACATCTGTAATCCCAGCACTTGGGTGGTGGAAACGGGAAGATCCAGAGTTTAAAGTCATCCTTGGCTACATAGCTAGTCTGGGACCAGCTCAGGCTGCAGGGAATCCTCTCCCACAATACAAACAAAAGAAAATAATGGTGATAATTATAATAATAAATGGAGGGCCAGAGAAATGGCTTGGCAGGTAAGGGTACTTGCCACCAACCCTGAAGACCTTAGTAAGGTCCCGAGGACTCCCGTCGTGGAAGGAGAAGGGCCTCTCTAGTCTCCATATGTGTGCTGTAGTACACACGATAAGAAAATAATAAATAAATAAATAAATGCAAGTGTCGCGACATTTCAATGGACGGCGGGGCCTGACCCCTCCCTAGGGAGTCCTAGGAAGTCAACGGCTCTTGGAGGGGCAGTGACATTTGCCTCAGCAATGCAACCACCTGTGAGGTGCCCTGGCTCATACCCTCACCAGCGCTCCTGTGAATGACCCCAGTGCAACTCAGT
Source organism: Peromyscus eremicus (assembly GCF_949786415.1). NCBI lineage: Eukaryota > Metazoa > Chordata > Mammalia > Rodentia > Cricetidae > Peromyscus > Peromyscus eremicus. Next base: position 23,614,757 of record NC_081435.1, read on the forward strand.
CAAAAGAAACAGGAAGACACGGAAGCAGGAGGAGGGACTCGCTGAGAAGAGGAAGGGGGTTAGCAGGAGTGGGGCGGGGATAATGGCAGGTAAATGGGGTGTGCACACGCGTGTGACCAAAATACATCATCTCCTAGTAAGTTAGAGGGCTAGACAGAGGGACCTTGGCTGAAAAACCACAACATTCAAGGCCAGCCTGGTCTACATAGCAAGTTCTAGGGCAGCCTGGGCTCCATAGTGAGACCCTGCCTCCCCCCAAACAAACAAACAAAACTGTCCAACAAAATAACAATAAGCAAGAAAAATCACCCAGTACCATGTACATGTATGAAAATGTTGTAATGGAACTTATTATGTAAAATTACTATATGCTAATAAAAACATTAATAAAAAGAATAAGAAAATGGAATCCCAGGAAGGAACTCAGTTCATGAGGCTTGCATAGTACGTGCTTTACCAATCTCTCTCCAACCCACCCAGCTCCCCCAACACATCTTCGTTGTTTTGTTTTGTTTTGTTGAGACATGGTGTAGCTAGAGTTTTCCTGCCTGGCCCACAGTCAGGACAAATCTTTGTCACCCGCCAGTCCCACAGCAGCTCAGACCCAACCAAGTAAACACAGAGACTTATATTGCTTACAAACTGTATGGCTGTGGCAGGCTTCTTACTAACTGTTCTTACAACTTAAATTAATCCATTTCTATAAATCTATACCTTGCCACATGACTCGTGACTTACCGGCATCTTCACATGCTGCTTGTCAGCGTGGTGGCTGGCAGTGTCTCTCTGACTCAGCCTTCCACTTCTCAGCTTTATTCTCCTCCTTGTCCCGCCTATACTTCTTGCCTAGCCAATGGCCAATCAGTGTTTTATTTATTGACCAATCAGCAACACATTTGTCATACAGAACATCCCACAGCAACAAGGTCTCACTATATAGCCTTAGCTGGCCTGGAATCCAATATGCAGACCAGACCAGCCTTGAATTCACACAAATCTGCCTGCTTCTACTTCCAAGTACTGGGATTAAAGGCATGGGCCACCATGACCAGACCACCTTTTGAAATTTTTTATTCTGAGACAGGGTCTCACTAAATTGTCCTGCTTGGTGGCCACGGAGTCAAGACATGGACCAAGAAAGCCTCAGAACTTGTGGGTCTTCAGACTAAAAGAATAAATATCAGCCAGACATGGTGGTGCCATCTTTGATCCCAGCACTCAGGAGGCAGAGGCGAGTAGATCTTTGTGAGTTTGAGGCCAGCCTGCTTTAGGGCAGCCAGGGCTAAGTAGTGAGATGCTGTCTCAAAAACAAACAAACAAACAAACAAACAAACACAGTTCTAAATAGGAAAATGATAAACAATATTCTCTAGTGTGAATAAAAAAGTATCGTACATAAGGGTCTGCGGGTTTCTGCTTACAAAGCTCCGTGAGTCCTTGAAGTAGGGTTGGCGTTACGTACAGATTTAAATAGTCCTTAGCAGCTTGTCCAATTGGAATGGGTTCAATAATCACTGCAAATACAAAGAAGTTCTCACTAAAAAGCAAATAGAAGTGCTTAAACATTATACAGCTATCAAAGAGGATGCTTTCAAAAGTTTTCAACCGTTGAGACACTCATCATTGTGAGTTTTAAATTTGATTTTTATTTCTTTACATTTATTAAAGTGTTATAATTGTTATTATTGTTGGCTTTCTGACAGAGTCTCACCACAGTTCAGACTGGCCTGGGACTCACTAAGTAGCCTAGGCTAACATCAAACCCAGGGTGATCTTCCTGCTCGGCCACCTGAGTCCTGTGATAACAGGTGTGAGTCACCACACTCTGTTTACTAAGGTATTATTTACACATAGTATTTGCTAAATTTGTGATCACACAGAGAAATAAATAGAATTTAAATAAAAAAAAAACAACGAAATAACAATAACAACCACACACAAAAGAACTAAAGCAAAACCAATCCAAGCCTGGTGGCCACTCAGGAGGCTGGCACAGATGGACCAAAGCAAGGCTTATCTGTGGACTTGTCTCAAAAGACAAAGGACTGGAAAGTCAGGCTGCAGTACATGCCTGAAGCCCCAGCACTCAGAAGCTGGAGGCAGGAAGATCAGGAGGAGGTCAAGGCCAGCCTAAGACACACGGGCCTGTCTCAAAATAAATACGGGGCTGGAGAAATGGCTCAGTGGTTAAGGTCAGTTTTTCTTCCCAAATACATATCTCAGCACCCACATCAGGCAGTTCACAGCTGTCATAAACTCTAACTCCAGGGGATCCAATGCTTTCTTCTGGCCTCTGAGGACATCTGCACACATGTGGCATACACTCACACAGACATAAACAAAAATAAAATAAATCTTAGCAATAAATAGCTAAATAAAAGGCTGAGGACTTAGCAGCTCACTGGCAAAGATTTGCCTGTCGTGAAGTCCTAGGCTTACCCCCAGTACTTAAAAGACAGTATATCCACTTCTCCACTAATTCTGCCTTTTTTTTTTTTTTTTTTTTTTTTTGAGATAAGGTTTCTCTGTGTAGCCCTGACTAGAACTCGCTCTGTAGACCAGGCTGGCCTCAAACTCAGAGATCTGCCTGTCTCTGCCTCCCAAGTGCTAGGATTAAAGTTGTGCACCACCACCGCCCGACCAGTATGTCCATTTCTTAAAGGGTTACCAGCTTCAAAACTTCAAACTGGATGGAAATCAAAAAGGATCTGCAATTACCAAATTTACAGTGACTTAAGACTTTCTTGTTTTGTTTTGTTAGGAAAAAGACACATTTACCAAGTCCACAACAAAGGAGCAGCGTTCAAGGCCAGCGACCGACCCAGTACTGCTGCAATAGAATCTGTGAACTTGTTATATCTGTTATCCTCTGTGCCGGAAACACTTCTGAAGTGTCATGGGCCATTAGGAAGAAGGATAACACAATAGGAGAGCAACCCTAAACACATCTGCTCAGGAGAAAGAACTCTGCAGAGACCCCAGGGCACAGCATACTTCTGTAGGTGCTGTTCACTTTTCAGCTTTTGGGTTCAAGATTCGTTTTGTTTCTGTTTTTAAAATACTTGTTTCATGTGTGTGAATGTTTTGCCTGTATGTATGTATGAATGTGCACCAGGTGCATGCCTGGTGCCCAAGAAGGTCAGAGGAGGGTGTTGGATCCCCTGGAACTGGAGTTATGAGCTGCCATGTGGGTGTTGGGGACTGAACTCTGGTCCTTAGCAAGAGCATCGAGTGCTCTTAACTGCTGAGTCAGCTCGCCAACCCTTGTCTCTGTTTTTGTATTACTGAGACAGGTCTATGAAGTCCAGGCTGGCCTGGAACTCTGTAGCCCAGGCTGGCCTGGAACTCACAGCGATCCACCTGCCTCTGCCTCCTAGGTGCTGAGAGTTTGTTTCTTGTTTTGCTTTTGTGCTTTGTTTGCTTGTTTTGAGACAAGGTCCGGGGTAGCCTACACCGGCTTCCGACAGGGCTAAGACACTGAACATCTGTCCTCCCTTCTCCAGGCCTGTGGCCTCTGCCTGCTTTTGTCTAGCGCTGGGATTCAAACCCAGGACTTTCCAGGAGCTCAGCAAGTACCCTACAAACTGAGCTACATCCCAGGCCCCTCCAGCTTCAGGTTCAGATGACTCACAACCTGAAAATATAACAAAGCATATTTGGAGGAAAATTCCTTCTTCTCAGACATGTCTTCAAGATAAAAACAAACTTTAAGAAGTGAACAATTTGGAGGTGGAGTCAAGAAAGCACGCGTGAGAAACTCACCTTCTGGAAACATGAAGCGAATCTCTCTTTCTGAGGCAGCGAAGTCCTTGCTCCCATGAAGGGCGTTCCGTAGCTCATCTGTACCGTAAATTGCCCTTAGACTAAAGCAGATTATGGATGTTGCCCTTTCAACTCTGACACCCTTCCTTACTTTACAGGGGAGTGTTCCCTCTTCATTATTTGGAGAGGGGCCGGGAATCACATGTGGAAGTCAGAAGACTACTTCAGGAGTGGTTTTCTCCTTCCAGCTCATGGGTCCTGAGTTCGAATCCAGATCATCCCATTTGGCAGCAAGTACTTTACCCAATGAGTCATCTTGCCAGCCTTTTTCTATTTGTTTTTAGACAGGGCACCACTAATCTAATTTTAAGCTTTTCATCTACTTAGATGACAGTCAAATAAATTTATGTATGCTGGTGGAATACACTGTAAAAATAGGCATTCTCTAGGTGAAGAGAGGTGTTTTGTAAGAAGTGAAAGGAAATATCAATTCAATAGTGAGATAACTGTTTCATTTCTAGAAACTAGAGATCATGATGAAAATTGGGATTTTTTTTTTTTTTTTTTTTTTTTTTTTTTTTGTGACAGTTTCTCACTATGTATCTTGGGCTGACCTGGAACTTGCTATCCAGACCAGGTTAGCCTTAAACTCTGAGAAATTTGCCTGCCTTTGTCTCTCAAGCACTGAGATTAAAGGTATGCACCGCGTCCAGAAAAGAAATCTAAAAATTCTAGTTTTCCCCTTACAGTCCCACTTCAGGACCAGTGAGAGGGCCCAGCTGCTGAAGGCACCAGCTGCTGAAGAAGGCACTTGCCGCCAAGCCCGAGTGTGGCCCCGGGATCCGCATGGTTGAAGGAGAGAACTGACTCCCATTAGCCATCTCTGATCTCCACATGTTCAAGTAGACACACCCACAGAATAAGTGAATAAAACCTAGTGTCAACAATCCTCCTCCATAGCCGTGTGTCCTGGCTCACCCCTGTAACCCCTGCATGGGGAAGGGGAAGTAAGACAGGAGGACTGTCACAAATTCAAAGCTAGCCTGGGCAAACAGTGAATTATGGCCAACTTAGGCTACAGAGTAAGACCTAGTCTCAAAAAATAATCAAAACAAAACAAAAACAAAAACCAAGCTGGGTGGTGTGACACACGCCTTTGATCCCAGCACTCAGGAGGCAGAGGCAGGCGGATCTCTAATTTTGAGGCTAGCCTGGTCTACAGTGGGAGTTCCAAGACAACCAGGGCTACACAGTGAAACCCTGTCTCAGAAAAAAAACAATCAATCAATCAATCCTACGGTACAGGCAGTTTAATGCAAGGCTAATCAGCCATCAATAAGATATTCTCTGATGCTTTCTATATATATATCGTTTGGTATTAAGATAGCATTGAAACATGAGAATGTCAAATTCACTGCCTTACATCAGAGAAAAGTTCATTTAGGAGAACTTTCATGGGGTGGAAAACACTCATCGTAAAGATGCAGGTTTGGAGTGTTTTGTTTCTTTGGTTTTCATACTTTTAAGAGGGCATCAGCCGGGCGGTGGTGGCTCACACCTTTAATCCCAGCATTCAGGAGGCAGAGCCAGGATCTCTGTGAGTTCGAGGCCAGCCTGTTCTACAGAGCGAGATCCAGGACAGCCAGGGCTACACAGAGAAACCCTGTCTCAAAAAACCAAAAAAAAGAAAAAAAAGAAAGAAGAAAAAGAAAAAAAGAGGGCTTCAATCCTTCAAGCCCCAGGGAAATTACCTGTCCGGGTGCGTCTCCTTAGCTAGTAAACTATTAGATGGTCCCATAAGTTCTTTCCAGTAAGAGATGGCGTTATATCTCGCTAATATCATAGCAACAAGAGGTCCAGAGCTCATATAAGCTGTTAAGTTTGGGAAGAACATCTTCCCGTACTGTTCCACATAAAAGTTGCTGCAGTGCTCAGGACTCAGATGTAGTTTCCGTCTCTGTAAACAAAACAAAGTCAACAAAAGCATTTAAAGTGACAGCTCAATGAAGCCATGAATAAAGCTCATTAAGTCATTAGTAACTGGCCAGGCATGGTGGCCCATGCCTGTCATTATCTTTGTATTAGTATACAGAAATGATATTTAAATTAAATATGTGCAGAGGAAGTATTTATCCCACTTTAAAAAAAAAAAAAAGATCCCTAGGCCGATGGGCGGGTGAGACCGCTTCCCGGGGAAAGGTGCTTGCTGACAAGGCTGAGGTTCTAAGTTCAATCCCCAGAATTTACATGGTGGGAAGAGAGAACCGATTCCCTAAGTTTTCGGACTGAAATACATACACTGTGCATACACACACACACACACACACACACACACACACACACACACACACACACAAATATACAAACATTTTTTAAAAGAGTGTTTGCTGAGCAGTCATGAGGACCAGAGGTTTGGATCCTGGCACCTGCATTACACGCAGGGTATCTACCAAACGCCTGTAACTCCACCTACAAGGGATTCGATGCCCTCTTCTGGCATCCATGCGCGGGTATAGGCACACGTACACACAGTCACCCAGAGATCAGGCAAGCTTGGTCTGCATAGTGAGTCGGCTAGTCACTGTCTCTAAAACAAACAACAACAACAGCAACAAAATGGAAACATTAGTTTAGCTCTAGGCATGGTATGAGAGGGTGTAGAGAATCCTCAGACCATATAAAGGACTATTCTGATAAACTCTACAGCCAGCTCCCAAGAAGTCTAGCCCTCCATGACTCCGCTTCCTCCACCCCGCCCAGTGCACAAGCTGTTTGTTTTGAGATGGGGTCTTAAGACGTAACCCAGGCTGGCCTCACGCCGGGTAGCCCCGTAGCCCCGTCTGGTACTTGCTGCCTTGGTCTCCCTAGACACAGGCATGCCCAGCAGCCATGCGCCCGTTCTACAGGTTCGCTAGCTCCTGCAGCATAATTTAAAAAAAAAAATTAGAGTTCATCTTTAAAGTCGATACAAAAGTTAATGGTCTTATTGGTTGTTTCGAAACGAAATCTGGTGAAAAATCGTTTGCAATTAGTTTTATGAAGCAGTGATAGCGAATGTGTGGACCACTGCTCAGAGTGTGACGAGGAAAATGCTGCCACCTGCTGGAAGGTGAGAGGTTTTCAGAGTCTATTTCACAAACCAACCTCACAAACACCCTCCAATGTCACAGGAAGCCGCGGCAAGAGTCAAACGCCTCGCCTCGGGACAGAAAGTAGGCTAGTGGAGGGGCTGGTGAAGACAGAAACACACCTCACCCACTTTAAAAAAGACTTCACAGCTTCAGGTTGAAAAACTACGGATGAATAGTGGCGAGGGTCACAAAACAAGGCGAATTATTTAACACCACTGCGCTGCGCCTTAAAAAGAGTTTAAATGGTACAATTGATGTAACATATACCCCGCCAAAGAAGCAAAAGAAAGAAATCCGTCGCTGTGGCTGACCCAGCTGCAGAGGCAGCGGCTGCATACACAGACAGCCGCTGTCCCCGGTCTACCGTTCACCGCTGGCCTGAGAGTCTACTGATTATGTTTGTTTGGTTTGAGACAGGGTCTCTCTGTGTAGCCCTGGGACGGTCTGGAACTCACAGAGATCCACTTCCCTTTGCCTTCTGAGTGCTTGGATTAAAGGTGTGTACCACCATGTCCAGCCCATGAATTTTAATTTATCATCAATATGAGCCGCTTAGTTACTAAGTCTGTCTTTACTTTTTCAAATACGGACTTAAGTTTTGGAGAGCTAGCTCAACGATTAAATCGATGACTGCTCAATGTAAGGACCTGGATTCGGATCCCCAGAGTTTTCCTAATGCCCAACACTGTCGTGGGAGTTTGTCATCCCCGCGCACCTGTGGAGAGAGGACAGCTGGAGAGAGGAGGGACCTCAGAAGTTCGGGCCCAGTTAGCGTCAATAATTAGAAGCAAACAGGAAAGCCTGTTCCAGACAGCAGACGAGGTGAGGACCGGGGCCTGAGTAGCGTGTAAGCACACACCACACAAAGAGAAAGACTCTTTTTTAAAAGACTTAAAACATTTTGGGGGTGGGGTTCCAAGAGGTTTCTCTGTGTAACCCCAGCTGTCCATCCTGGAACTCACAGAGATCCGACTGCCTCTGCCTCCCCCCCCCCAATGCTGGGATTAAAGGCATGGCCCACCATTGCCTTGCATACTTGATACATCTTAAGTATGTAGAGTACAGAAGCCAGAGCTCCATACCACTGTGAGAGTTTGATTCCCACCAAAAAAAAAAAAAAAAGAAAATATTTCTCTCTGTGAGTTCAAGGCCAGCCTGGTCTACAGAGCAAGATCCAGGACAGGCACCAAAACTACACAGAGAAATCCTGTCTCCAAAACACACACACACACACACACACACACACACACACACACACACACACACACACACGAGTTTGATCCCAGTTAGAGATACCTTTCTTTGAAAAAAACAAAAACCTACAAAATTTAAAATTAGCCAGGCATAATGGCACACCGTGTGCAATCCCCACAGTAGCAGAACTTGAAGCCACATAGTGAGATCCTCTCAGAAAACAAAACACAAGGTTTGTGGGCACCTTACTCAGCTCCCATGAAGGAGAGGCAGGGGGATCACTGCATGCTGGAGGATATCCTGAACTAAATAGCAAGAGACTGTCTTTGTGTCTCTCTTTCTCTCTTTGTAGGCAAAGGGTCTCAAGTAGCCCAGGCTAGCCTCAAATTCACTATGTAGCTGGGGATGACCTCATCACACTTCTGGTCCTCCTGCCTCAGTCCCCTGAATATGGACACTGGACTCCAGGCTTTGTGCGGCGCTGGTGATGGAAGCCGTGGTTCTGTAATGGCTAGGCATACATGCCACAACTGAGCCGCATCCTCAGAGTGAGAACCCGGATTTCTCAGTGCCTTCCCGCCCCCAATTGCTTGCTTAGACACCTTTTCTTCTTGAAGAAGTCACAAACATGATTTAATATTTTCAGATAGAGGAAAATGGTAGGGATCGAATCCCCAGCCTATGCTTGATAAGCCTGTGTTCTACCACTCAGCCACACCCTAGCCCCACCTATAAGTTTAATTTTTAAAGATTTAGATCCATTTAGAGCTACCCCAGTATAAAATACTCAGTTTTCTTCACAACATTTATTAAAGACTTTGTGTTCATCTGCATATTTTTTGTACCACCTCAACTCCCCTCCACCATCTGTGTGTGTGTGTGTGATATGCATGTCTGTGTTCGTGTGTGTACACACACACACACATGTGGGGGTGCAGGTACCATGCGTGTGGAACCAGAGATCCACATTGGGTGCTAACCTCAGTTGCTCACCACCTTGGATCTCCCACTGAACCCAAAGTTTACCAATCTGCCGAGACTTGTGGACTCTCCTGCCCTGCCTCCCCAGCTCGGGGGTTACCCACAGGTGTCCACCACCATGCCTGACCTTTACGTGACTGCTGGGGATTCAAACTCAGGTCCTTGTGCCTGCTCAGCAAACACTGCCCCAAACCCCTTTCCAGCTCAGTGTTCTTTATTTGAAAACACTGACAAAATAGAAAATAAGATGATAGTCTGATACTATATCATTTTTGTTGTTGTTTTCAAGGCAAGGTCTCACTATGTGGCCCTGGCTGGCCAGGAACTTGCTATGGAGACCAGGCTGGCCTTGAACTCACAGAAATACACCTGCTTCTGCCTCAGCAGTGCCTGGATTAAAAGCGCCACACTCAGCTATATACATTTCAGAGAATAAAAAACTAGTAGTTCAAATAAAATTCAAAAACATTAAAATATTAAGCTCTCTTTGATACATTTATACATATGTCTTTTGTTGGAGACCTTGTCAAATAGAGGACAGCTGGAACTCTCTGAAGGATGGTGGGGAGCTCAAGATCCTTCAGTCTTACCCTACCCTAGGGCTAGGATCACAGGCTTACAAGACCACTTCCAGGGCCCGGGTCCCCTGTGCCCCAGGCTGGCCTAGAACTCCCTGTGTAATACAAGCTGACCTCTCAATGTCCTCTGGAAGGCCTGGCTTCCATGACTGACCGTGTCTACCAACTGCAGAACAAACGTTGGTCTTAAAACATTAAATGTTTGCCGGGCAGTGGTGGCGCACACTTTTGATCCCATCACTCAGGAGGCAGTGGCAGGTGGATCTCTGAGTTGTGAGTCCAGCCTGGTCTACAGAGGGAGTTCCAGGATAGCCAGGGCTACCTAGAAAGAAGCCCTGTTTAAAAACAAACAAACAAACAAACAAACAAACACCCTACCAACACTAGAGAACCTAACTATGCACCAGAATATTGCACATAACTTAGAAGGAATAAGCAGATTCTGATTTCCCCTGGGGAAGGACAATGCAGTAAGTCATTTCCTCTCTCTAGACCTGACCTGGAGAAGTTAAGAGAAGGAAAGGGCAATCCGGCTTCTTTTGTGTCTTATTCTATATCTTTTGGAAGTGTGAAAAACTTACCTGTTACATGTAACTTGTTTGATTTTTGAGACAGGTCTCACAGAGCCGAGGCTGACCTGTCAACTTTGAAGTCATTGCATAGCTGAATTCCTGATCCTCCTGCCTCCGCCTCCCCGGTACTAAGATTACAGGCATGTGCCTACCTGCCCAGTTTACATATAACCTTTATATTTAGAAATGTAAACTTACTGTTACCACGGATCTAATTGGGTGGGAACATTTATATAAGCATAGCGCAAACTAAGAGAAGAGACGCCATGAGTTACCTGAATGATGGTGAATCCAGATCTGAGAATAATGTCGCGGATCTCCTCTTCTTTGTCAACAATATCTGGCTTGATAATGGCTAGGGTTTTTTCTACATATATCTGAGGCAGGGGCATTGACACCTCCATTCTGGCGCTTCCCGGTATAATTTACTAATCTCCTGACCAGGTATCCACTGCAATGACAGCCCCAACCTGTGGCAGTATTTGGTGCTAGGCTTGATTAATTTGTGAAAATGGAAACTGCCATGTTTTCGTACAAGCAGTCTTGCAAGAATACGACTTGTATAGAGCCCAAGTGGAGCCCTGGCCGCTTCACTGAGGCAGGAGGATGGACTGTATCAGTTCCGCTCTCCAGTAGGGGAAGGCCCTAGCCGGCTGCCCTAGCGAAGGGCCCCACTCCTCAGGGACCGCTTTTTACAGGCGTGACTGCAAGGTAGGCTCCCCAGGTCCTTAGGAAATCTCCAGGCTAGACCCTCCCAGCTCTCACCTCCGTTCTGGTGTTGTCAAACCCCGTTGCTAAGAGACCCGAAGCTAGTTTTCTACGGTGGCTGCAGAGGGCCAATCCCAGCAGAGTTTTTCAGTCTCTGTTTTTATCTAGGGCAGCAATTAGCCATGAGAATTTTATTCTTTTTATGAGTCTTAGAGTACTAGACATATTTCTAACATTTTTCTCATAATTTTAAAAACAGCTATTAGCTGGTGGTGATGGTGGTGATGTGTGATGTGATGTGATGATGTGGAGGTAAGACATCAAGGTCGGGTAGTCAAATCTTTCCGTGTTTGCTGTTTCCAGGGATGGACCTGGCCCTCATGTGGCCGGCTTGGTGTGATCCTCTTTACCCACTGAGCCTTAGCGCCAGCCCTTCTCTAACTGATTTCCTTTCATCCTCACACCTACTTAAGGATGCTTGAATTATCTGCACTTTATAAATTAAACAAATCAGACGCCCTCTCAGCATGCTCCATCCCCTCCCAGACGTTACATGAAAGATTCATGTCAGGTCTGTTAATTTCCTGACATACCTTCTCTTTCCTTCCTTCCTTTTTTTTTTTTGGTGGTGGTGGTGTACTGGGGATCAAGCCCAGGGCCCACGCTAGACAAGCACTCAATCACTGAGCTACATCACAACAAATACCTTCTTTGTTTCACACTTGATGCGGTCCCCTCTAGTTCCAGCTTCTTTAATCATTTAAAAACAGTCTTTGTAAGGTCTGGTGGTCTGGTGGCACATACCTCTAATCCCAGCACGCCATTGGAGGTAGAAGCTGGACGCTATAGAGATTTCCAGGAAAGTCTGGGTTTTAATGGTTTGAGACCCCATCTCAAAAACCAAACAAAATCTTTGGTTTATGAAATATTTATTCATAGAGAAACAAAAAGATTCAATTAAATCACTTCTAAGTCTACACAACAAAAATATGGGCAATATTTACATCATAAATCCGGATCTCAGCACCCCACCCCCACCCCTTTAAAAATAATATATCTGCAAGCACCATTGACTCCTCAGCAGGGAAGTAGGGCTTCTTATCCTTATTAGGGAAGGTAATGGAGAAGGAGGAAGTCTTCAGATCTTCTCTGGCCAGTCTTCAGGAGAGCTATAAACTTGAGAAAGATTCAGACGTGCAGTTCCAGGCTAACAGAACAGGCTTCCTTCATCCACTGGATTCGCTGGCACTCACTCTACTCATGTCCTTCCTTTTGTCTAACCAAGTACTCAGCACCTACAGGAGCAAAGCCAGACACAAACCAAGAACCTTAAACCACATAGGAGAGTGTGCAATTTCATCTATTGTATTGGCAAACAGGTAAGACTACACTGGTTAAAGTGTGATGCTTCCCTAAGAGAAATCCTTACATGTCTCCTTGAACTTACTGTTTTCTCCCCAAAGATGGGAACTCTACAAATACATCAGTACCAACAACTGTAGTAACCAAGACATGGACAGTGGATCCAGCACTGACCTGCTTTTAGCTTTACAACTGGGGCCTCTGAAAGCAGAAGTGCCCATCACTTGCCCATTCCCTGCCATCTTGTTGCTGGCCTTCCCAGATAACCTCATGCCGCTGTGTATTAAATCTGGACCTTCTAAGACATGGAAGACAGGGAGCTTCCCAATCCTGAGGGGACATCAATCCTTAAGATCTTTCAGTCATCTCTAAGACAAGCTCCAAGGACACACGGTCACCTCCACATCACCTTTAGTCACACAGGCGTCATAAACCAGACTCCAGAGACTACATTCCCTGTCCCTGAAGCACTTTCTGGTCCAGTACCTGGATCTGCTCCAAGACTTCGCGCTGCATCTCCACAGCCATGTGGTATATGTGATGATCAGAGTCATTGTACATCACAGCGTTCTGGAACATCAGCATCAGATCCCGCTGGAACTCAGCCATGGTGTGAATGCGTCCCTTAGACAGGTTCCTTTTCAGGGTTGTTAAGTCCATGGGTCTGCAGGAGCAAGAGGAAATCAAACCTTGATGAACTGAAGGCTGAGGCAGGAAGTTATCACGAGTTTGAGGACAGCTTGAGCTACACAGTGAGTTCCAAGCCAGCATGAGTAAGACTGTCTCAAAACAGACAGACAGACAGGCAGGCAGGCAGACAGACAGACAAAAAATGTGATGTCTATGACAAGCTCTTTGAGAACTTGTTCTTGGTGAAAACAGAAGCTGCACTAGTTCATTTTGTTTTTAGTTTTTGTTTTGTCAACTTGGCACAAGCTGGGGTCATCTGGGAAGAGGGAACATCAATTGAGAAAACGTCTCTATTAGACTGGCTTGTGGGCATGTCTGGGGCATTTTTTAAAATTGATGGATGTGGGAGGGTCCAGCCCACTGTGGGTTAGTGCCACTCCTGGGCAGATGGTCCTGAGTGAAGCGTGATCCTAATCAGTCTTAAAAACAAAAACCCGGATTCAGATGTGGAGGGTGAACGCTGAGAGATCAGAGAAGCAGAGCAGCCAGCCACCAGAGACTTCTTACCTCTATGAAATCTCAGACCAAATGAGGGGAAGATCCTATCTCTATGAATCCTCAGACTGAATGAGCAGCCGAGATCCTGTCTCCACCCACTTTACATTCTTGTCTCTACCTCCCTAGGTATGCCTATTAAAGGCATAATCCTCCCAACTTCTGGGATTAAATGTGTGTGCCACCACGGCTTGGCCTCTGTGGTTAACTAGTGGCTAGCTCCGCCCTCTGATCTCCAGGCAAGCTTTATTTGTCAGAACACAAACAAAATATCATACAACATCTGAGTTCTGTAAGAAAGTAAGCTGAGTAAACCATGAGGAGCAAGCCAGTAAGAAGTACCCTTCCATGGCCTCTGCTTCAGTTCCTGTCTCCAAGTTCCTGATGAGTTCCCAGCCTGATTTCCCTGGATGATGGAATAAACCCTTTTCTCCCACAGGCTGGTTTTGGTCATGGTGTTTATCACAGCAATAGAAAGAGTGGCAAAGATAACAATTTTCATAAAATAATAAAAATAGCAGCTGCAGATACTGATCCTTTATAAAGGCCAAACACTGTTGAGCACATTCTATGGTAAGTTAATCCTCTCAATAAACATACAATGTAGGTATTACTTACCATCATCATCATCATTTGGGAGGCACTGAGTATTGAACCTAGGGCAGTGGTTTTCAACCTGTGGGTCAAGACCCCTTTGGGGGTCAACAACCCTTTCACAGGGGTTGAATATCAGATATCTACATTATGATTCATAACAGTAGCAAAATTACACTTATGAAGTAGCAACAAAATGATTTCATGGTTGGGGTCCCTGCAACATGAGGAACTGTGTTACAGGGTCGCAGCATTAGGAAGGTAAGAACCACTGACCTAGGAAGGCCTCACACATACTAGGCAAGTCCCTTCCCATTAAGCCTTTGTCCCAGCCCTTTCTTGGCTTTTTAGAGACAAGAGCTTGTGACATTGCCAGGCAGACCTTGAACTCGATGTCCTCCTGCACTGTCACAGGGAGTCAGGATCTCAGGCTTGCTGACACACCAGACCCACTGTTAGCAGTTTTTGAGTCAGGGTTGTGCTGGGCACGGTAGCATACCCTTGCATCCCAGCACCTGAGGAGCAGAAGCAGGAAGGCGGTCTCTCTCGCCACAGCCTATGCTGACCTTCAACTCATGATATTCCTGCCTCACTTTCCAGAGTGAGGACAAGTAATTATGCTCTCCATTTGACAGATGAAGAAACTGAGGTCTGAAGAGATTACATGCTGGTTTTTTTTCTGGCTATAACCATGGAGATGCCAAAGAGAAGAAAAAGGAGGTTCCTGCTGTGCCAGAAACCCCTAATAGAAAAAGAGAAGAAATTTCAGAGTTGAAGGGAAAGCTCTTGAAAAGAAATGTTCCAAAAAATGCCCCAGAAGACAAAGAGGAAAAGCTTCTTGTGAAAACACACGCCCTATCACAAGGAATACACACAGATACACAGAACCAAGACTCCCAAGGCCAGACGGTAAGAAAGGCTGGAGGGGGTTACACACAGATACACAGAACCGAGACTCCCAAGGCCAGATGGTAAGAAAGGCTGGCAACTCTCCATACTTTGCAGAACCCAGTTGGCCTTTGTCATCAGAATCAGAGATGTCAATATTGTGGTTTGAATGTGAAATATCCCCTGTAGTCCACGCATTGGAACAATTGGGCCTCAGCCGATGTGCCGCTTGAGAAAGTTGTGGAACCTTTAGAAGGTAGAGCCCCGCTGGAAGAAGTATGTCATGAGGGAACACATACTTTCTGTTCTCTCTCCGCTTCCTGTGGACCAGCCAGCCTCTTATCCCTGCCATCATTCTTTCCTGACTGTATCCCTCTGGAACTGTAAGCCAAAATAAGACCTTTACCTCTTAAGTTCCTTTTTTGTTGGTTGTTGGTTTTTTTTATGTGTTTGTTTGTTTTTTGAGACAGAATCTCTCAAAGTAGCCCTAGTTGTCCTAGAACTCTCTATGTAGACCAGGCTGGCCAGAATTCACAGAGGTCCACTTGCCTTGGCTCCTCAGAGTACACCACCACACCCAGGTCTAAGTTGATTTGTTTGTTTTGGTTTTTCGAGACAAGGTTTCTCTGTGTAGTCCTGGCTGTCCTAGAACTCGCTTTGTAGACCAGGCGGGCCTCAGACTCACAGAGATCTGCCTCCTGAGTGCTGGTATTGAAGGCATGTGCCACCACCACCTGGCTAAGTTGATTTTTCCAGAGTATTTTTATCACAGCAACAGAAAGTAACTAAGACAGAAACTGGTACCAGGAGGGGGGCAATTGCTGGTAAGTCTGACTGTAAGGTTCTTAGGTGTTTGAAACTAATTTGGGAGAAGGAAGTGAAAGAGCTTGGAAATTTGGCCTAGAAAAGCCCTTAACTGCTGTAAGAAGGACTTTGTAGGCTCTTCTGGGAAGGAGTCTGTAAGACAAAGAAGCAGAGAAAAGTGCAGACTGTAGGGGCTTGGCTCATGAGGAGTCGGGGTGAACAAGGATTCTATGGGAACTGGGCTGGAGGCCATTCAGGTTTTATTCTGGCAAAGAATTGGCGATATTCTGCAATGTCTAGGCACTTGAGGGAGGCTGACTTAGAAAGTCGTGGACTACTTTGTCTGCAGAGGAGCTTTCAAGGCAGGAAAACACGAGGCTGCTTACTGCTCACTGCTCCATCATCTGTAGTGGGAAAGAGCAGCAAGTGGAGCAAAGTAACAACTGTGAAGCTTGTCAAGGAAGGACGCACAAGCAAGATTAGAGCTGGGAACAAGGAGAGTGCGGATAATAATACACCTTCAATTGTTCAAGAGGAACCTCCTCCTCTGCACTGAGACGACACGGTGCCTTGGAGCTGCAGCAGTGGCTGAGCTGCCCTCGTGTGAGGCTGTGAAGACAGAGTCTAGGCTGTAATAAAGACTCCAGGATATGAGGTGCCAGGACCGTGACATCACCACTGAACACAGATGCAGGCATGGAATGGAGCTGGCCCATGAGAGAATCTCTCTGTGCTATATGCAGACAGCACAACTTTCGGAGCGCAGCGCAACATCAGAGCACCAGGTGCTGAACAGAGAGCTACAGGAATGCTGTTTGCCCTACTGGATTTCAGGCTTGCTTTGGTCCAAACCTTCCTTGCTATTTCCCATTCTTCCCTTTTAAAGTAGGAATGTACACCACGTGCCATTGCATATTGGAAGTATATAGTTCATTTTTTATTGATGGGGGTCACAATTAGGAGATGGGCTGGCAAGATGGCTCTGCAGGTAAATGAACATACTTGCTGTACAGGCCTGACAACCTGAGTTCATTTCCTGGAACCCATGAGGAAGGAGAAAACTGACTGCTGAGAGTTGTCCACTGACCTGTAGCACATATATGAATGTAAGCGTGTGTGTGCACATGCTCACACATACACATAATCATAATGATGATAACAATACTATTTTAAAAAATTAAAAAGCGGGGCTGGAGAGATGGCTCAGGGGTTAGGAGCACTGGCTGCTCTTCCAGAGGACCCGGGTTCAATTCCCAGTTCCCACATGGCAGCTCACAACTATCTATAACTCCAGTTCCAGTAGATCTGACACCTTCACACCAATGCACATAAAATAAAGTTAAATAAATTAAAAAAATAAAAAAACCAGGTGTGGTGGCACACACCTTTAATCCTAGCACTCAGGAGGCAGAGGCAATCAGATCTCTGGAGTTCAAGGCCAGCCTAGACTACATAGCAAGTTCCAAGCCAGCTAGAGCCACACAGTAAATCCCCGTCTCAAACATACAAATTAATTAGAAGAGTGACGGTCTGCGTTTTAGATATTTCAGGTGGAGAATTTGAACCTTTGAAGTGTTGGCACTGTTAGGGACTATGGGGATTTTGAAGTTTGACTAAATGTTTATTAGAAGGGTAACTAAGTTGTCCCCATGAACTTATGGGAACAGGGACTGACTAATGTTTTAATGTTCCCATAGACTCAGGTATTGGAGTACTTGGTGTGCAGCTGGTGGTACTGCTTGGGAAAATTATGGAACTTTTCTTCTTCTTTTCCTTCTTTTTTTTTCTTCTTTTCCTTTCCTTCTTCTCCTTCTCCTTCTCCTTCTCCTTCTTCTTTTTTTCAAGACAGGGTTTCTCTGTGTAGCCCTGGCTGTCCCGGAACTCACTCTGTAGACCAGGCTGGCCTCAAGTCACAGAGATTCACCATCCTTCTCATAACCTTTTAGATTCTATTGTTTTATGACAGCATTTTAAAATAGTTTTGGATTTATTTTTACTTTGTTTATGTGGTACTTACACACCATGTGCATATCTCATGCCTGCGGAGGCCAGAAGATGTCAGAGCCCCTGGAATTTTAACTCCAAAGTTACAGATGGTTGTGAGCCACCATGTGGGTACTGGGAACTGAATCTGAGTCCTCTGCAAGAGCAATTGAATGCTCTTAACAACTGGGCCATCTCCATAATGGCAGCATCTTAGATTAACTATGCTAACATCCAAAACACAGCACCCAACAATGTTTTTGAATTTCCATTTAACAGCTTTATCTTAGCATGTCTAAAACTAACTGCCTGAATGAACACAGGGTCCCTCTTAAAGTTTTCTTCAAGAAGGACCAGGGATGGGTGCACATATGTAACTGTAGCACTAGGCAGTTAGTAGACTGAGGCAGAAACATCTCCAGTTAGCAACCAAACTGAGATAAATGGCAAACAAAATTTAAAACAAAACAAATAATAATAATAATAATAACACCTGTAATTCCATACTCTAGAGGTAGAGGCAGGAAGCTGGAGACTTCAAGATCATCTTCAGCTAAGTTTGAGGCCATCCTGGGGCACATGAGACTGTCTCAAAAACCTGTGGTCTCAGTTAACAGAGCAGCAGAAATGGGAAGGTCACTTGAACCCACAAGTTCTAAACCAATCTAGGTAATATTGAGGCAGGGAGTAGAAAGCATATCAAAAACCATTTTTTTATATTTATTATTTTTTTTAATATTCACAATGTCTAGTCCATTTGTATTAGGCAAATTCAGAGAAAATACTCCATTATCTATCCTATCTTGATGAGTCCAAAGTTTTATACCTAAACCACTTTCTATCATAACTTGTATTACCATCCAAAAAATATCTTTTTAGACCTTAAAACATTTTCTTAGATAAACAACTTAAGCTTTTATGTTTTTTTTGTTTTCCCACTTAAATGTCAAAAACAATTTTTACACTAAACTGGCTTAGATTGGCTGTAGAATATATCTTGAGTTTTTGAGTACTGTAAATAAGATATATAGTCTAGTAGATGGGAAATAAAGAATGAAAAGATAGACATAAAAGCAACAAGGGCCTGGCTCAGGCCTGTAATCCCAGCACTTCAGAGAGAGAGGCAGAAGGATTAGGAATTTAAGGTCAGCTTCAACCATTTGAGACCAGTCTGGGCTACAGGCAATCCACAGAGCAAAACAAAGGAACAAAAGAAAAAGCAATGACCAGGCTAGGAAGGCACACAGCTGGAGAGTGCCGCCCAGCATGCACTAAGCCCAGGTTTTATCTTCAGCACCACAAAAAATGGGCATAGTAGTCCATGTCTGTAACCCCAGAACTTGGGAATTGGGAGTCAGGAGGGTCAGAAGTTCAAGGTCGTCCTCAGCTATCTAGCTATCTGGCCAGTTTGAAGTTAGCCTAGGCTACATGAGACACTGTCTCAAAAAATAAAACAGCAACCAACCACACTCTTAGTCCCTCTCCTACTGACCTTTTCACCACATCCTTGTATCCTGGGGCCTGCTTTTCTGACACAGGCTTCAGAAATGGACTGCTGAACCTGTTAAGAAATAAACCCAAAGAGGATAAAGAAACCCTGGCGGATCACTCTAAAGGAGAAGGGTGGCTCATAACAAGAATACTTCAAACTACAGTGTAAATGAGGTATAGTGGTTCATCATAGTACTAAGGACACTGAGACTGGAGGATCACCAAGAGTGGAAGGCCTGTCTTGACTACATATTGAGTTCTGGTTCTAGGCCAGCCAGGCTACAGAGCAAAAACAAACCAACAGCATATGGCTTTTTGTTGACCTCCCTAAACAGCAAGAAAGTTAGGGAGGGGGAACTCAACCTGTAAAATATTTTAACTATTATCATAATCTCTTTTAGTTAAGGACTCAAAAATTTGTTCAAGGTTTCCAAGACTCTAGGTTTTTTTCTTTTCCTTTTAAAAGTATTTATTTTCATTTTATGTGTATGAATGTTTTGCCTCCACATACATAGGTGCATCACATGTGTGCAGTGCCCACAGAAGCCAGAAGAGGGCACCTGATGCCTTGGCACTTGAGTTACAGATAGTTGTGAGCCACTGTGTGGGCGCTGGGAACTGAGTCCATCCATGTCCTCTGCAAAAGCAGCAGGTGTTCTTACCTGCTGAGCTCTCGCTAACCATTTGTTTGTTTTGAGGCAGGGTGTCACATAGCTCAGGCTAGCCTCAAACTTGCTATTCAGCTAAGGATGAACATGTAGTTGTGATTCTCCTGCCTTGATGGGTGTGCACCACCAGACCTGACAGGTATATGTAACACTGGGCAGTAAGTCTAGAGCTTCATACATGCTAGGTGAGCATTCTCCCACCTGAGCCACACCCATAGCTCTGAGCATCTACTACTGTGGAAAGGAAAAGCCACCACATGGGAAGGAGGCATCTACATCTGAAGTACAAAAATATCAAGTATTAGGAATAAATTCCTAAAGACAATTGAAATAGCACAGCAACGACTCCTTATAGACTAATAAAACAGCGATAGGTCTCACCCATGGCTTCGTTATTAGTTTGGGGGCCTCTTTGTTTTGAGACAGTCTCCTACAGCCTAGGCCTGTCTCAAACTAGAATGCCTTTCGACTTGTGATCATCCTTCTTCCATCTCCCTAAGGCTAGGATAACAGGCATGTTAGGCCCTAGCCAGTGTTCGCTATGTTCCGATGAAACCTAGAACTTTCTGCATGCTGGGCAGGCACAACAGCAGCTGAGTCGCAGACCCACACTCCCACTCCAGTTATGGCTTGTATGAAGGAGGAACATATCCCCTTCTGTGTTCATATCCAAGTACGTGTTTTGGTTCTGGAGATAATCTCACGTTGGAAACCTACCTGTGACTGGCAATCATCTTCCAGACTTGCAAAAGAGTCTTCTTAAATAGGAAATGATCCTGAGTAGGATCACCTTGGCTTAGGTCATTCCTACAGGATATATGACAGAAAAGAGACAGTCGCTTCATAAGTAGTACTGTGTCCCACTAGATGGGTAATGAGGCTTTCCCAAGGCACAGTGCTCCTAATTCAACACTTGCAGGAATATATCATAGGTATGAAAACGTACTTAATACTCTTATAAGGGATAGTAAAGTATATGTTTAACATTTTTTTTCTTTTATGTGTCTCTGAGTGTGCCTGTGTGAATTTATGTGTACCAAGAATGAACTGGTGCCTGTGGAGGCCAGAGACATTGGGTGCCCTTGGTACTGGAATTGCAGGTGGTTGTGAGCTGCCCGAGATGGGTGCTGGGAATTGAACCAAGGTCTTCTACAAAAGCAGTAAGGGCTATTAACTGCTGAGCTATCCTCTCCAGCCACGATAAACTGTATCACTACCACCCAATGAAGTGGTTAACTTTGTTTTATATTTCTCTTTTTTTTTCTTTTGAGACAGGGTTTCATGTAGACCAGCTGGCTTTGAACTAGCTACGTAACTGAAGATGACCCTGAACTCCTGATTCTCCTTTCTCCATATTCCAGAACACTTGAGTTATAGGCTGATGCCACCATGCTGGGTAAGTGGTCACTGTTTTATAAAGTATACTACAATATGAGCCTGCTTGTCCTTTTTCCCTTTTCCCTTCCCCCACCCACACCCTGGTGTTGGAAGCAGGGTCAGCTATGTAGTAAAGACTATTCTGAAAATCTGTGTTTAGCCCAAGATGGCTTTACACTGTTCAGCCTCCAGCTTCCCAAATGCTGGGATTACAGGTCACTTCTGGTTTGTACCTGTGATTCTACAGAACTATCTATTCAACAGTCTGAAGTGGGCCTAATGGTGCACACCTATAACTCAGTACTTTGGAAGCAGGAGGAGGAAGATCAGAGGTTAAAGGCTACATAATGAGCTGGAGGCCAATCTGGGCTGCATGAGACTCCACCTCAGTGTTCCTTCCTAAGTACCTAGAACTACCAGACACGTAGTAGATACTATTAATTTCTTCCTGGCATATCAATGAATTCTCTTATGTTTTATTTGAATGCTAGATAGCAAATATTTTTCCTTTTCACTCTCCCCTGTATGCCTCATTAGAGGCAGGCAAGCTTAGCTATCTGGAAGTTCATTTCTTTGGGCTATACACATACCACTCCTTTTCTAGGAATGCACTTGGTAGCCTAAGACCCTTACCTGAACACACTATGCATACACACTCCTCTCTGAACAATGTACCTAGAAACCTGTTGGCAGCTGGGGATCCCTACCTGTATCAGGCTGTGAGTAGCTGCTTTACACAGAAGAAATATGTCATTCCCCTTATCAACTTCTTGATAATGGCCACCCCCTGCTTTCCATTCTAACGTTCTGAAGTGGGCCCATCTGCCCTAGACTGGTTCTGGATGCAAACTGTCTCCTAACTGAACTTTTTCTTTTTTCTCCCTGTTCTGGAGATTAAACTTAAGCCCTCCTGCATGCTAGTCAATATCCCCTCAGCCTTCCTTCGCATAGTAATCTTAGCTGTCTTCGTTATAGCGTGTGTGTGTGTGTGTGTGTGTGTGTGTGTGTGTGTGTGTGTGTGTGCACACAGGTGGGCACCATGGTGCCCGGATACATATGGAGGTCAGAGGACAACAGCAGGATTTGGCCCTCTTCTCCCACCATGTGGGCCCGGGGACTGAACCCAAGTCAACAGGTCGGCAGCTAGTGTCTTACACACTGAGCCCTCTCTCCAACCCTCATTCTTCACGTTTGTTTGCTTGTGTTTTGATCCTGGGGCTTCTTGTGGGCTGGGCAAGCAAGCCCTCTACATTGAACTTTATTCGTAGCTACCATAATCTTTAAAACTACTTATTAAAGATTCATTTCTCCTCGTGATACGGCCTGTCCTGCACTGAATCGTCTTATTTTATTTTGCTTTTCTTTTGAGATACAACAGCTCGATATTTTATCTCACCTTATAATTTTCCCAGTTGTACAGTTTTCTGTTGAGCCAGGCGGTGGTGGCAAACACCTTTAATCCCAGCACTCAGGAGACAGAGACAGGCAAATCTCTGAGTTTGAGGCCAGCCTGGTCTACAGAGTGAGTTCCAGGACAGCCAGGGCTACACAGAGAAACTCTATCTCGAAAAACAAACAAACAAACAAAAGAAAAAGATATAAATAAAGACTTTCTCGGGCGGTGGTGGCGCACGCCTTTAATCCCAGCACTCGGGAGGCAGAGCCAGGCGGATCTCTGTGAGTTCGAGGCCAGCCTGGGCTACCAAGTGAGTTCCAGGAAAGGCACAAAGCTACACAGAGAAACCCTGTCTCGAAAAACCAAAAAAAAAAAAAAAAAAAAAAAAAAAAAAAAGACTTTCTGCTTACTCCAAAGTTAAATGATATGTTACATGTTCTACATTATATACTGTATTATTCCCTTGAAAGAGATTGTCTTAACACTCAGATTTCCAAATTCTCTAAATCAGGCATGGTGGCACATCTGTAATTCTAGCACTTGGGAGATAGAAACTGGAAGATCAGAACTTCATCATCCTTGACTACACAGTGAATTCAAGGCCAGCCTGGGCTACATGAGACCCTGTCTCAGGAAAAAAAGAATGTCATATTCTCATTTTGCGTTGTATACCAGATGGTATAAATCCATGTGAAACTATAATTCCTATTATCTGCTCAGTTTTAATACCTCCACATAACTATTTATTTTCACATGTATTATTTCAACTATATCTAGAGTCCATTTTTAGATTCATTTTTATTTGATATGTATAAATGTTTTGACTGCATGTATGTATGTGTACTACGTGTGTACCTGGAACCTATGGAGGTCAGAAGAGGGCATTGGATGCCCTGAAATTGGAGTTACAGAAGGTTTTGAACCACCATATGGGTGCTGAGAACTGAACCCTAGTCCTCTACAAGAGCAGTAAGTATTTATAACTGCTGGTCCATCTCTCCAGGCACTTGTAAATCATTTATTTACTTATTTATTTTGAGATATGGTCTCACTATGTATCCCTGGATGTGAACTTGCTGTGTAAACTAGGCTGGCCTTGAACTCACGGAGATCCACATGCCTCTGTATCCTGAGTGCTGGGATTAAAGACATGCACTACCACACCTGGCCTCACCTGGATCTAAATCACATACCACCAAATCATATAATTTTACTATGATCTTTACTCAACTTATCCTTAAATGCTATTATTTACAGAACCCTATCCAAATAAGACATTTAAAGCACAAAACAAATTTCTTTTCTTTTTTCCTATTTTATTTATTTTTTAAGATTTTATTTTTGTTTTGTAATTCTGTGTGTTTCTGTGTACATGAGTGCAGTGCCAGAGGAGGCCAGAAGAGGGTGTCAGATTCCCTGGAGCTGAGGTACAGATGGTTGTGAGCCTCCGGATATGGGTGCTGGGAAACGAACTTGGGTCTTCTGCAAGAGTAGCAAGTGTTCTTAACTGCTGAGCCATCTCTCCAGCCATTCCTATTTTATTTAATGTTTTTATTAGCATATATTAATTATACATAATAATGGATTTCATTACATTGTCATACACGCACATTAATAGATTTCAATCAAATTCACCACCCCTTACCATCTCTTGTCCTCCTTCAACTCCTTTTAATCTCCTTCCTTTTCCCAGTTAGCCTCACTTCTATTTCCGTGTGTGTGTGTGTGTGTGTGTGTGTGTGTGTGTGTGTGTGTGTCCATCCCAATGAGTGGTCATTAGGAAGGTGGATGGGAGGTTTGTTATAGCAGCATCGTGCCTTAAGTTTCGGATCACTCAGACTAGATTAACAATAGCTCTTTTGTACTACGTTGTAGAACTTCACTGATACATCCTCATAATAAAGACTTAATATATCCACTATATGTGCTGTGGTAGGTTTTGTAACCTCATAATTAACCAACTACGCATACTTTAAGAATCTGTCTTACCTTTATTTTATCCATATGGAGACAAATACCAGCCAACATAAATGAGAGTAAAGCAAGGGAGTGGCTAGTACAGCATAGCAGGACCAGAACCCAGAGGCTGTCTCCTGGCCTCGTCAGTGCAGACTTCAGCAGGAGACAGAAAAGAGCCCGGAGAACACCTGTTCTGTCTGTTTCTGTTTTCCAATGCTAGAACATAGGCCTTGAGTATACTAGCCAAGAGCTCTATCAACGGGCTCTCTTTGGGGTCTACCTCCACCTTCCCTCTCCAGGGACTGTTGTTGTGTTATTGTCTGACAGAGGGCTTCACTTTGTAGCCAGACTGGAACTTATTAGGGCAACCAGGGAACTCATGAGCTCTGGGATTATAGATGTGAGGCACCAAGCCCAGATATGGGGCTGTTTTTTAAAGGAGTTTGAAACTTCTGCTTTAACATAAGAATTCAGCTTTCTATTTCCCCTTAAAATAACTGGCCAAGCCTGTAACCTCACTTAGGGGGTAGAGGCAGGAAGATCAGAAGTTTAAGATTACTCTCAGCTACATATTGAGTTCTAGGCCAGCCTGGGTTCCATGAGACCCTAGTTCAAACACAAATAAACAAAAAAAAGATATTTGGTCAAGCAGATATCATTACTGATATTCTGTTCTGTTCTGTTCATATATGCAATTTTCTCTGAGCTGGAACATTCCATTTTGAAATGAAACTTCTTAAAGACTCAGGAAGTTATCAGGCATGTTGGCACATGCCTTTAATCCCAACACTTGGGAGGCAGAGACAGGTGGATCTCTGTGAGTTTCAGCCTGGTCTACATATCGTGTTCTAGGACAGCCAGGTTTGATTCTTTGTCTTAAAACAAGATAAAACAAAGAAAAAGACTCAGGAAGTTCTAAAAGGACTTCCTTTTTAACTCATTAGGAGGCTCATTAAGATCAGGAAGCAAACAACTGGCAAGTCTCAGGAAGTCCCTGAAACTGAGAAGATTCACAGGCTCCTCTCCTGCCAAAGTTATATAAATAGTAAGGACTTCTAAGGAGACTCTCCAATCTATTGAGCTGCCTACAAGTTGTACAGAGGGATCCAAGATTTCAGCTTTTGTGAGATGTTACCATGATGGGTTGGGCTTTCAGTGATACAGATGCCTTTGAGATATTCATTCTCCAGTAAGTAACCTCTCACCTATATTCCTGTAAATTACCCTAATAAACTCATTAGTTCACCAAGGTGGACTTTGGTGGTATCATTACTTTGGTCTGTGATCAGTTCCCTGTTGAGGTAAGTAGATGTTTGCTAGAATTTCCCCAGTAATAACATCACGTAAAACCAGGTTCATTATGTAGTTCAGGAGCATCAGCCTCCAAGAGTGCTAAGATTACAGTCTGTCTGTACCAACATACTTCACTATTTTTTGCTTTCCAAAAACAGTCTAAGGAGGACATGGTGGAGCATATCTGTAATCCCAGTACTCAGGAGTCAGAGGCAGGAGCATTACAAGGCACAGGCTCACAGGAGCTCCCTAGTAAGACCATATTTCAAATAAATAGATAGATAAAATATGGTCTTTAGTCCTTCAGTTAGCTATAAAAATAAGACAATTATATTAACAATTTCCCAAGATACATGCAAGACAAAGGGAGAACATAAACTTTAATCTTAAAGAGCCAGGCATGATGGCTTAGATTTATAATCCTAGTACTTGGAAGATAGAAATAAGAGGATCAATAGTTCAAGGTATCCTCAACTACATAGCTAATTTGAAGCTAGCCTGGGCTACATGAGACCCTGTCTTGGGGAGAAAAACATAATAATTTTTAAAAATATGTATTTTTGGAGACAGAGTTTTGCTCTGTAGCTCTGGCTGTCCTGAAACTAAGTAGACCATGCTGGCCTTGAACTTGAAGCAAAGTCTTCCTGCCTCTGCCTCCCGAGTGTGAGAGCACAGGCATGCACTCCTGGCCCTGTTTCAGTAGTTTTTAAAAAGGTCTAGTTTGTATAATAGTAGATTACTGAGCATCATTTCCTTAGTAAATCAAACTAGTAGTTATTAAGAAGGTTTATGTATGATAGAGACTCTTTTCCCCCTCTTTTTCCCAATGCTGGAGATTGAACCTAGGGCTTTTCATCTACTAAGCAAGCGTTCTATCACTGAGCTACATCCTCATCCATGAAGGCGCTCTTAATATCAACAAAACAGGCTGTTTGTTGTTTTTAAGGTTTATTTAATTTTGTGTGCATAAGTGTTTTGCTTGCATGTATATATTAGCACTGAGTATGTGCCTGGTACTTAACAAGGCCAGAAGTGGGTGTCAGTTCCCATGAAAATGGAGTTATAGGCAGTTGTGAGCCACCAGACAGGTGCCAATAACTGAATCCAAGTCCTCTGCAAAAGCAGCAAGCACTCTTAACCACTGAGCCATCTCTCCAGCTCCAACAGGCTTGTAAACTTCTATTTATAGTATGTTAAAAATTTAACCTGAGCTCAGAAGTCAGGCTAGCTTTGGTGACATATTGAGCACCTTGTTCAAAAAACTATTCTTAGTGTTTTCCACCTGTAACTTCTTTAAAACCTTATAAAATAATTCATTTCATGGTAACAGATTCAAGTAACTACCAAGAGAAGTAAATAAAAGTATGAATCCTAACAATCACGGATGGAGACCTATGCTTAGAGGTCCTAGCCACGCTGGGGATCACATTCAGTATCCTGAGTATGCTAATCAAGCACTCTACCATTCAGTCACACCCCAGCCCTATACTTACAGTTGTGAGGAGTTGGTACAGTTGTAAAGGATATCCACCAGAGGAGTTTCCTGAATGCCCACGCCATCATCATAGTCACCTAAAGGGGGCTGGTCTTCCACATCTGAAGCATCCCCTTCAGCCTGGTCCTCCTCTTTGGAGTCTTGCTGAGCCTCCCCCTGGGAAATCCAAGAAGCACAGGGAACTTTAGAGCTACCCTAGCTGCACCATAACCTGACTTACACAGAGTAAGTGAAGGCGAAGGCAGACCTCAAGGTGAGAAGAAGCCAATTCTATACAGCACCAGAAAAACTAGAACAAGGTGACCTTGTTAGACAAACCGATAAAGTTTATTGATAACCCGAACAATTTAAAGATGTCCCCAAAATGAAACAGTGTACTTAATTCTAAATTTGATGTTGACCTCTGTAGGGAAACAAATAAACAAACCAAAAAAAAAAAAAAAAACAATCCTTTACCATTACCTGCGGTCTTAAAGTTAGCTATTATAGCTGGCCAGATAATATTAACAGTGAGATTCCAAATGTACTGATTATGTTAAGGCTAAAACAAATGTTAGGATAAAAATGGCAAGTTTGGGAACAGTGGGAAAGCTAAATAAGAGGGCTTGGAGTTGGGTGTGACGCGGCTAACTGGGCTGTAGCTCAGTAAAGTGTTTGACTAGCATGCTTGAAGCTCTGGGCTCTGTCCCCACCAGGAAAAGAGAAACTACCATGGGCCTCAGCAGGCTCTAGTCAATGCCTGTGGATGGACACTTCCTGATAAGTACAAGCAGAGTATCACTGCCCTCTCCCTACTAACTTTTTCAACCATAGGTAGTTCTACCTTTCTGTATACTCTCACATTTAGTGCATCTAGTTGTTACAAACTAAATCATGGGTAAAGACACCTCTAAGAAACCCTCTGTCTATTCCAGGAAAGAGACCACCCCTACTGTCCCAGCATGAGGCTATGAGGTTAAAATGGGAGAAGAAGACTTCTAAGACTAGAGGCAGCTGGCTGTTGCCCCTTAGCTCAGACTTTCACTCTGGAAGGTGTATTTCCTGCTGTGGTTCTCATCTGCTGAAAATCCTCCTCTGACTCTTGTTCTACCTGTTTGGCGTTACACACTGAGGACATAAGAACAGAGACGGCTGTGGCTGGGATCAAACAGGAGGAGATAACTCCCATCTATGTAACAATCTTTCTTTAGTTTTTCGAGGCAGGGTTTCTCTGTGTAGTCCTGGCTGTCCTTGAACTCATTCTGTAGACCAGGCTGGCCTTGAACAGAGATCCACCTGCCTCTGCCTCCAGAGTGCTGATGTGAGCCACCACCACCTGATAATAATAATTATGAGCCATGCATTGTACTTGACATGAGCTATCTTTTTATTTCCCTATTTATTTTTAGTTTTTTTTGTTTGGGGTTTTTTTTGTTTTGTTTTGTTTTTCTAGACAGGGTTTCTCTGTGTACCTTTGGTGCCTGTCCTGGATCTCACTTGGTAGCCCAGGCTGGACTTGAACTCACAGAGATCCACCTGGCTCTGCCTCTGGAGTGCTGGGATTAAAGGCGTGTGCCACTACTTGTATTTTAAAAGTGTGCACCACCGCCCAGCTATTTTTAGCTTTTAATTATGTTTATTTGTACACACACACACACACACACACACACACACACACACACACACACACGAGCATACGTGGAAATCAGAGGACAACTTTCAGCAATCAGTTTCCTCCTTCCAGTATGTGGGTTCTGGGGACTGAATCTGAGTCTTCAGACTTGGTAGTGAACACCATTAGCTGCTAAGCATCTCATTTTCCGATTTAGCTATTTATTGTGTTTGAGACAGGTCTTACTGTCTTGCCCAGGCAGATCTCAACCCCCAAGGTCAAATGGTCCTTGTACCTCAGCCTCCTGAGTGGCTGGCTGTGTGCATCCCTGAACTCCACTCAGTGGTCTCCTTTGTTTGCAACCCAGTCTCATTTACCTCAGGCTGGACTTAGATGCGGCTGAGGATAACCTCAAAATTCTGATCTTCCTGCTGCTACCTCTTGACTGCTGGGAATCACACATGTGCATTGTTACACTCTGCTTATTTGGAGCTGGGGATCCAACTCAAGGCGTTATGCATGCTAAGCAAGCAATCTACCAATTAGCTCACCCCTAGCCCTGTTTAGGGTGTCTTATAGCCCACGCTGATTTCAAATTCGTTGTGCAGCCAAGGATGGCCTTGAATTTCTGATCCTCCTGCCTTTGCCTTCCAAGTGCTGGGATTACAAGGGTGTGCTACAATGTCTGGCTGAATTCTTGTTTTTTGAGACAGGGTTTCTCTGTGTAGTTTTGGTGCCTGTCCTGGATCTTGCTCTGTAGACCAGGCTGGCCCTCGAACTCACAGAGATCCACCTGGCTCATGCCTCCCTGAGTGCTGGGATTAAAGGCGTGTGCTACCACCACCCGACTCTGGCTGAATTCTTGCATTTAAATCTCACCATAAGATCTTTAAAGAAGAACACTATTTAATCTGTGTGGAGCAGAGAAAACAGGGGTTCTGAATATCCAGTAACATACTATAGATCACATGGTGCTTTGGACCCAAGAAGTTTAACTAACTCTGGAGTAGGATATGTGTTGTAGCCACTCTGTTCCACTACCCTGGGAAGACCAGGTGATTGAAACTGTTTACCTCTTCACTCTCTGTAGGTAGCCCCCCCCCCCCCATGGTATAGTATGTGTGGGGGCTGGAGCTGCCGCTGGCTTTCCATATTCTCTCAGTAGCTTCTTTCAAGCCACTGAGTCTAGCCTGGCTACAAGCTC
The DNA here is from genome assembly GCF_949786415.1 of Peromyscus eremicus. Lineage (NCBI taxonomy): Eukaryota > Metazoa > Chordata > Mammalia > Rodentia > Cricetidae > Peromyscus > Peromyscus eremicus. The sequence continues at coordinate 23,644,973 of NC_081435.1, forward strand.
TTCAGTCTGTCTGCAGGGCTCCTCTTTCACGTTGGTAGTTTCCATTTCCCTCCTCTCCTGTTGCCTGGTACCAACCAGAGGAAGGGCAACAGTTTTCCCTTGATTCTTTGCTGCTAATGCACAATGGCTCCATTAAATAAGCCACCTGCAATCAAAGTTTATTTTTAGATGCACTGGAACAGCAGCGGAAAACAGCATCCATACCTCAGTGATGCCACATGCTCGCACTGTCAGCATGATGTCTAAGATGGCAACTAGATTTAACCCACTTGATCATTCAATTAAATTTTATCAAAGGTACTGGGTTAGTTGCTCGGGTCATTATGGTGAACATGTAGACATAGTTCTTGGCTCTTTTTGATTATGGTATAATTTTTAATCTCAAGTGCCAATTGTGATTAATTGGAAGTAGTTGTCTAAAAAACTTAAAATTTTTTTCTTCTACAGAAGTGGCGATATTTGAAGTAGATACTTGCTGAACTTGATGTACATTCTCTTGAATATTTTCAGCTGCAGAATAAATATAAATTCACTGTTCCAATCTGTTGGTCCTCAGCCCTTAACCAAGGTAATGACACTTGAACAAATGGCAAGAATACTCATCATAAGGCAGCCCTGCATAGAAAAATTCTACTTCCTAAGACCTAGGGGGCTAAAGATGTGGATTTAGGACACTCCATTGCCAACTTCAAATTTGTCCCATATTCTACATCAGCACCAAGTGCTGAGGGCATAACAATCAACCAGCCACTGCCATATTGGAACTTGTATTTTGTTTTTATTTTTTAAAGATTTATTTTTATTTGCTGGGAGTGGTGGTACATGCTTTTAACCTCAGCACTCAGGAGACAGAGGCAGGCAGATCTGTTTGAGGCTAACCTAGTCTACATAGTGAGTTCCAGGACAGCCAAAGCTGCAGAGTGAGACCCTGTCTCAAAGAAACAAACAAACATACATACAAAAAAAAAAAGGTTTTTAATTTTATTTACATATATGTGTGCATGTTTCTGAGCATAGGACACATGTATGTGGGTATCCAAAGAGGTCAGAAGAGGGTATTGATCTCCTGGAACTGGAGTTACAGGCAGTTGTGAGCTGCCTGATGTAGGTGCTGGGAACCAAACCCCAGGCATCTGCAAGAGCAGCAGGTGCTCTCAACCACTGACTCCTCTCTTTAGGCCCTGAGCCTCTGTTTCAGTAAACTCCTAACAGTAGTAGGACTATGCAAGGGAAGCGTTTGGTAAAAGCTGGGGGGACAGGGTGGTGCACACCTGGGAATGGCAGCCCTTGGGAAGCCGAGTTCCCAGGACTAAGTAGTCAGAGCCATCTCAAAAGGAAGGGAAAGAGAAGGGGAGGGGAGGGGAATGGGGAGAGAGAGGGGAAAGAAGTGTGGTCTTTCCAGCTACGGCAATAATAGCTTCCCCTTACCTCAGACAGGGAGTGGAGGAGGTTCTGGCTGCTGCCTTGCTCCGCCTCCTCCTGAGGTTCTTCACTCTCGACATCTTCCATAAGAAACTCACTAGATTCTCTCTCTGGGCTGCTTTCCTCTAGGTCTTCAGCCTCTGCATCTGGAGCCTCAGTTTCCCTCCAGCTGCCCACATCAAGGTCCAGACTGGAGTCCCAGGAGCTGAAGAGGGATCTGTAGTCATTGCTCAGCTCAGAGTCATCGGGATAGTCTTGTCCAGAATCCAACCAAACCCACTCACACCCCATCTGTAAACATATAGAAAAATGCATTAAATTAACGCAAATAAAAACAAAACAAATTAATTCAAATAAACACTCTCAATACACCCCTATCTTTCAAGTTCATAGAAAGAGTCCAGAAATTTCTATTCATTAGGAGGCATAAGAGCCAGCTAAAGGGATACATTAGATGAAATTTTTATCTTTTGGATTAAAAAAAAAAAAAGCTTCATGTTTGTGTTATCCCATTTTTAAACTTGGAGATCTTCATCTCCAAAAACGGGGTGGGGATTGGAGCATACCTGCCTTAACAGACTTGCTTTATCACAAATTGTCCATGAACTCAACCACAAGGCAATAAACTTGAGGATAAAAAGATTTTCTTCAGTGTATACACATTTTAATCTATATGAACTTATTAACCATTAGTTTCAAAACAATCATGGTTACCTTTGGCATCCTTCTGGTCATATCTGACTGTCAGAATAAAAACAAACACTTTTTTATTCATTCATTCATTTGGAAATTTTATTATTGTTACGTGGTGTGTGTATAAATGCCATGTGTGTGCAAATATGTGAATAAATGCCATGCATGTGCAGGCGTCCATGGGCCAGCAGAGGGAGGGATTGGATCCCTTGGATTATAAGTGGTGGTAAGCCACCTGATGTAGGTGCTGGGACTTGAACTCAGGTTCTCTGGAAGAGCAGCAAGCACTCTTTAACTGTTGATCCACCTCTCCAGGCCAAAACAGTTTTAACCGCCTCCTCTTGTTCATTACACTGTTTTTTTGCACTTTTCTTTTTTCTTCCGTTTAAAGACAGGCTCTCATGTAGACTGGCCTCACATTCAGTAGGCAGCTGAGAATGACCTGGTTTTACTTGGTGCTAGGAATGGAATCCAGGATTTCGCACATATTAGGTAAGCTAACTACATCCCCAGCATCTAGCTACCGCTTTCAATAGATTTTTTTCTTTTTGAGTTCTTGCTTGGTCTTCTGCTTTGTCAGTAATTCCTTTAAAGTTTCAACTTTTTTCTCTCTTCAGGTTGCTCCCTTGAGTTTTAAAAAATTTAAAATTACTGTTTATGTATATACGCCTGTATGACATGTTGGCTCCTCAGTTGCTGGGAGTTAGAGGCAGTTGGGGGCTGCCTGGTGGAGTGCTAGGAACTCAATCTCTCTGGAAGAGCAGTGCATGCTCTCCGTTTCTCCACACCACCACCCCCGGTTTTTTTTGTTTGTTTGTTTTTGTTTTGAGTCTTGCTATATCATCAAACTCAAAATTCTACTTAAGCTTCACAAGTGCTGGCTGGAATTACAAACTCGTCCACCATGCCTAGCTTTCCACCATTGAGGGGAATGCCTTTCATCTGTCTGTACTTTATTGCTCCAATAGCACGAGTCCTAACTATGTCTCCTCAGTTTTGCCCCCAACAGTTACTACCTTTGGAAGCTCATGTATCAGCTTTTCTACCAACTGAAAATTTACCTTTACTGTACTTTATCCACAAACTTTCCCAACTTAAAATCTTTTTAAAATTTTACTTATTGAGGCCAAGTCTCACCACACAGCTCTGGCTGGCTTGTGACTCAAGAGATCCACCTACCTCTGCCTCTGGAGTGCTGGGATTAAAGACATGCACACCCATGACTAGCAGTTTTCCAATTCCCAGTGGCTTCGTTTGTAGCACATGTCAGTTTGTGGACTGCTTTGAGACTTATTTCATATTCTAACTCCTGGACTGACTAACTTCTCCCTTAGCTTAACAAATTTTACATTTTTGAACAGGGTCTTATGTATCTTGGGGTGGTCTAAATTTTGCCGGCTTTATCTTTATCTACCTGCTGAGTCCAGGATTACAGGCTTCTGTCACGATGGTGTATAAAGGACTAGGCATCAAACCCAAGGCTTCCTCCATTCACTCTAAGCTACATCCCAAACCCTCAAATTTTATAAACAGTCCTATTTTAGGCACTAAGACCTGAGCCTTTTTATTTTTTTCTTTTTTAAATGACAGGGTCTCAATGAGACAGCCCTGGCTAGCCCGGAACTCACTATGTAGACCAGGCTGGCCTCGAACTCACAAGAGATCCACCTGCCCTTGCCTCACAAATGCTGGGATTAAAGATGTGCACTACCATACCTAGCTTTAGGTATATTCTTCTTAAACCTTTTCCCTCAAGAAAGAATAAAGAGCCGGGCGGTGGTGGCGCATGTCTTTAGTCCCAGCACTCGGGAGGCAGAGGCAGGCGGATCTTTGTGAGTTCGAGGTCAGCCTGGTCTACAGAACGAGATCCAGGAAAGGCGCAAAGCTACACAGAGAAACCCTGTCTCAAAAAAACAAAACAAAACAAAACAAAAAAAAAAAGAAAGAATAAAGAACTAAAGCATGTCCTATTATTAATTTTATTTTTAAAAAGGTTCATACTAGTTCATTTTACTGCTGAAAGAATAATTTTATTTAGTAACAGAGGTTAGTATGGATAGAACTGAGGTCACATGGTCTTAACACATTTAAAAAGTTTTAATTACATTTGTGTGCACACATCCATATATACATACAAGAATGCACATGCCACTGTGTGTGTGGAGGTCACAGGAGTCAGTTCTTTCCTCCCACCATGTGGTTTCCGGGATCAAACTCAGGTGGTCAGGCATGGTAGCAGGTACCTGGTGAACCTACTGAGACGTCATGCAAGCCCCACCAATAGTGTTGAGACAAAGCCTCCCTCCCTCCCTCCCCTCTGCAGTCCAGGCTGGCCTCAAACTGTCAGCTATCCTCTTGCCTCAGTTTCCCAAGTGCTAGGATTACTGGTATGAGCCACCATGTTGTTTTTCCCCAGCACTGGAGTTTGCCAAGGACACTAGCCAAGAGCTGTACAGTTATACTACCAAAATACATTCCCATCCCTAAACTTTCTCTCAGAGATTAACCTTCACACAAATTTAGCAATGACTTTTTGTTGTTGTTGTTTTTAAGCCCAGTGTGGCACACACACCTATATTCCAAGCTACTGGGGAAGTTGAAATTAGAGGATTTTGAGCTCTAGGCTAACCTTGTCTGTCTGTCTGTCTGTCTGTCTGTCTCTCTCTCTCACACACACACACACACAGACTATTATTGTACAAGAGTTTACCTATAGAAATAACGATAACACAGGCAAAGACAGTCCCAGCACAACCCATTCCTGACACACTCTGCTGCCTTTGTCCATGCTCTAATCCCCAAGGAATCATATGAACTAGATCCTGAAAACCTTAACATTTTCCAAATATTCAAGAAAAGCTCAATCCAACAGCCCTATTGCACAATCAGTTCTTTTAAAAACACTAATTATGAATTTAGACTCGGTTACTCACCTCTTCTCAGGTGCAGCGGGCAGCTTCTAAGACCACTTCTCAGCTCTAACAATCTTAGCCCACATGATTAGTTATCATGGTGAAGAAAACACATTTCAAACACAAAGGACACACCAAAGGCCAGAGTTTTCCTTCTGTTTGTTATATACACACGCTTCACAGGTTTATTTTTTAAAAAAGTCTGTACACTTCACAAGACAGTACAAATTGGCTACAATCCGCTAGCTACACATTAGGGCATTAACACAACCCATGATTTTTGCCCTAAAACAGGCAACTGTGCTACTCCAACTCTCTGAAAAGAGATTTTCTCAACTCATGGCATCTGGCCCAGGCACCTTCTCTTCTGGGCCCATATTGCTTCTCAGCCTTTTGACTAAGATCAAGTGTGGACCTGAGCCCACAAGCCCCAAGCTATATCTTGTTTATTCCTAGTTCAGGTTCAGCTCAAAGAGGGAACTCTGAGGCTTCACTTCTTCATCTTCATATCTGCTTCAATGGCACAGCGGCGTCCCCTGGTTCCCCCATCCTAGACAACACCAAAGGAAGGAAAGAAGGAAGGAAACATGAGTGAGCTGGTAACACGCTAAGAGACAACAGACAACAAGAATGCTGGGAATTTGACTTCTTGGGGGAAAGAATCTATAGAGACTACCAAAGGGATGAAGTGGAAAGGATTTTCTGTTTTCCCAGAGTAGCTAAAAGAACACCTGATATTGTGAGTGGAGCTGTAAGACAGTGCTTTCTCATGTCAATACAAAGGTCTTCAAATTCACCTGGGGTCCCACAGAATGACTATCAGTCATCCCACCCAGACCCGAACTGTGTGTAAAGAACAGGTAGTGAAAATGAGAGGTGAGACAGGCAGAAAGGACAGTGGGTAGTGAGGTTCTTGGCTAACATACCTGTCCAGTTGCTGGTCCCTATAAGAAAGGCCTTTCCTGCAGACTGACCCTGGCACTAGTTCCCTAGCACCTCCTGACAGATGTTCTCCATGAGATCAGGACAATCAGGCTTCTTTCCATCTGCTGCTCTCTCCCTGCAGCCCAGCTCCTTCCTCTTGTGCAAAACTTTGCTGTCTTCGATAGATAAAAGATCCTATTAACTGGCCTTGCAATAGCCAGCCACTTGAATGAGGATCGAGAGTCACTGTTGCAGGCCAATAACAAAGAATAGCGATCACAGTGTTCTGTTTGTGGTACAGGTCTATAGGCAAGATGAACTAGTGAACACTTTTGCTGGGCCGAACCATTTCTGCATTTCTAATATGCAAGGATTAGAAAATTTTTAGAACATAAGTTGCCAACAGTAAGAATAGAAATAACACCTTGCATTTGTGTAACATTTTAATTTTTTTTAAAGTTAGTTTCATAACTTAGTTTATCCTCACAACATCCCTGTGAGGTAGGCTAGACAGGTATCTCAATCTTACTCTTTCTTCTTCCTTTTTTAAAAGACTTATTTTCATTTAATGGGTATGAATGTTCTGCCTGCATGTGTATACGTGCACAAGTGTGCAGTGCCTGTGGAGGCCGGAAAAGGCTTTGGATTCCTCGAAACTGGAATTAGAGGCAGTATGAGCCACCATGTGGTTGCTGGACACTCAACCCAGATCCTCTCCAAGAACAGCCAGAGTTCTTAACTTCTGAGCACCTCTCTAGTCCTCCCTCCTTCTCCCTTTGGAGATGGGGTCTTAGTCCATAGCCTAGGCATGCCTTGATCCTCCTGCACTCAACTCATTAGTACTTCTATCACAGATGAAAAGAACAAGGCCCTCAAAGGTTATCCAATGATCTTAAGACCATATAGGTTTTCAGCATGTTTTCCCTTACTTCACTGCTCTACCATGAACAGAGTTAGTCATTTAATTTATGGAGCAAAAATATAAAAGCCTTTAGGCTAGATCTATTATGTTCACCTGTAATCCCACCAGCTATTATTGTATCCAGTGGTCACTGCTAGCGGGATCTTTAAAACCATTTTTAATGAATTATCACTACTGTATGTGATGTGTGTGCAGGAGCACATATGCCATGGTGCACACGTGGAGTGCTGAGGACAACTCTGTGGAGTTAGTACTCTCCTTCCACTTTCACTGGGGTCTGGGATCAAATTCAGGTCACCAGACTTCCATGGCAAGTGCCTTGACCACTGGAATCTTTAGCTTAGTTTTACTGAGGGTTTGTGTGTCAAGTCTCTCCGTTTAGTTAGGAGGAAGTGGAAGGTGTGATAAAAATCTGCCACCACAAGGACACCGCTGAAAAGCCAGCAGCAGCTGCTGCCCTGAGCTGTCTTCCACTTGTAACTGAAGAATTGGTAAAAGGTGGAAGTGAGAAATAAGGAGCAGGTGCATCCTAGAGACTTTTACCCCAAGAACACTTCCGGTTTCAGTGCAGCCATCTTATAGTCAGTCCCTTCCCAGCGACAGACACCCCCGCCCCCACGCTCCCTGACACACACACACATACACACACATGCAAAGAGACCAGAATGCAGAAGAAAAGGGTTTCTTATTCAATGGATAAACAGAATTTCAAGACATTGCCACAGTCTGCATGTTGGATTTCCCTCTGCCACCCAGGCCCAGCAGGAGCTGAGAATCTTTCACCCCGTGCAGCCATTCAATACTTACAAAGAGAGAGAGAAGGAAGGCGGGAGAGCCCATGGGGACACTGTCCTGTTAGAGGACAAACAAATACTGATCAGGTTCCACAGAAACTCTCAGCCACAAGCACCCCAAACCTAAGGACAGAGGCAAAAGCACCACACACACAGCACAAAGACAAAAACGTAAAACTCGAGAACAAGAGGAAAGATCCCACAGCCATCCGCCACAGGACTCCAGAACAGGAGCTAAGTCACCAGCTGCTGGGAGCTCCTTCACCCCCACCCTGACAGCACTCTCCTAGAGGATTAATAATTGACTCACTCGCCCAAACTTTCTCCCATGTCAGTCACAGCAGATTTCAACAGCTAGATAGGAGCAAGCCACCACCGTTCTAACATCTGTTTGCATACCACTGGCTTGCAGAAGGTTAGCAATATCAGAGTAACTTAAGTTCTCTGGGTGTTTTAGACTTCCTTTCTGTCTCCTTACCTTCTCTGAAGCATCTTGTTTTCGGGTAGAATCTCTCCCCCGAAGACTTTTAGCACTGATTCCAGACTCAGATGTTTGCATAATCAACTGTGTGGCCAAGAATTGCTGTAAGGAGAAGAAAAAAGTTTGGCCACAAAGATCCGATCCAGTAGGAAAGGACCAACATACTTCAGGTTTTGTGATTATAACTTATATAGTATCTTCTATTCAATACTTTTTGGCTTACTAAAAGGCTTAATTCTAACTGTTCCTAAATAATTTAGAAGTGAAAAGTAGCTTTTAAATAAAATAAACCAAAGACCTTTCTTTCAGCAATTCAAGTCACTTGGCATACTTAACAAAGATACACTGGTCCTCCAAGGTCAACATCCTAAAGGTGTGTGGTGATACAACTGTAAGACTCAAGTGGACTTCTTGTGATAAATAGGGATTACGTACTCTTTTGGTACATGTGCCACAAAATTTTATGTAACTAAAAATGACATTAACCCCTTAAAAACCAACTTTAAAACTTCAGAGGGAGCTAGGGATATAGCTTAGCTGGAACAGTGCTTGTCTGCCACACATGAAGCCCTCCCTGGGCTTAATTCCTGACATGAATAAATTGGGTGTGGTGGGGCTATGATGTAGCTCAGTGGTACAGTATCTGTGCAGACCCTGGAAGCACTGGTTCAGATCCCTAGCAACAAGAGCAAAATAGCAGCAGCAACAAAAACCTTCAAAAACTGGATTCATTTGCCCAAGAAAGACAGAATTTCTACCATATTCTTCCATCAAACCAATAAAACCTATACGACTTCAGTAAGAAAAAAAAATTACTTATCTGTGTTCCTGATGCCTATTACAAACAAAAGTCATCAATATGAATTCTTCCCTTTACTTCATCCCTACTGAAACAAAAATGAGCCTCAATGTACCTGGATCTGTTCCAGGACATCTCTTTGCATCTCTACTGCCATGTGATACACATCATGGTCTGAGCTGTTATACATAACAGCATTCTGAAACATCAGCATGATGTCACGCTGAAACTCGGCTGTGCTGCGGATCAGTCCATTTTCAATGTTTTTCTTAATTGTTGACAAATCCATAGGTCTAAAAAATAAATAAACAGGGCTAATTGGCTGTGGAGGAGGAGGATTCACTTGGATTTCTGAATACAGTATCACTATATAGTCCTGTTCACATATACCTTCAGTATCAGCTACCAAGATTTAAATGCCAACCCATTATCCCAAAGCATGTACTCAATTCCCCCCAAAAGCCAATCTGCATAATAGGCATCAAGAAAAGTAGTGAAAGGCGTTAATTCTTTTGGACTATTAATGGTAATTAGCCACTGCAATGGTCAGTTTAACACCGATCCTATTCTTTAACAATCTCGGCACATGTGAGGAAGAGGCAAGGATTACTCACTCTCTGTGACTTTGAGGCTGGCTTGGTTTACAGAGTTCCAGGCCAACCAAGGCTATATAAAATGAGACCCTGTCTCAAAACAAAACACTTGCTGGGTGGTGGTGACACATGCCTTTAATCCTAGTACCCCAGAGGCAGAGGTAGGCGGATCTTTGTGAGCTGGAGGCCAGCCTGGTCTACAGAGCAAGATCCAGGACAGGCACCAAAACTACACAGAGAAACCCTGTCTCGAAAACCAAAAACCAAAAACCAAAAAAACCACTCTTACTTTAAATGTACTACCTAATGCAAAAATTCACTTACGTCTACACAAATTCTAAGTCAGGCATGTTAGGTGGACCATGGCTTACCTCTGCACAATGCTGTGATAGCCAGGTGCTATGTCATCTGTAACAGGTTGCAGGAACACATTGGCATACCTGTCCAAAAAGAACAGATTTGTTATTCACTTATTCTCCTGAAGCAAAAGGAGAGAATTTACTCTATGCAACAGAAGGTATGTAGACCCAATACCAACATACGTAGTCTCATGGCTTACTCAAATATTTCTTTTTTTTAAAGATTGATTTATTTATTATATATAGTGTTCTGTGTACATGTATCCCGCAGACCAGAAGAGGGTACCAGATCTCATTACAGATGGTTCTGAGCCACCATGTGGTTGCTGGGAATTGAACTCAGGACCTCTGGAAGAACAAGCCATTTCTCCAGCCCCCTCAAATACTTCTTAAGCCAACAACGAGGAGCTGGCAATGTCTGCTCACCTATGATTTGCTGCAGCCCTCCACACAAGCATAATGGCTTTCTTCCATATTTTCTGAGCCTGAATTGCTTCTTGATCTTCACTGCACACAGAGCTGAAATAAGACACAGGAGTGCTACTAAGCATAAGGAGGAAAAACCAAGTCCTATTTCTCTCCAACTATTTGTTCAAGCCAAGAAAGGGAAAATAACAAGTAAAATTAAGGCTAGGGATGTGGCTCTATGGTAGAATGCTTGCCTAGCAGTCAAAAGTTCAATGCCCCCAAACACCAAAAACACCCACCCACACCCACACACTGTGGGGAGTGAGGAGGCATGGCTGTTCACACCTATAATCTGCCTGTAATCTCAGCACTTGGGAGACAGAAGCAAAAGGATGAGGAGTTCAAGATCACCCTCAGCTATGTAGCACGAACTGAACACCAGCCTGGGGTACATGAGACCATGTCTCAAAATGAAAAACAGAAGGAATCACAGGTACTCACAACTGTGAGGAGGCAGGGCTGCTTGGGATAGAGTCTGCCAGCGTGTGGGACTGCAGTGTGGCATTATGGATACTAAAGCCATCGTCACTTTCGCTCACAGGGGGTTCATTATCCATCTCAGACAAATAGCCTTCTCCTTGATCCTCTTCCTTGGGCTCTTCTAGGCTAGCTACCTCACTGACTCCATCTTCTTCCTCCTCCTCACCCGGAGCATCCTTAGACAGAGTGTGCATTAGTCAACACATGCAAGCAGAGCTACCTAGTAACGCATTATTAAATGAGATATCTGGTTTTGGGTTAGATCAGCTCTAGAAATGACCTCACACTTTTTTTTTTTTTTTTTTTTTTTTTTTTGCTGAGCCCTCTATCACTTATACTACCCTCTACTTAACTGACTAAGTAAAGTAAAGTACTTTAGAACCTGGACAAAGAATAAAGCCCAGGATCTTTTTTAAAGGAAGGAAAAATAAAAAAGCTACTTACTTAAGACTAAGCTAAGAGGCGTTCCTTCTTTCCCCTGGCTCTTGAGAGGAACTCTGACCCTGGGTACAAAGTTATCGAGAATCATTTTATTTCATGTCTTTGCTGATGGAGCAAGCTCACCTCACATTACTTTAAATCTGTTCCTACTACTTTAGCGATTCTAAGATAAAACCCGATAATTAATTCTCTTTCAATAGTCTAAACGGTAACCTGACTCCCCACACGTTCTTCCTGGCACCTCTAGACACTCTCATCATTTGGTACATCATTCCGGATGTACCAAACTTCTTTGTGCACTACCCACAAAGAAACTATGTGATCTTCACACCTCTCCTAGGGAAGCACACGCTGCTGCTACAGTACTCCCATTAGGCCAGACTGTCTACTACAGCTTTTACTCATCCAACTCCCTCCCTATCAGTTTTACGAAAAAGATAAAGATGAATTTACTAAAATTCATTTAATAGATAGCAGTGTGGGAAAATCTAATCATATGGCAAGAAGAATAAAGAAAAGTCTGAAATACCTTTATCTGGCTTCCAAAAATAGTCCCTGATTCTTCTTTCAATGGGTCTGCAGAGGAGAGAAAGACTCCCTGAAGATTTGTGCCTTAGCTTCCCCTTCCTGTGACCATGAGCCTTCCCTGAAGCTCTCCCTTCTTTCCACGCTGTCCTGGCCTACTCCTCTACTTGCCCACAACCCACAAACCCTGAGAAGCCAAAGGAAGAGATTTCAAGTTCAAAGTTCCTATCCTTTACTTACCTGACATTTCAAACTTGTGTTGAGTCTCTGTCTCTAAAGGATCTTCAATAGGATTTGAGCCATGTGATGGAGACAACATGCTTTCAGGGGATGCCTGAAGATCAAAAAAGAGTAAGTATCCTAATTACTAAGAAACTGTTATAGCTCCCACAATTTTACTCTCCAACGATCGTAAGACCATAGAAGAAATCATCTAGTATTTTAATGATCGCCTTGGCAGGACAGGGTAAATATACTACTAGTTGGCAGCCTGTGGCTTTGGGTATGTGCAACATGCCAAGACTCAGGAATTCAAGAGCCTAAGTTGCCTAAGTCATACCCTCCTCCTCCTCCTCCTCTCTTCCCACCCCAGTCATATTAACTACCTCTGTCTTCACAGTTGAAAGTGGCATCTCATCGCCTTTCCCACTGGAACCATCTGTTTCACCAATCCCTCCAGCTGCAGAACTTCTAGGTTCTTCATCTAAGTCTTGACTCCTGAGTTCTGGTGGCTCCATACTTGAGACTGGACCGACTCCAGCTACCATCTCAGCCCCCGACATGCCTGGCTCTGGCTCTGCAGGTTCCACCTTAATCTCCACACCTGACTCCCTGATGTCTACCAGTTCATGGATTCCTTTGTTTTCCGTCTCCTCAAAGTCGAGCCTCTCTTGTTTGACGGTCATCTCTGGTGCTGGAAGAGGTACTGGCTTGTCCCGCTCCTGCTGGATAGGGTGCTCCCAGGGGCCAGGCAGGGACTGAGGGTCATCGTTTTCTTCACAGAACGATAGTGCTGCTTCTACAGCTGCCACATCCAGCACTTCAGGGTGATCATCAACCTGTTCCACAAGACACAAACTGTTGAGAACACACAAAGAGCCCCCCCGAGTTACCGAGTCCCTCAGGGTAACAGGACTGAATCAGATGCTGAATCTAAAGCAGCTCTCTCCACCTTTACCAAAGGTTAGTGGGAACAACACTTGTGGGACGGCAGGGAAGATAAGCAGTCCGTCAGACTACAAAGATGAAAATGGGCCAAAGAACAAGTCATCATTCCAACTAAGAAAATCAAAGACAGGAAGAAGAGGGGGGTCTGTGTAGTACTACACAGGGAGACTTGTTAGGATTTTGCTAAGTAGTTACCTTGTCTTCAATGATGGCAATAATATCTCCAACTGTTTCAAAGTCCAACTCTTCACCTGTGTAAGACACAGCAATATCCATCTTCTCTGCCAAGTCTAAATCTTCCTTCCCATCTATGCTTGGAGCCTTTGATCCACCAGGCGCCTCTGCTACTCCTGACCGGAAACACTCTTCTTTGATAGAATTAATGATCATGGAGATTTCACTGCTATCCATGGAAACAGTCACAGTATGTGGATCCCCCACAGCTTCCAGGGGAACACAGTTGTCAGGCTGACTCACTGATTAACAACAGGAAGAAAAAAAGCAACTCAGAAGCTTATCCATTATTAAATGACCACCCGGAGATCACACCAGAGCTGTAGACACTTGCGGTCAGACACACTTAAGGTCAAAAACTCACTTCTGCCCATGTTTTCTTCTCCCTCATTTTTTTTTTTTTTTTTTTTTACAAAGTAAGGTGAGAATACAGTCTCAAGCCTGCTTATGTGTCTACACTTAACCTTCCCCACCCAACTCCTAAAATACACACCCACTTCTACCCTTGTTTTTCTAAGGATAAAGATGACTGTGTCTATGGAGAAGAGCAGAGAAATATGTGTGTGGGAGATGAGCTCTTGGTCACCCTACTCTAACTGCAGTCGGGTGCTGTGGCTGCTCAGGGCGTGGGTCAGGGACGAACCTGGAGCTACACTGTCAGGAGTGGAGACAGCCGGAGCAGAGGACGGTGCTGGCAGCGCAGGCATCATGACAATGGTAGCCTGGGACACAGACTCTACAGGGGGTGGTGGCACAAGTTTAACTGGAGGCTCACTGGCAACAGTAGTGAAGGAGGGAAGAGGAGTGGTGAACTGTGTAGGGCCAGCTTCTAAAAGCCGGGAAAGAGTGGGAGCACCTGACAGACAAAGAGGACACAAAATGAGGAAAGAAAGCACGTGAGCAAGGAGCAATAGGCACTCTAGGACTCAATCAGAGAACGAAAGTCACTCCTGGTTGATAAACTCATAACCGCACCCTACCTTCTTTAACCTCACCTTTCTGCAAGCTAGGAATGAACCCATGTGCCAGACTATACACTGTATACATTAAAAATGGGGAGTCGTTTTCTCTGAGGAAAAATGAGCAGTCACCAACAATAAAATAAAATGACTGGTACGACAGGCAAGAGGCTGAGGAAGAAAAGAGAGTTCCATGGCTACAAAGCAAAAATCCTGGATAGCCTGAGCTGTCTTGAAAACAAACAAAGGAAGGAAAAGGAAATTGAGAGGAAACCTTGCCACTTCTGCTGAAGCTCGGCACACTGTATACCACCCAAGCTAACTTCAATCAAATGCCAATTGTTTTGATTTAGGGGTGGTTATTTTGGGTTTTTGAGACAGGGTTTCTCTGTGTAGCTCTGGCTGTCCTGGAACTCGCTCTGTAGACCAGGCTGGCATCGAACTCACAGGGATCCACCTGCCTCTGCCTCCCAAGTGCTGGGATTAAAGGCATACGCCACTATACTCTGCCCAATCTCTAATGTTTATGGTATTAGTATTCTTGCTTCACATTTTCTGTTATTTACTCCTTAACATATCCCTGAAGTATCTATGTCACCATTACAAAACAGGAAACCAAGTCTCAATAGTTAAGCTGCCTGACCAATGTCACAAAACCAACAGTACGGTGGATCTGAGATTCAAACCAGGTCTCTAGTTCCAAATCCCTTTCCCCTATTTTATAATCTCCAGGGTCTCTAATATTTTTTCACAATGTTGCAAAAACTAATATTTGCCACCATTAATAAAATAGAAAACTAAGTTTCAATAGTTGTCTATTCAAGGTTACAAAATCAACAGTCTGAGCAACATGAGATTCAAGCCCAGATCTCTGGTTCTACATCTCTTTCCCCTATTTCACCCCAGGGATCTCAGGAATCCTTTTACATTTTGCAAGGCACAGAGAAATAGCTTCACTATTAACTTTACTGTTCCTTTTTATTATCATCTATACTGAGGTCAATTAGAGCTATCAATAATTTATTTTGGAACAGATCAATAATCTCAAACACTATGCTGTTTAACAGAAAAACTAGCTCCAAAGCAAAGTCTATAAAAACTGTAATTGGGCCTTAACTATGTGGTAACTATCCTCTTTGACGGCCATGAAAAGCGTGTGCAGTAACTCACCTGAGGCAGCAGGGGAGGCCGCAACAGTGCTGGTTGTTGGCTGCATCTCCCCACCATGTATCATGGGAAGAACCCCGCCTACCTCCAGGAGCACACCTGTGCTGTTCAGATGGCCAGAAGCCGCAGACATCTCACTCTCATTGACCTACCAGGGAAGAACAGAGGTGAAGGCTATACTCAAGCTTTTCCACTACCACTTCCCAAAAACAAAAACAAAAACGCGCTCCAGTGCTCAAACAAACTTTGTTCAAACCAAAACTTAGTGTCCACAAAAATCATTCAAGATAGAAGGGAAACTCTAAACTACAATGTTTAGAACTTAAGTGACAAGAGCTCTCTGGGGGAAGAAAACCACAAATAATTATCATTCAGATACCTTAGGATCCAAGGACCAACTTAGTGCATCTTTTAGGAGTTAACCTTTAACTAGGACATTGCTAGTTTTTTGTTTGTTTGTTTGTTTTGCTTGTGTTTTTGTTTTTCCCCAGGTCATATTTTAGGGCCCAGGCATTCCCTTCCAAGTACTAAATCACCACAGCTCTCAAACACCCACAGAAGTCTCCATACCAGTCTGGGGCTAGTAGGCAGGAGGCTGCCCTTCTTCAAGAGCTCTGACAGCAGAGGGGAGGGGGGTGGAGTTGCTTTCTGTCCAAGCATCTTTTTCTGGGGTGAATCATCTGTTACTGGGGTCATGGGGGCTTCTAAGGGTGCAGAGCCTGGAGGAAGGGTGTCAGGAATCCCAGGAAACGAGGTGACTGGGGTACTCGGCAAAGTCCCAGGGGTTACCTAAGAGACAACAGAGAACCTTTATCTGACTTCTCAAACTACGGAGGGTTCCCTACTAATCTGGATGGGTTAGTGTGTCTATTGTTTTCTTAGTTCTGAACGGAAATACCCAGAACCCATCTATACTTCTTTCTCTTCCACTCACTGTAACCCACAACCCAATCATTCCATCCAACCTCCTGATTTTCAAACTCCTCAAAACACTATCACTACTTCATTCATAAAGAAATGGTCTCTTTCTTGAGCAGAAATTTCAGAAGACTAAATAAATTTACACAAATAATTCACATAGTCCTTTACCTATCTCTCAAAAAGTAAAATCCTCCATGCTTTTAGGTCCACCTGTACAATCTTTAGCATTCAGATCAAGAGAAGTAGCTTCTAGGCAACAAGTGGTTTCCCATTATCAGCTCTCTGCTGGCTCATTGTTCCTTTGCAAATCAACGTCAATAAATGCCAACAGACTTACCCCAGAGGTAGCCTCTTCCATAGTGGTTGGAGTCAAGTCTCCAAGTGGATAATCACCTCCTGGGGAGGCAGAATCTATAGGTGAGCGGACCATCACAGTTGGCAGCCTTCGAGGAGGTGTTTTGACTGCTTGTCGAGCTAGAACATAAGCAAACAAGAGACCAAATCTTCAGGACTAAATAAGTGAAACCAGCCACTAGTATATCCTAAAGAAACATTATGAGTCTAGATTAGAAGTTTTATTACTTTCTTTAGCTTAATTTTTCAAACTAAGGGCAATTCTCACATTAAACAAAATAACTACTTAACTATTTCAAAGGTCCTTGTTGTAGTAAATGGTTTACATACTTCTCAATGTCTTCTCCAGCAACTTAAGAGTCTGCTTTTAAAAAGAGGAAAAGACCTCACTGGTTCACACCATGTAGTCTATCTTACAGTTGCAAACACTGAATTTTCTCCCCCCATCTCATCTCCCAAGGCTCACTGAGATGAATTTTTGATCCCACCTCCTTCCTGGATCCACTTCCCAAACTCTGGAATTACAGGCATTCACCACTATATCTGGCTTTCCTTTTTTTTTTTTTCTTTTGGAGACAGGGTCTCACAATGTAGCACTAGCTAGCCTGGAACCCATTCTGTAAGGTGGACTGGCTCACAGAGATCCGCCTGCCCCAGCCTCCCAAATGCTGGATTAAAGACAAACACCACCACACCCAGCTCCATATTTTTTTTTTTTTTTTTTTTTTTTTTGGTTTTTCAAGACAGGGTTTCTCTGTGTAGCTTTGCACCTTTCCTGGGACTCACTTGGTAGCCCAGGCTGGCCTTGAACTCACAGAGATCCGCCTGGCTCTGCCTCCCGAGTGCTGGGATTAAAGGCGTGCACCACCACCGCCCGGCTCATATTTGGCTTTTTTTATTGGCCTCTGAATTCTAAAACCTTAATTAAGGCCAATGAGATGGTTCAGTGGGTAAAAGCTCATGCTACTAAGACCAAGTTCAATTTCTGGGACCCACCTAGTGGGAGGAGAATGGACTTCCACAACTTGTCTTCTGATTTGTACATACATGGCACTCACCTGTGCCCCCCACCAACAAACCATAAAAATAAAAAAATAAAAAATTTAAAAAGTAAAAACATAAAACCTATACTATGTTCAGGATATCATCATCAAGCTTATGAGTCCTACAAGTAAACTGGAGATCTAGACTATAAAGAGACCTCATTTTCTAAGTACTTCTTCTCAGAGACTAATGGATGATTTATTCTGGTAGAAAAAAAGATAACAAGAACTATTCTTTTCTTTTTAGTTGTTTGTTGGTGCTACAGACTAAGCCACATCCATGCAAGGTCAGTGTTTTAGGACTGGGCTCCATCCTTTACTCAGATACCTTGTTTTATGAGGCTTCTGTGCACCTGCAAACAGTAAATCTATACTTTTCTCCTGTTTACTACCAGTTTGCTCCCCAAATTCAAAAATACTGAAACTTTAGAGAGTGAGGGAAACTGCCCTACAATTCTGGCAGGTCAGTCAGGAGCCTAAAACATTTTGCTTATCTGGAGTCTACAATCAAGGGACAAGACAAAACCAGTTATGGGAAACACGAAGGATGAAAGAACTTAACAGGTATAGGTTTCTGGTAACTTCCAAAGCCAACCAGTACAGTACAATTCCTTTTGATAAAAGCCTGTTTACTTAATGTCACCTGGAGGTCTAACTTTAGGGGGCATGTACAAGGCCCTCAGGTCAATCCCTAGCAGAGAAAACAAAAAAAAGAATGTTTTGGGGGGGAAAAAGAGACATGATAAATTTTGCAAGCACATTTAAACTAACAGACGACGTACTACAAAATAATCAACAGCTACGTTTCCACACTCATCTCACAGGCCAGCCAGCCAACTGTCCCCAGGGCGCAGCACTGCATGACCCAGTGACAGCAGAGGACTGGACGCGGCTTACCCTGGTAGGCGGCATCGGTGGCCTTCCTTTTCACTTCAGCCTCTTCCTCCTCCAGTTTCTTTTTCCTAAAGAAGGAACTGAGTTATGTTAGCAGGCTCTAGCTCTTCCCATGGGTCACACTCCTTCACAGAAAACGCTTTTGGCCAACCGGCACAGAGCACAGATGGAACCTACATTGCAATGTCATTGCAAAGCTCATCCAGCCTGCTGTCCATGTGTCCGGCTTGAATTAGTTCTGCATCTCTTTTTAGCCGCCTATGAAAAAGAAAGAGACAGACTGCAGTTCTCTTTATGATTTTCTTTTTTTTAAGTTTGTAAGCTTTTTTTTTTTTTGGAGACAGTGTCTCCCTCTGTAGCCCAGGCTGGCCTCAAACTTATAGAAATTTTCCTGTCTTGGTCTCCCGAGGTAAGCATTGGGATTACAAGCATAAGCTACCATACTGTTTTTTAAAAACTAATTAGAGTGAGTGTGTGTGTGTGTGTGTGTGTGTGTGTACACACAAGTACAGGTGGACACATTCTACAGCACTGAAGTCAAAGGACAAATGTGGGGGACTGGTTCTCTCCTTCCACCTTGACTCCTTTCTGCCACTGGGTTGCCTAGTCACCATCTACTATGAACTACCACATCCAGAGCTTTTTACATGAGTTCACGGGCCCAAACTCAGGCTGTCAGGCTTGTACAGTAAGCGCTTTTATCTGCTGAACAATCTCCACGACTCTTGTCTTGTTTTCTAAGCAAAAACCTTGCTAAGTGGTCTAGGCTGGCCTGAACTTGTGGTCTCAAGTGAGCTTTCCATTTCAATCTCCTGAGTTCAATACCTAGCCTTAATTACGTTTCCTTTTCTTTTCTTTTTTTTCCGAGACAAAGTTTCTCTGTGTAGCCCTGGCTGTCCCAAAACTCACTTTGTAGACTAGGCTGGGCTCGAACTCACAGAGATCGCCTCCTCTGCCTCCCAAGTGCTGGGATTAGAGGCATGCGCCACCACTGCCTGGCTTAGCTAAATTTCCTAATCTGCTATTTTGAAAACTTTTATGGGAGCTGGAGAGATGGCTCAGAGGTTAAGAGCACTGGCTGCTCTTCCAAAGGACCTGGGTTCAATTCTCAGCACTCACATGACAGTTTACAAATGTCTGTAATTCCAGTTCAAGGGGATCTGGCATCCTCACGCAGACATACATACAGGTAAAACCACAATGCACATTAAAAAAAAAAATCTTAAAGAAGTCAGTTCTTGATTTCTTTCCAAACTACCCCCTCCCCAAGTCATGTGATAACTACCTGTATCTCTCCTGTGTTTCCTTTATCACTTTCTTTAGTTCCTCAACTCTCTCAGCTGTCAATTTCCGAACAATAACATCTTCAACAGTTTCTACCACTTCTCCTTTTTCACCCCGTTTCCGTCTGTGGAAAGTCAAACAACAATTAATCCAAGTTTCAGTAAGAGGACATTTGTATTCTTTGAGCATTTTCTACCATTGAACCATAAGTACTATCAGCTGTACTTTTCTCACCCAATTAAGATGTATTTCCATAGTGAACACTTTCCAACTAAACAGATGTGTACCTGGGTTCATACTCACTTTGGAGTCTCAGTAGTCTCTAAGAGCTCCGAATACTGAGAAGCACAATGCTATAGGAAAAAAAAAAATGAAAATGTGATAAGCAAGCTTGGAAAGAAACAAGATTTCCAAGTGTCAACAATTAGAATAAGACTAATGAAGAAAGCTATTCAAGAATGTGTGGTTTAGCTGGTCCTGGTAGGAGGCAGAAGCAAGGAATCCGAGTTCAAGGCTAGCCTGGTGTACATTGTGAGTTCTAGGACTGCCAAGAATACATAGTGAGATACATACACTACTACTACCACCACTAAATAAAAATCAGAAAAAAGTTTGTAATACTTTTTTGCATACATATATAACCAGATTAGCAAACAGTGGGGAAAAAAGAAAAATGGTATTTTCTTTTGTTTTCTATTTTTAAAATATTTTCAAATATTTTAAATTTTTTTGTTTTGAGACAGGGTTTCTTTGTGTTCTTTGGCTATCCTGGAACTCACTCTGTAGAACAGGCTGGACTCAAACTCACAGAGATCCTCCCATCACCCAAGTGCTGGGGTTAAAGGTGTGCACCACCACCAGCAAGCTAAGTTTCTTATTTTTATTAAATTTAAAATTTTATTTTTATTAAATTTAAAATATCTAAATATTTAATTTTAAAAATATTTTTACTTAAAAATTCATCTTTTATTTATATCTCCATATATGAGCCCTCAGAGGCCAGAGAAGGTACTGAATGCCCAGAGCCTGGAGTTACAAGTATTTGCAAGACACCGGATACAGGTGCTGGGAACCAAACCCAAGTGCTCTGCAAGAGTGTTAGGTTCTCTTAAACACTGAACCTTCTTTCCATTCCCTTTACTTTTTTTTTTTTTTAAAATGTGTGGTGTGTCTGGGTTCACATGCTCATACATATGTGTGGGTGCATGTACATGTGTGAGCACATGCATGTGGATACCCAAGATTAACTCTGGGAGTCTTACTCAATCAGTCTTTACCTTATTCTTTGCAGTAGGGTCTCTCAAAGAAACTAGATCTTGTTTCAACTGTCTAGAAAGCCAGCTTGCCCCAAGGAATTCTTTCTGCCTTTGCATTCCAAATACTGTAATAACTGGTGGGCTGCCACATCTTCTTGGCATATAAGGAGGTTTAAGTATCAAACTCCAGTCTCTGCTTCTACAGCCAATACTTGAACCACTGAGCCACCTCCCCAGCTATGATTTCTTTTGGTTTTCCTGAGACAGGGTTTTGCTATGTAGCCCTGGCTGGCTTGAAACTCAGCATGTAAACCGGGCTGGTCCCACACATGTTGATATACTCTTGCCTATCTTCCAACTGCTAAAATTACAGGCATGTACCACGACACCCAGCCTCTAGCACTGTTAGTTATTCCCTGTTTCAAGAAAGGCAGAGCATGGTAAATAACCAATTTCATCTTCCAACGAGTGTAAAAGAGCATCTGACTGGTAACTTACTTTTTGAGAAAACCAGTCTGGAGGCCGGCCAGGTTCTGCAAAAGGCTTGATTGCTCTGCTAACCGATACCCTACAAAATAAGAAAAGCCTTATTACATACCAAACAGGAAAAAAATACAGGTGGCAGAGGTTCGCTGAATTCAAAGTTTAGGGTTTATAGATCACATTAGAATAAAGAATTGCCACAGAACATTTTAGAATACCTTCCCTTTATTATTAACTATTTGCTTTTCAGTGCTGAGAATGAAACAGAGGTTCACTCACACACATCAGCTAAGTGCTCCAGAGTTAATAGCTCTAGGTCTGGAATACCTGACAATGGAAAATGACACAACTATGTAAAAAGCAATTCGGGGGCTCTTGAAATAGCCCAATGGGTAAAGGCACTTGCTGGCAAGGCTGATGATCTGAACTCCATTCCCAAAATCTACAGAGTAGAAGAAGAAATATCAGCTTCTACAATTTGTTCTCTGACCCCCACATCATGCACAGTGGCATTCACACACCTATATACATATACATGCACAATAAATTAAAATGGAATACAAAATCTTTAAATGCTAGAAAAAAAATCTTTAAATGTATCCAGAGTCTCACATATGTAGGCAAATACTATATAACCAGTCTATATCCCCAGCCTGGATTAACTGTTTTTTGTTTTTTTTAAAGATTTATTTATTTTATGAATATGAGTGCTCTATCAACTTTATGCCAGAAAAGGGCATCAGATCCCATTACAGATGGCTGTGAGCCACCATGTAGTTGCTGGGAATTGAACTCAGGACCTCTGGAAGAGCAGCCAGTGCTCATAAACACTGAGCCATCTCTCCAGCCCACTTATAGATTCTTAAAATCAGCCCTCTGGCCACTCTCCCTTGAACCAGTACCCACATTTGGTATATCTTACTTTTTGACTCTGTTTTGAGAAGCCCACACCCCTGCCCTCATCTTTCCTTCTGAGCCACTTTCTCTCTTAACCCTCATTATGAAACTGTATTTAAATACCTTTATTAACACTTACTGTTTTTTAAAACCTGCTCTTAACAGCTCACAACTTTTTTTTAAAAAAATAATTTTTTTAAAACTTTATTTTATGTGCATTGGTGTGAAGGTGTAAGATCCCCTGGAAATGGAATTACAGACAGTTGTGAGCTGCCATGTGGGTGCTGGGAATTGAACCCGGGTCCTCTGGAAGAGCAGCCAGTGCTCTTAACCAATAGGCCATCTCTCCAGCCCCAAAAGCTCACAACTTTTTGTTTGTTTTTTGGAGACAGGGTTTCTCTGTGAAATAGCCCTGACTGTCCTGGAACTCGCTTTGTAGACCAGGCTGGCCTCAAACTCAGAGATCCACTTGCCTCAGAATTTTGAGTGCTGGGATTAAAAGCATACACCAGCCATTTAAACTTAATGAAGTATTTTTCACAGTATACAATGTATGCTTATAATTCTAACAAACAGGAGGAGGCTTAGACAGGAGGGCTATCACAAATTTGAGGCTAGCCTGAGCTACATAATGAGTATCAGACCAGCCAGAACTAAATAACAAGACCCTGTTGTTGCCCCCATTCCATCTTTCCCCCAAAAGCAGCTGGGTATTGGTCTACACGGCTGACCAGGCAGCCAAGGCTACAAAGTGAAACCCCATGCCAAAATAAACCAAAGCAAACAAATCTCCTAAGAGCATTTCCTATCAATCAGGCCCTGTAAATACGCTAAACCTTTTATATCTTCCTGACAGAGGAAAAACTAAACATTAGACCATAATCAAAGTAACAACATCAATAAAGGCAAGTTATAGTCACTAAATTAAAAGACAGGAGCCAATCTATGTACAACTTTCTGTAATTAAAATATTATCTAGCTGAGCTGGGAGGTAGTGGTGGTGCATTCCTTTAATCCCAGCACTCAAGAAGCAGAGGTAGGCAGATGGATCTCTGTGAATTTGAGGCCAGCCTGGTCTACAGAGTTCCAACATAGTCAGGGCTATTATAAACATACACACACCACACACACACACACACACACACACACACACACACACACACACACATATCTTGAGGACAAAATCAGATGATCTGGAGCTATATGGAGATTTAGAGGCTAACAACAAAAACAAATCTTTATAACCAACTAAAGACATTTCAGTAAGACTTCTCTGACTTCCAAAAGCACTAGGCAAGCACATGGTACACATGCATGCATGCAGGCAGGCAAAACACAGATACACACAAAATAATGGCAATAAAAAAAATCAATAGTAAAGGCCAACAAACAAACAAAAAAGCAAAATAAGTATTTTCACAGCCAATTCTCAAGCAAAGCAACAGAAGAAACTAAACTGGTATCATTAGAATTAGAGACTTCTGGCTGAGCCTGGTGACTCACACCTTTAATCCTATCACCAGAGAGGCAGAGGCAGGCACATTTCGTTGACGTCAAGGCCAGCCTGGTCAATATAGTGAGTTCCAGACAGCCAGGGCTATATAGAAAGGTCCTGCCTTGGAAAAATTTTCCCAAAACTTTTGTGTTGTAAACAATACCAATCAAAACAGTGTAAAGACAGTTGGAGACATAGCTCAGCAGTTAAGATCATTGGCTACTCTTCCAGAGGACCTTGGTTCAATCCCCAGCACCTACTTGGGTGGCTCAAAACCATCTGTTGCCGGGCGGTGGTGGTGCACGCCTTTAATCCCAGCACTCGGGAGGCAGAGCCAGGAGGATCTCTGTGAGTTCGAGGCCAGCCTGGGCTACCAAGTGAGTCCCAGGAAAGGCGCAAAGCTACACAGAGAAACCCTGTCTCGAAAAACCAAAAAAGAAAAAAAAGAAAACCATCTGTTACTCCAATTCTGGGAATCTCACATCCTTTTCTAGCATACACATATGTTAGATATATACAAGCAGGCAAAACTCATACACATGAAAAATAAATGATTAAAAATTGTTTCTTATAAAAGTGTAAAGACAATATGCAAAATAGGAGAAATAGTTGCAAACTATTAGCCTCCAGATTAGAGCTATAGAATTATAATGCAAAGAATTATAATGCAATTACAGAAAGGAATCAACTAAACAAAAATGGACAAAAAACTGAGCATAAATTTCTCCACAAATATACAATGCCTATATAACCACATGCAAATATACTCATTACTGCACAGTTCATCAGAGAAATCCATATCAAAACCACAATAAGGAACTAGAGATGGTGGCTCAAATTTGAAATTCCAGGCTAGAAGGCTGAAAAAGGGAATCACTGAGACTTCTAGGCCAGCCTGAACTACATATACAGAACCTTTCTTTAAAAAAAAAAAAAAAAAAAAAAAATGGGTATGGGCTTGACTCCCAGCACTCAGGAGGCAGAGGCAGGAGCATCTCTGTGAGTTCGAGGCCAGCCTGATCTAAAAGAGTTCCAGGACAGTCAGCCAGGGCTTTACAGAGAAACCCTGTCTAAAGAAAAAAAAAAAAGTAGAATGTGTTGGCTCGGTTCATTTACAGCTCATACTGGTAAAGACACTTGTTACCAAACCTGATGATCTGAGTTTGATCCCCAGAATCCACAAGGTGGAATGAAAGAAACAAATCCTGCAAGCTGTCTTCTGATCTCCACACCTATATACACACGCATACATACAAACACACAAATAAATACAAAAAAATCCATAATGAGCTATGACTCTATACTTACTAGTATGGCTACAATAAAGGACAGGAAATATTGTGAAGCAGATAAAAAACTGCAGGTGATGGGGATACAGCTCAGCTGGTAGATGCTGGCCTAGCATTCATGAGACCTTGGTTTGATCTGTACCACAAAAGCTGGGCCTCATAGTATATGCCT
This sequence comes from Peromyscus eremicus, assembly GCF_949786415.1. Lineage (NCBI taxonomy): Eukaryota > Metazoa > Chordata > Mammalia > Rodentia > Cricetidae > Peromyscus > Peromyscus eremicus. The sequence continues at coordinate 23,670,401 of NC_081435.1, forward strand.
GTAATCAGCATTGGGGGGTGGGGGGTGGGTGAGTAGAGGCAGGATCAGGAGTTCAAGGTCATCCCAGGCTACACAGGGAGGCATCTGAAGTTAGCTTAGCTTAAAAAATTAATATGGCTTGAATAAGGTTGTGATGACACAAGCCAGTAGAATATGCTGGAGAAGGAGCAGACAGCCTGGGCTATACTTTTTTACTGGGCATGGTAGCACATTCCTTTAATCCTAGCACTCAGAAGCCAGAGGCAAAAGGATCTCTAAATTTGAGGCTAGCCTGGTCTATAGAGTGGGACTCTGTCTTAAAAAAAAAAAGTTAATGGCTGAGGTGTAATAAGATGGCAGACAGCATGCACAAAGCCCTGAGTTCCATCCCCAACACCTCTACTCTCCAAAATTTGTGGCGGGCGATGAAGAGATGGCTCTTAGAACCCAAATTCTGATCCCAGCACTCGGGAGGCAGAGCCAGGTGGATCTCTGTGAGTTTGAGGCCAGCCTGGGCTACCAAGTAAGTTCCAGGAAAGGCTCAAAGCTACACAGAGAAACCCTGTCTCGAAAAACCAAAAAAAAAAAAAAGAAAGAAAAACAGAACCCAAATTCTGTTCTAGGAACCTCTGTCAGATGTCTCACAATTGCCTGGAACTCTAACACTCCAGGGGATCTGATGTCCTCTTCTGGCTCCCAAGGGATCCTACATTCATGTGCCCATATCCCACTCGAACACACACATAAACCTACATAATTTTTAAAATAACATATTAAAGAAAATGATTTGGCAGTTCCTCAAAAAAAGAGACCTGGAGTTAGTTACCACATGACCCAGAGACTCTACTACTTGGGTGGAAACTCAGGAGAACTGAAGACACCATCCACAAAGACCTTATTCACATCTATCCCAAGGTGGAAAGCCAGTATCAGGTAATGAATATGCAGTTGTCTGTCCATAGCCAAGAGATGTGCATTCTCGGAAGTACTCAGCCTACACTGGACACTATAGTCACTTCTAAAAACAAATAAAAAATGTGTCTGTACTGAACATGTACAGACTTTATTCCCTAAATCAGTGGCTCTCAAGCTTCCTAATGCTGAGACCCTTTAATACAGTTCCTCTCAGGCTGTGGTGATTCCCAACCATAAAATTATTTTCGTTGCTACTTCATAACTGTAATGTTGCTACTGTTATGAATCATAATGTAAATATTTTTGGAAATAGAAGTTTGCCAATGGTCATAACCTACTGGTTAAGAACCTCTGCCCTAAACCATTAACACGCAATTTCATTGTATTAGAGATAATTTGGAGTATTCAAAAGGATATGTGTTGGTGACATGCAAATATGAGGCATCTTATGTAAAAAAATTGAGCCATCACCATTTTTATAACCTCAAGAGTCTTGGAACCAATTCTCCATGGATATGGAAGGGATGATTCATACTATTATCTGGCCAATACTAGAAAAGAAGTATTAATATATGTTAAATGTGAATAAACCTTGAAAGTGCTATGTTAACTGACTAAGATAAAATTAAAAGTTCTAAAATTAGATTGCAGGGATGGCTGCACAACTTTGTGAAAATAGGAAAAAAAACTGTCAAAGTTTTCACTTTCAGGGGACTTATTTTATGCTATGTGATTTGTACTTTGGTAAAGCTGACTACTATATAAAGCTACCTTGATGGTCCATGCGTTTAATTCCAGCACTGGGAAGGCAGAGGCAGGCAATCTCTGAGTTCAGGCCAACCTGGTCTACAGTGTGAGTTCTAAGATAGCCAGGGCAACACAAAGAAACCGTGTCTCAAAAACAAAAAACAAAAGAAAAATAGTCATGCAGCCCAAGAAATCAAACATCTTAGATTTCTTACCAGTTCTGATCTCCACTCCTCATAACAGAAGATGCTAAACACAACTTCTCTCGGATGGACCATGGCTCTGTTGGGCCGGTACTCAGCAGCTTGTGCTCTGGGAATAAAGAAGGCTTAGAAACGATCACTGAGCTAGTTCTAAGTCCCAGAACAGCTAAAAGTCTGATATAAAATAATATCCCAGGCTGAGTGTGGCGTATTAACCCTGGTTCTCAGGAAACAGAAGCGAGCAGACTTCTGTGAGTGTGAGGCTTGCCTGGTCTGCATAGGGAGTTTCAGGCCAGCCAGGGTCAGTCACACAGTAAAACCCTATCTCAAAACAAATAAATCTCAATCTTGTTGGAACAATGTGAACTACTACCATTAATTATTTATTATCACCAAATCTTGATTTTTCACCATTCCAACGAAATATCACTACTAGCCAGCATAACTGTTTTCTGAAAACTCATTTATAGAACACTTTATTTGTTCAAATGCCATGGCTTTAAGTTCTGCTCTCAAATATTGGCAGTATTACGTTAAAAATAAAAAAAAGTTCTTGTTAAAGACCCAGGTTTACAACTTTACTCCAAATTGAACGCAAGCTTATTTCCCAAGATTCCCAGCGGCCCCCGGCTCCTCCTGCCCACCTCCTTCTTTGCATAAAGTTGTTTACGTCTCAGCCCCTCCCCCTCAACTGTCGGATACAAGACAGTGCGTCGGTGAAACTGAAAAAATGGCTGAAACACATGAAACGCATTTCCCCCGGGGGCAGGAAACGCCCACAGTTAACAGAGCTCATTTCGACTGCTTCCCACAGCTTGGTTCGAAACACAGCTGAGCCGCAGGCCACTCCATACTGCCTTTGTTTACCCTCGATATGTGCCCCAGACAGCGCCTAGCACACAAAGGCTTCCACGGCTGCTTCTCTCCAGCCTCGGTTTCCCCCCTACACTGGTCAGACCCCGGGCAGCGGCCCTGAGAGCCCCCATGGAAGGCAGACGTCTGGAGACCTTGCGCTCTCTGACAACCCACTCCTCCCGCTCCAATCGTGCAGGACGAAAATGGGATGCCTAGCCTCGACTCTGCAAAGGCCTGGAACGCGAAAGCGGCTCCGATACTCACTGCCTGTTCCCGTCGCCATTTTGGCTTCGACGTCTTCAACGCAAGCGAAAGGTGCGGGGAACTCTGGGAAATACAGTACCAGAGTCTGTTCGCGGTGCCCCCTGGGTAATGTGGGTGGGTCCGCCTAGGGAAATTTTTTTTTTTTTTTAACTAACAAAGGACAAGGGATAGCAGCTGAAGCCTCAGGAAAGAAACGTCTAGATCTAGAGATAAAGAGTTAAGTGAGACGAATCCCACAGCGAACAACTAAGGAAGTCCTGGCAGTTGGTAACCCGGACCCACATTAGAAGCAAAGAGGTCAACCAGAAGCAAACGGACTCCCGGCAGGCTCCGCCCCCTTGCCCTTCGCTGATTGGCTTCTTCAGACTTCGCTTTCTGATTGGCCGGACGGGCCCAGCGCGCAATTTAAAACATTGTACGAGGAACAAAGCTGCGCCTCGTGGGCGGAGTTGTGTTCTCCGGTAGCGGGAGTCTGGGTTCTGCGGCTGGGTGGGAGCTGGGACCGGAGAAGCAGCGAGGTAGACCGTCTTCCGGTAAGTCCGACTGGGCCGGAGCCCCGGTTATCAGCTCTTGCCTGCGTGGCATAGTCCGCAGAACGCCCCCCCGCCCCCGCGTCTTCCATAATTCCCGAGTTCTCTCCGTGGTCTTTGGAGTGAGGTTGGAAAAGTACCCTAGGAATCCGAAACACACCTGCACCGGTGGGCCTGTAGACAGCCTATGTGGAGCGCTTTTAGAGCTAGGTATCTCTCGGTGCCTATTCGCCTCCAGAAATGCAGCCTCGGGCTGGCTTATTCTTCTCATTCTCTTCCCCTTGGCTGATAATAGTATAGAGTCGTGACGGAATGTCCTGAGCAAGGTCATCCCCCTCACCAGGGGATTGTTTATTAACCTACAGGTTTGCAGTTTCTGTGCCTTAGTGTTCTTCTGCCCATCTACTCTTCATTTTTTGTTTGTTTTTAGACGTTGGCTGACTCTCGTTGCCATGTCTCACGAGATCCTTTCTCCGCCAGCGGGCTTACTGTCCGATGAGGATGTTGTAGTCTCCCCCATGTTTGAATCAACAGTTGCAGATCTGAGGTCTGTGATCCGAAAGGACCTTTTGTCAGACTGCTCTGTCATCACCTCCTCTCTGGAGGACAAACAGGTACAGGAGTTGACTTGTTTAGGGGCAGAAAGTGATATCCTCAACTTAATGGTTCTTTATACAAGGTAGTATGAAAGCCGGGCGGTGGTGGTGCACGCCTTTAATCCCGGCATTCGGGAGGCAGAGGCAGGAGGATCTCTGTGAGTTCGACGCCAAAGCTGGGCCTTGTGGCGCATGCCTTTAATCCCAAAGGCAGGTGGATCTCTGAGGCCATCCTGGTCTACATAATGAGTTAGTGCCAGGACAGCCAGGACTACACAGAGAGACCTTGTCTCGAAAAACCAAAACAATAAGAATATTATTGGCATTATATTCATATTAAATAATAGGTACAAGGATGGAGGGTGTGAGAATGCATGTTTGGTATGTCCTAGGTTCAAGTCTCAGCACCACATGTAATTGTTTGCACAGAACCATGGTGGCCTTAACTAGGTAGAATGGAATTCATGTTTCAATAATCATAGCTGCCATTGCTTTAGCCTTTCTTTTGTAAGGCCAAAGATACTTCATTATAGCACTATTCATGTTTGGAGCCAAGCTTTTGTTGGAGGGGGCTGCCCTATTTTTCGCAAGATGTTTAGTAGCATTTCTGGCCTCTATCCACTAGACACAATACCTTTTCACTAATTAGAATTCAGTGTCTTGGGAATACAGAGACAGTCTAAATATCTGCTGAATAAATGGAGTGATTGCTATTTAACTTCATTCTTCAGGTGAGTCACTAAGAACTTTGTTCATGGTCTCCTAATTACTAAATGATGAAACTGGGGCTCAGATTCAGGCATGTCTATTCTTATTTGTTAGTGTTGTATGTATGTATATGTGGTGGGGATACACACATGTGGAAGTCAGGACAACTTTGTAGAGTCAGTTCTCTTCCTTTTTTTTTTTTTTTTTTTTTGGTCTGAGACAGGGTTTCTCTGTGTAGCCGTGGCTGTCTCTTCCATTATTATATGGAGTCCTGTGATTGAACTCAATTTGGCAGGCTTGTTTAGCAAGCTGAGCCATCTTGCTAACCCAATTTTCATTATTGAGCTTTGAAAAAAAAATATTTATCAGAGCTGGAGAGATGGCTCAGGGTTAAGAGCCCTTCCTGCACTTCCTAAGGACCCAAGTTAAATAAACAAAAATTATTTATTTTGAAATAGTCTTTGTAGTCAAGGCTGGCTTTAAATTTCTGATTCCCCATCTCTTCTTACTGCTGGGTGTTGCGATTACACACACCATGCCTGGTGCACACTGGTTTTCAAACATCAGCTGATTCTAACTCAGATCACTGGTGCAGCAAGCCAGATTTGCAGGACAGTGATGAGACAGGGAAGGGAACAAAGTTCCTGTGAGCAAGAATGATTGTGGAGCCACTTAAGGTGGAATGAGGGGTTGATGGCATGCTTTCTAGGAACTGGGATGTTTGCCCATTTAACTCTGTGTCCTGGCTGGAATCTGGTGCAGGCTCCATTTGAGGACACTGCAGAGAGAGTGAAGGTTTACCTTCGAATCAGACCCTTCTTAACTTCTGAGTTGGACCGACAGGAAGATCAGGTGAGGATTTAAGGTGGAATGGTGTAATAGAAAAGAGGCTCCCTAGGAATGCTTCTTTACTATGCTAACCTCCACTTTCTACCTTCTCAGGGCTGTGTCCGTATTGAGACTACAGAAACCCTTATGCTGCAAGCACCCAAAGACTCCTTTGCCTTGAAGAGCAACGAGAGGGGGATTGGTCAGGCCACCCACAAATTCACCTTTTCCCAGGTACACAATACTGGGGTATGAACATAGGCCCAACACTTAGGGGAAAATGTATTTCTTCTTTAAAGAGTTCTGCCTGAATGTGAGTTCTTTATGTGTGTATCGATAGTTTTGGGACCCTTGTTATGTGTCTCGTACTTTATGTGCATTCCCACCCACTGATTGACGCTATAATTACTAGTACCTCTTTTCCCTGGTAAGAATACTGTGCCTCATATCACAGTGAAGATAATTTTCCTGAAGCCTGAGAGCTAGTGAGTGGGAAAACAGGACTGGGATCTAGATCCATCCATCTCCAAACCCATGCATCACAATAGCATTCCTTAAGTATTTAATTTGGAAGAAAGGGACTAGCAGAGAGTGGCTGAGTCTTCTGCGTTTAGGAACAGCTGGAATCCAGCAGGAAAACCTGCTTGAGTGGTCCCCAGAAAAGAAACACACCTACTAGTCTTACAGAGGAAACATGTGGCAGATGACGTGTGGCCTCTGACAAACAGGTCTGTTTCTAGATATTTGGGCCAGAAGTGGGACAAGCGTCCTTCTTCAACCTGACGGTGAAGGAGATGGTAAAGGATGTACTCAAAGGGCAGAACTGGCTCATATACACATATGGAGTCACCAACTCGGGGAAAACCTACACAATTCAAGGTTAGTAAGCTTCAGCAGGGTTGATGACCAGCATGTAATGGTTGTCTTTACCTTTTGATGCCCTGAGTGAAGGTTATTATCTCGGATATTCTTCTAGGTACTTCTAAGGATGGGGGGATCCTACCCCGGTCTCTGGCTCTCATCTTTAATAGTCTCCAAGGCCAACTTCATCCAACACCTGATCTGAAGCCCTTGCTCTCCAATGAGGTGATCTGGCTAGACGGCAAGCAGATTCGCCATGAGGAAATGAAGAAGCTGTCCTTGCTAACTGGAGGTCTCCAAGAGGTGAAGTACTCATGAAGCTGGGATAAAGGGTACAGATTTCAGGAAAGATTTGTGCTTATCTTCTCTCTGTGCCCCTTCAGGAGGAGCTGTCCACCTCCTTGAAGAAACGTGTCCATCTAGACAGTCGGATGGGTACCAGCACCAGCTCTGACAGTGGCATTGCTGGGCTCTCCTCCACCAGTCAGCTCACCAGCAGTAGCCAGCTGGATGGTATGTACCATGAGTGGGCTCTGTGCTGGGCAATGGTGGGGACCCACTCCCTACACCTGGCAGCTCTAAGGGGTATAGATCAGAGACTGCAACCTGAACCCCATCATTTGAAGTTCCTATAGACCAAGGCAAGATGAAATGCTCCATAGTTAATGACCTACACATGGATTTTTCTCACAGAAACAAGTACTTCATGGGCACAGCCAGATACTGCCCCAGTGAGTGTGCCAGCAGACATCCGCTTCTCTGTCTGGATCTCCTTCTTTGAGATCTACAATGAATTGCTTTATGACCTGTTAGAACCACCTAGCCACCAGCATAAGAGACAGACGCTACGGCTGTGCGAGGACCAAAACGGCAATCCTTATGTGAAAGGTACGCAAAGCGGGAGGAGGTTGGTGGAGACCTGAGGGACATGCAGGGAAACGAGAAAGGGCTAAGTGTTCCCACCTTTCTTTCTTGGCCCCAGACCTCAACTGGATTCATGTTCGAGATGTTGAGGAAGCCTGGAAGCTCTTGAAAGTGGGCCGTAAGAACCAGAGTTTTGCCAGCACCCACCTGAACCAGAACTCTAGTCGCAGGTGAGTTGTAGAATGAACTCTTCCCTGTGCCTAGGAAGCCTTAGCCCTCCACCTGAGAGAACGTGGAAGACGTTATGGTGACTTCTCCTTTCCTTTTCAGTCACAGCATTTTCTCCATCAGAATCTTGCACCTTCAAGGAGAAGGGGATATAGTGCCCAAGATCAGTGAGTAAGTTCTCCTTCCCACTTAGAAACCTGAGCATCTTGGCCATCTGGTGTGGGGGCAAACTTCTCAAAGGAATTAGCGTCCTCCTTCCTTGGGTACAAAAAATTGGTAGGCCCTCCCCTAACAGGGTTACAGAATAAGCTGAGTTCCTTGTATCAGATCCTACACATTATTCCATCCAGACTGTCACTCTGTGACTTGGCTGGCTCAGAGCGCTGCAAAGATCAAAAGAGTGGTGAACGGCTAAAGGAAGCAGGAAACATTAACACTTCTCTGCATACCCTGGGCCGCTGTATTGCTGCCCTGCGACAAAATCAGCAGAACAGGTAAGCTGTAGGCTAGGAGGGCCTGGGGCTTGGTGATTTGGTCCATTCTAGGTCACCACTGAGGATGGGCTGCAGTTGTGTTCACAATGCTATTTATCTGATTTGTGCAAGGTCAAAGCAGAACCTGATTCCTTTCCGGGACAGCAAGTTGACTCGTGTGTTCCAAGGCTTCTTCACAGGTCGAGGCCGTTCCTGTATGATTGTCAATGTGAATCCCTGTGCCTCTACCTATGATGAGACTCTTCACGTGGCCAAGTTCTCAGCCCTTGCCAGCCAGGTGTGAAACTACAGGGATGATGATTGTCCTTACCTTGGACAGGCAACCTGTCCTAAGATAGGTCTTAGGAACTAGTGAAGGAGTCCAATAAGGTTTTTCCTTTTCCTCCTCTAGCTTGTGCACGCCCCGCCTGTGCATTTGGGAATCCCATCCCTGCATTCATTCATCAAGGAGCACAGTCTTCAGGTATCCCCGGGCTTAAAGAAAGGGGGCACAGCTGACTCGGGCCTTGATGACCATTCCGAAAACGAAGCTGACATCTCCATGTACGGCAAGGAGGTGAGACTACAAGGAGGCTCCAGGCTAGCAGCACCACAGGGTGTCCAGATGGGTTTGGGCCTTTTCCTGCAGGGGGATCTTAAGATCTCTGACAGATGTGTTCTTCTTCCTAGGAGCTCCTGCAGGTGGTGGAAGCCATGAAAACACTGCTTTTAAAAGAACGCCAAGAGAAGCTGCAGCTGGAGATGCAGCTCCGTGAGGAAATTTGCAACGAGATGATAGAACAGATGCAGCAGCGGGAACAGTGGTGCAGGTACGGCTGCACGGGCCCTGCTACCGGGCTCCCTGTGACGGCCGAGGGGGACACTGGGTCTGACGAGCCCTGCTACCGGGCTCCCTGTGACGGCCGAGGGGGACACTGGGTCTGTCCCTCAGCTGCCCTCTGCAGAAGCCTCACTGCCCTTTTCTGTAGTGAGCATCTGGACAACCAGAAGGAACTGCTGGAGGAGATGTATGAAGAGAAGCTAAAGATCCTGAAGGAATCACTGACAAGTTTCTACCAAGAAGAGATTCAGGTGAGTTTGCCCCAACCAGTCCCAGCTGCCGCACAGACTAACATCACTTGGTTGTTTGAGATAAATTTTTACTTTTATTTCTTTACTGATTGATTGATTTGGTTTTGCGAGACAGGGTTTCTCTGTGTAACAGAGCCCTGGCTGTCCTGGAACTCACTCTGTAGACCAGGCTGGCCTCGAACTCAGAGATCTACCTGCCTCAGCCTCTGCCTCCTGAGTAGTGAGACTGAAGGTGTGTGCCACCACGTCCAGCTTATTTATGTATTTTTGAGATAGGGTCTCACTATTTTATCTCTGTCTGGCCTGGAATTCCTATGTAGACCTGGCTGACCTCAAACTCAGAGACGCATCTGCCTCTGCCTCCTGAGTGCTGAGATTAAAGGTGTGCCACCACACCTAGCTAAGTTTTATAAACTCTAGTAAAAACAGGAATATATAACTTATTTTTCTTCATCTCCCTTATGCCTGTAGTTATTGAGTTTAAATTCAGGGTTCCGGGTTTAGGGTAAAGTTTTATGTTCATTTAATCTGGTTCTTTGGCATTTTTCTGACCCTGGACAGAATTGTGCTCTCTGCTTCCTTCTTAGGAACGGGATGACAAAATCGAAGAGCTAGAGACTCTCCTGCAGGAAGCCAGACAGCAGCCAGCAGCTCAACAGTCGGGGTCTGGACTGTCCCTAGTACGGCGGTCACAAAGGCTGGCAGCTTCTGCCTCCACTCAGCAGCTTCAGGAAACTAAAGCTAAACTAGAGCAATGCAAAGCAGAGCTAAGCTCCACCACTGAAGGTGAGGAGGGAAGGCAGGAGCCTGACGGTGCTGGTGGGTGAGGGAAGAGCTGGCATTCCAAGGTCCATCCACCCACATCTTACTCCAGAATGCACATGCCTCACTTTGTCTACTTGCTACTGTTACAGAGGTAAGCCCCAAGCTGAGAAAGCCATGTATTAAACGTATTTATATTGTTTCCCTCTCTCAGAGCTGCAGAAGTATCAGCAAATGTTAGAACCACCACCGACAGCCAAGCCCTTCATCATTGATGTGGATAAGAAGTTAGAGGAGGGCCAGAAGGTATTTAACCTTTCTCGGTTTGTTATCAAAGCCCTTTATCAGGAATTTATGTGAGGTTTTTTTGTTTTTTTTTTTTTTTTTGTGTGTGTGTAAGAGTCCTGAGGAATGGTTATTTCATTCAGAAAATCAGCCTTTGTTTTTGTTTTACATTTATTTATTTGTGTGTGGTAATGTGGAAGCCACATGGGTTCCATGTGGATTCCTCGGATTTAACTCAGATTGTCAAGCTTGGGGGGCAAGTCATTTCACCAGCCCCCAGCCTTCCTAAGTCTGTCTTCAAATGGCTGCCGGGGCTGATGTTGACCACAATCTGACTCCTACCCTTTCAGAATATAAGGATGCTACGGACTGAGCTTCAGAAACTAGAGCAGTCTCTCCAGTCAGCAGAACGGGCCTGCTGCCATAGCACGGGGGCAGGAAGACTTCGGCAAGCCTTGACCACCTGCGATGACATCCTCATCAAACAGGTGAGGGCAACCTCGGGACCCTCCCTTCCCGCCCACGCCAGTGTGTATGTGAGAAGGGAACTGAGAAAAGAAGATGGCTGGTGAAACATGAAGCCAATGCCATGTTGGGGGTGGGACTCAGGGCTTTTATGTATGCTAAGCAGGCATCTACCACTAAGCTGTGACATTTCCCGATGATGTGTCCTGATGGCAGAGATCTTAAATGCTAAATAGAAATGTATACTTTTTAGACTAAACATGGCACTTGATACCTAGGGACAGGCTGGAAGTTCTGGTATTTGTTTTAGAAGATGATAGGGTCTTACTATGTAGCCCTGGCTGACTTAGAACACACCAAAAAACTGGGATTAAAAGTATGTACTACCATACCCATCAAAGATTCAACCATTTTCTCTAACTTATGTTTCTTAGAACCAGACCCTGGCTGAGCTACAGAATAACATGATGCTAGTGAAACTAGACCTTCGGAAAAAGGCAGCCTGCATCGCCGAGCAGTATCACACCGTGCTGAAACTCCAAGGCCAGGCTTCTTCCGCTAAAAAGCGGCTGGGAACAAACCAGGAAAACCAGCAACCAAATCATCAACCCCCAGGAAAGAAACCATTCCTTCGAAACTTACTTCCCCGAACACCCACCTGCCAAAGCTCAACAGACAGTGGCCCTTATACACGGATCTTGCGCTCACGGCACTCTCCTTTGCTCAGATCTCCTTTTGGCAAAAAATACTAAAGTTGTGGGGATGAAGATGCACCCTTGTTGCTCTAAGGTTGGTCAGCTGATCAGCTTATAAGTCTCTTAAGTTTCAGCACAGATATATATATATGTACCCTGAACTGTATCCAAAATTATTGTATTATAATCACCTATATAATCTTGGTTTTTTTCATGCACAAATATTATACTGAATAAAGACATTGTTTATGCTTTTATTTGGATACCAAACTTAGAAAAATATAAAAAGGGGGACAGAAACTGATATAAATACCACCTAGCCCGTTGGACCCTTGGACAGGAACAGCAATGGGAACCAGCCTAAGGCGTACTACGAAATGAGTCAAATGGCAGAAGTATTCGAAAGGTTTGGTTGGTTGGTTGGTTGGTTGGTTGGTTGGTTGGTTGGTTGGTTGGCTGGCTGGGGTTCTTCGACAGGTCTTACTATGTAGCTCTCACTGGCCTGAAACTTGCTGTGTGGATAGCTAGCCTCAAAATATCCACCTGCCTGTCTCCAAAATGCTAGGATTAAAGACATGCACCACTATGCCCAGCTAATTTTTCTTTATAAATGAAGTCTCAAAAGTAAGAGGGGAATAAAAATGTTCTGAGCACAAGGAAGGCTACATCCTAAACACAGAATGATCAATAGCATCATACAGCACAAACATAACAAACATCAAAGTGTATTTGAAACCTACAAGAACAGAAGGATTCCCTCAACCTTGTAGATAATGTTGAAAACAAAATATTCTTTTGGAGATAAAAGAAAAAAACAATTGCTTCAAGCATTTACTAAAAGACACCAGCATGAATTTTAATATCAGAATACAAAAAATTACTTTCAAATGTCCATGAAGTTATCTGGTCTCCTTGTATTTTCTCATCTGGGTAGAGTTAATGCTATAGCCATCTTTGCCCTCAATAGGAGCCACAGTTCATGCTCATTGAGACTTCCACTTGAAAGGCTTTAGAAGACTTCCTTTGAAAACTGTCTCCCAAAGAACATATGGATAGCTACACTCTATTTAAATCTAGTCTCTGACATCAGAACAGAGGCCACACTCAGCAAAATGAAGGTCATTCTAGCCAGGCCTCATGGCATATGCCTGTCATCCCATCATTAGGAAGGCTGAGGCAGGAAGACCCCAGCCTAGGCTACAGAGAAACCCTGTCTTTAAAAAAAAAAAAAGAGGTCATTACTGTTCAACACCTGACCTTCCTACTGTCAGAAGACAAGCAGGATACTCTGACTCCCTTCCTTGCCTATCCCACTTCCAGCAGCATTAAAACCTTGTTTCTATAGCATCACTTATGGTAAAGTGCTGTAAAAGGGATTTTTGGAGGTGGGGAGACTGTGGGAAGGCCAAGACCTGCTATTCTGAATAGAAGGGAGAAGTGCTGGCTGGCAGAGGACAGTGTCTGTCCCCCGCCATATTTCTGTCTGCCTCTGAAGGTGATTCCATAGGCTGTCCCCAAGGCTGTTTCTATCTGTAAAAATGAGAAGAGCTTAGGTCCTTGGGAGAACAGATGTGGCCGTTCTTTACTGGAGGTAAGGCTTAATACTGGTCTAGCTGACTTGAGTGTCGTCAACTACGGAGTGACTGAAGAGAGGTTGAGTGGAGACACTCTGCGGGTGGGAGTGTTGTTTGCAGACAGTGAGGCAGGGAGGAAAAAGGTGCCCGGCGTGTCAGTGCTGGCTGCCTCCCCTTGGTTTCGCAGCTGGAGGATCTGGCGGAGCAAAGCCTTACCTTCTTCCCGGGTCTGAAACAAAGTCACAGCCGTTTCAAAATGTGTTCAATGCTATGCTCAAAAGCTGGTGATTAAAATACTGTTCAGAACATTCCTTACAAATAAAGGGAGTCTTGCCCCCTTAAGAAAAAGGAACTGTTCAATGGATGACTCCCACAAGTCAAAGGAAGCTTCCCTACCCACCATGTAAAGACCGTATGTTTTTGCCTAAAATCCAAACCTTTTAAAATCCAATACTCACATCGTTGAATGCACAACACTTCTGGGCACAAGTTGAAGCTTCATCCCACAGCTTGCACTTGAAATAGTACTGCGCCAGATAGCGGAAGGCTGTGCTCTCCTCCAAGTGCTCCACTACTTCCTAGACAAGGAAAGCAGACATGACTGAGGTGACAAGAACCCGTCAGTGACACAGCTCTCGTGCTCGGACACATACCCCACAGGAATAGATATCCTGGATGTATTTGATGTAACACTGGGCAGCCTGCTCTGACTCAGTCAACTGTTCATGAAGCCTACAAAAGAAATTGGGCTTTAAATCAAAGACCACACAGCAAGTCAGAGATTAAAAGTAAAGACGTGATTAAAACCAGAAATGACATAAACAAGTAAATTTTAACGTAACATGTTGAGACCCAGAAGATGATTAGTACCTATCAAATAGTTACTATGGTGCACGCCTTCAATCAATCCCCCAAGCACTCAGGAAGCAGAGGCAGGTGGATCTCTGTGAGTTCAAGGCCAGCCTGGTCTACAGGCAGTTTTAGGATAGCCAGGGCTACACAGAGAAACCCTGTCTTAAAAAACCAAAACCAAAATAACAAAAACAAAAAAAGCAAGCAAGGTGTCTACCAGGGCTACATAGTAGGGCTTTGTCTCAAAAAGGAAGAAAAAAGATAGTTACTTAAGGGCTAGGTAAGATGGCTCAGCAGTTAAAGGCACTTGAAGCAAAGCCTGATAACTGGGTTCAATTCCCAGGACCCACGTAACAGTAGGAGTCAACTGACTCCCACCCACAAGATGTCCCCTGACCTCCACATGTATGTACCCACATACATATACACAAAATAAATTTTAAACACTTCTTTAAAAAGAGTAGTTAACTTAAACTGACAATTGGATAATATATCCTTGCAAAAATTTCCTGTTAATACTGGTAAGAATGAAAACTATAGCAAATAACCGACCCCTTCGGAGCGACTCTCCCCTGCACATAGGCCCTGATGCATGCTAGGCAAGTCCTCAACCACTGAACTACACTTCTAGTCCGTGCACGTCTTTTTCAACTCTTTTCATCTCTTGCCTAGTAGGACATCTATTTCCAATTCAAGGTGAAGTGGAACTCTCTAGAGTCAAAGGCTAAAGCCAGAATATAACTTGGAGCCTAGCATGTATAAGGTCCTGGGTTCATCTACAAGACAGAAATAAGAAGAGTGGTGCTCGATTGCAAAACCAGTATTTCCACACCCATGCCCATATTCATATATGACAGACAGCACCTCAGGAAAAGAACCCCAGTATCAGAAACAGTCACTCACTTCGCCAGCTTCACGAGAGCCATTTTCTCCACATCTCCCACAGCATATGCTCTCCAATAACACTGTCAAAGAATAAACCAGTCACTTCTGACTACTGCCCATGTGCAACAACGATCACATCAACGCTAAGGCATGCAAGCCTTCCAGAAATGCAGGCTTGCACGATACAGAGCATTTTCCCTAACTGTGATAGGTCCAGGCTACATGTAGACATCCACACTGATAATCTCCGCCTACAGTTCTTTTATCCTATGCACCTACAAAATATTCAGACATTGCTATACACATAGATCAGAATAAGGGGGTGGGGGTGGAAATCACAGCATATACAGCCCAACCTCCTCCTAAACAGCAGGTTTCTGCTCAAATTCTCCAGGCCAAAATTTGAGGTACCTTTTTGGCTTCCACTAGTTGATTGAGTTTCTCATAACATTCTCCTAAGGCAACCAGCATACGGGAATCATTGGGACTATGAAAAAGAGTAACAAATGGTTAGAGCAAAGACTTCACCAATACCCCAAGTCCTCAATTGAAAGATTAGTCTCTACTATTTCCAATCAATGCAAGGACTGTTCTTCAATCAATGTTTCATTTAATTACATTACTTTGTGTTCATAATTATCCTATACACCCACTAGAAGAGACACTAAGTAAAAATGACTAGACCACACCCTTTAGGTCTGAGAGACATGGTATCAGATGGACCCTTCCCACACAGTCAAGAAACCAACTTACCGTAACTGGTGGGCCCGCCTATAGTAATAAAGGCAATAAAACGGCATCTTAAGAATTTCATAGGTCTGCCCAAGGCCATACCAAGCTCTGTAGTCTCTCTTGTTGACCTCAATGGCATGTCTAAGAAAGACAAAACAGACAGAAACATGGCAAAAGAATTAAGGTTAGCACCACTAGGCTCAACAGAGGCTCCTGCTAACACAGCAGTCCGTTCCATTCACCCCTCCCAACCCAACTAGACGCTTACCGGTAAGCTTGGATAGCAGCAGATGTGTTTTTCATTTCCATGTACTCATGCCCCATCAATGTCCAGGCCCCGAGATACCTAGGATTCAACTTTAGGGCTCTCTGGAAATATAAGGCTGCTTTCTCATGCTGGGAGCGTAAGCTATAATAATTGCCTGATTTTAAAAAAAAAAAAATTCACAGTAAACACACACACACACATATAAATAAAAATAAAGGGGCAGGAGAGATGGCTTGGTAGTTTAAGAGCACTGGCTGCTCTGCCAGAGGACCCGGGTTCAATTCCTAGCACCTACATGGCAGCTCACATCTGACACCCTCTTCTGGCCTCCTTTGTACCAGACACATACATACATATACATACATATATATATGTATACATATATATATGTATGTATATGTATATATAGGCAAACACTAATAAACAAATAAAACCCTTAAAAATAAATAAAAAGAAACATAAAAAATCAAAACCTGGGTTGGGGATTTAGCTCAGTGGTAGAGCGCTTGCCCAGCAAGCGCAAGGCCCTGGGTTCGGTCCTCAGCTCAAAAAAACAAAACAAAACAAAACAAAACAAAACAAAAAAAAAAAAATCAAAACCTGTTCCCTTCATTTCCTTATCTCATGTAGATAAGGCATTTATATACATTTTTGTAATATAACAATTTTCTACAGCATGCTTTAGATTTGTGATTTCTATTTATTTGTTTATTTATTTTTGGTTTTTTAAGACAAGGTTTCTCTTTGTAGCCCTGGCTGTCCTTGAACTCTCTCTGTAGACTAGGCTGTCCTCAAACTCGGAGATCTACCTGTCTCTGTCTCCCCTCAGTGTTAGGATTAAAGGTGTGCGCCACCACACCTAGCTGTAGCTTTGGAGCCTGTCCTGGAACTCGCTTTGGAGATCAGGCTGGCCTCGAACTCAGAGATCCACCTGCCTCTGCCTCCTGAGTGCTGGGATTAAAGGTGTGCGCCACCACCGCCTGGTGGCCTGGCTGGATTTTTGTTTGTTTAGATTAGTGGTTCTAAACTATGTATTTTAAACCGACACTTCAAAGGAATTTCTCAAAAGGATTAAAAAGGTAGAGCTCTGAGCTTCTTAACCAAGATCACAGCATTCTACTACAACTGTTTGTGAAAGGATAAATTAATTTAGGATGCTGTAAAACCTACCTGTCTTACCATGAGTCATGAATGGATAAGAAAAATATGGTAGGCTGGGCAGTGGTGGCGCATGCCTTTAATCCCAGCACTTGGGAGTCAGAGGCAGGTAGATCTGAGTTCAAGGCCAGGCAGGACTGCTATACAAAAGAAACCCTGTCTTGAAAAAATCCAAAAAAAAGGGGACTGGGGAGATGGCTCAGAGGTTAAGAACACTGACTGTTCTTCCAGAGGTCCTGAGTTCAATCCCCAGCACCCATATGGCGGCTCACAACCATCTGTAATGAGATCTGGCTCCCTCTTCTGGCCTGCAGGGATACATGCAAGTATATATAACATACAAATCTTTAAAAAAATCAAAAGAAGAAAGAAAGAAACAAACATATTTAAATATTTTAGATCCAAACAATGGGACCCAATCCAGGAAGAAAAAGAATTACTTTAGATGCTACATTTGTCTTTTTTTTTTTTTTTTTTGACAGGGTTTTTCTGTGTAGCTTTGGTGCCTGTCCTGGATCTCGCTCTGTAGACCAGACTGGACTCGAACTCACAGAGATCCGCCTAGCTCTGCCTCCCAGAGTGCTGGAATTAAAGGCGTGCACCACTGCCCGGCTCCATTTGTCTTTTTTTTTTTTTTTTTTAAGGTTTATTTATTTATTATGTATACAGAAGAGGGCGCCAGATCTCTTTACAGATGGTTGTGAGCCACCATGTGGTTGCTGGGAATTGAACTCAGGACCTCTGGAAGAGCAGTCGGTGATCTTAACCTCTGAGCCATCTCTTCAGCCCTACATTTGTAAGTCTTAAAAGTGTGCAGGATGAATGGGTGGCAAATGCCTTAAATCCTAGCGTTTGGGAGGGAAAGGCAGGCAGAGCTCTGAGTTTGAGGCCACTCTGGTCTACAGAGTAAGCTCTAGGCAGCCAGAAAAAAAAGAAAGGAAAGAAGGAAGAAAGAAAGAAGGAAGGAAAGAGGGAGGGAGGGAGGGAGAGACAGAGAAAAATGCTAACTAAAAGAAATCAAGCAATAAGATTTCATTAACATTAAGTAGTATTCATTTACATAAAATTCCTATAAGAGGCAAAATTATGAACTAGACAGCTAACCAGTGGCCTGGGGCAGGGAAAGGCGTTGACTGAAAACAGACAAATGAAAACTCTTGTGCTAATGGAGTCAGAGTGTGATGTTGCTGGCAGATTAAAGCAGGTAAATCGGGGCTGGAGAGATGGCTCAGCAGTTAAGAGCACTGACTGCTCTTCCAGAGGTCCTGAGTTCAATTCCCAGCACCCACATGGCAGCTCACAACTCTCTGTAACTCCAGGATCCAACACCCTCACAAATACATACAGTCAAAAAAAAAAAAAAAAAAAGCAGGTACATCCTGTGGCTTGTTAACCTTTCCAACAAAGGTTTTCTTCTCTTAAAGAACACCTAGAGCTGTCCTGAGACTAGAAGGGCTGTCTTTTCTTTTTTTAACTGTATTTATTTTTCATTTATCTGTGCTGGAGAATGAATTTGGGGCCTAGGCAAGCACTCTACCGTTGAACCTCCAGTCCCCCCCAAGGGCTTTCATAACATACAGCTGAATGAGAAAAATAAAAGGCACAGGTGAGAATATCATCTGGACTACTTTTACAAAGCAAATAACCGTCACATCTGACGCGTGTGTATTTTTATATCAGTGATTGTCAACCTGTGGGTTGTGGGCCCTTGGGGTTCAAATGATCTTTTCACAGGGGTCGCCTAGGACCATCGGAAAACACAAACATTTACATTACAATTCATGACAGTAGCAAAATTATAGTTATGAAGTAGTAACAAAAATAATTTTAGGGTTGGGGTCACCACAACATGAGGAACTGTATTAGAGGGTCACAGCACTAGAACCACTGTTTTATATGGAATGAGAACATACTCAGGGAGACACAGTGAGTTCCATTCCAGCTTAGGCTATAGGTTGAAACATTACCTCAAAAATCAAAATAAAATTTCCCTTAGGTATAAATTATACATACACAAATAAGCCAGCCAAAACATAGACTGCAGTATGTATTATACTAACTTTCAGAGAACATGAGATACTGTTAAGTAAGATAATGAAAATCTGAAGTAATTACATAGAAGATTCCATTTTGGTAAAACAACAAACAGTAATAAAAATTCCCCATATGTTTTTAAAATAGTTTTAGTTTGTTTTATGAGAAATCAATTATATTCACCGTTTGTACTCTTCTATGTCTGTTATTTAAGTTCAAACTCAACTTCATGTTCACCTTGAAGAAAGCAACAGGGTTGCTCTACAAAAATATCTTTGCCCTAGGCAAGGTGGCTCACGCCTTTAATCCCGGTACTTAGGAGGCAGAGGTAGGAGGATGTGTGTGAGTTCTAGGTCAGCCTGGTCTACGTAGTCAGTTCCAGGAAAGTGGGAGCTCTGGAGATAGACTATGTCATTTAAGAAACAAAACAGAGCCGGGCGGCGGTGGCGCACACCTTTAATCCCAGCACTCGGGAGGCAGAGCCAGGTGGATCTCTGTGAGTTCAAGGCCAGCCTAGGCTACAGAGTGAGTTCTAGGACAGGCACCAAAGCTACACAGAGAAACCCTGTCTCGGAGAAAAAAAAAAAAAGAAACGAAACAAAACGGAACAAAGAGTACACCTGCACCTGCAATCTCAATGCTTGAGAGCAGCAGAAGGTTAAGGTCACCCTCAGCCACAGCGTGAATTGTAGATATGAGATCCCGTCTCAAAAACAACCAACCAAAATACTGGCTGGGTGGGGTAGCACCAGACTGCAGTCTTGGCCTTTGGGAGGTGATGGAAGAATCAGCAGTTCAAGGTCATCCTCCATTGGTTACATTTCGAGCTGAAAATGGATGAAGCTAACTCTCTCTGAGAGAAGTGTCTCAAAAACACAGAAGCAAGCTGAACAGAGTTGGAAAGGTGCCTCAGCAGCTAAGGGTGTATACTGCCCTTGCAGGGGAGCTGGGTTTGATTCTTAGCTCCTGTGTCATGAGGCCCCAGAGGGATCTGACACCTCTAGCTTCTGTGGGCACCTGTGTGTGCACACAGGCCAAGGTGTAAGCACAAACAAGTTTTTAAAATAAAAATTTAGGTGAACAATGGTGACACATGCCATTAATCCCAGCACTTGGAAGGCAGAGGCAGGTGGATATCAGTGAGTTCAAGGCCAGCCTGGTCTACAGAGCAAGTTCCGAACAGCCAGGACTGTTACACTGAGAAACCCTGTCTTGAAAAAGAAAAAAAAAAAATTTCAAAAGCAAGTCAGCCATGGAAGCTCATGTCAATAACCCTAATACTTGGAAGTCTAGAGCAGAAGAACCACCATGAGTTAGAAGCCAGTAGGGCCTAAAGAGCTCTAGGTCATTCTGGGCTAGGGTGAGACACTCTCTCAAAATACCTCTAAGATGGGTCTGAGTGTAGCTCATCAGTTCAGAGCATGGGCTACTATTCCAAAGGACCAGGGTTCAATTTCCAGCACCCACATGGCTGCTCACAACTACCTATAACTCCAGTTCCAAAGGAACAAGCTCTTTTCTGGCCTCCAGGGACACCAGGTATACACACAGTACACAGACATACACGCAAGCAAACACACACATAAAATTTAAAATTAAAAACAGAAAAAACAAAACAAAACAGCCAAGCGATGGTGGTGCACACACGCCTTTAATCCCAGCACTTGGGAGGCAGAGGCAGGTGGATCTCTGTGAGTTTAAGGCAGCCCTGTCTATAGAGCAAGATCCAGGACAGCCAGGGCTACACAGAGAAACCCCATCTTGAAAAACCAAAAAAAAAAAAAAAAAAAAAAAAGAAAAGAAAAAATCCTCTAAGATGGCTAAGAGGTTAAAGGAACTTGCTACCAGGCCTGATAACCTACATTTGATCCCTGGGACCCACATGGTACAACTTCTTCAAGTTGTCCTCAGACCACACCACATGTGCACCTTGGCACACACATCTTGGTACATATATGCATGCACACACAGACACACACACACAAAGAAAGAAAGAAATATAGTAAAAGTAATCATAAAAATAGGCCTAGCAAGATGAGTTTTAGCCAGATAGTCTATATAACTGTTTGAGCTTAGGTTCAGAAACAGATCCTATCTCAAAAAAATCAAGGTAGAGCCAAGTGTGGTAGCTCTGTCTTGACCTTTAATCCCAACATCCAGGAAGAAAATAAATACAGGCTATCTTTGTGAGTTCAAGACCAGCCTGGTCTACACAGCAAGTTCCAGAGCTATCTATAGAGGCTTTGTCTCAAAAAGAAAAGTATGGTGATATTTCACTTGTACTGAAACGTGATTTTATTTGTATGTTAATAAATAAAGTTGCCTGGGGGTCAGAGCTAATAGCAAGCTATAGCAGAAGCTGGGCAGTGTTGGCACACACCTTTAATTCAGATCACATGACAGGCAGATCTCTGTGTGTAAAGGATACAGCCAGCATGGAGACACACGCCTTTAATCTCAATACCAACCATAGAAGACCTGGAGGTCTGTATAGATAGGCAGTGACAAGGAGGTCATGTGGTTGGGTATACAACCAATGAGAAGGCAGAACAGAAAGTCAATAAAAAGACAGATACACAGGAAGTAGGTCTCTTGCTGAGGGGAAGGACAGCAGTGACAGGAAGGGTAAAAAGGCAGTTTTAAGTCTCAGCTCTCAGCTATTGCTCTGACCTCTTGGGCTTTTAACTCTGCAATTGGCTCTGTGTTTCTTATTTAATAAGACTGTTCATCTACAGAAAAGAGATAGATTAAAAGAAACAAAAGTGGCTAACTCTCACCAATTACACAGCATGTTTCTACTCGGTATTTATCAATTTCACAGAGGTTATGGGCCAGATAACTCAATTCAGACTTCATGCTCTGGGGAGAAAAAAGAGGAAGACCACATGAGCCCGATAAAGCACCCCGAAGTTGTTTTTTCTTTAGCTAATAACATGATATCTAATCCAGGAGCTTCATCCAGATCAATCAAGAGAAACAAATTACCCGGACGTAAAGAAGATTGGAGAATGTGTCCATATTTTCAATCCTGTAAGGATCTTGTTTCCTCAGCTCATTAAAAATAGAAAGGGCTTTGTCGATATCTGCAAAAAGAAAGCAGAATTCAAACCCCAACTAACTGCACCCCGAGTCCGCCAGCATTCCAGCATCTTATTCACCCACCTCTGATATTGTGATAGGCAACTGCGATCTGGGAAACGATGTATGAGCTCTTGGAAAAGCCCACATCAATGAGATGCTGATACTTCTGCAGGGCCTCCTCTATCAGCTGCAATTCTGTGTATATATGAGCCAGGAAGAATTCTTTCATCCAGGTGTCGGGTAAAGACAGGAACTTCAGCTAGCACCCAGAGAGAGGGATACATTTAGTATAATCTGGTCTTTCTCCCAAAACAACACCAAAAAAAGAGCATTACTTTCTAAAAGGATTCATCACTAAAATTTTATTAGAATACCTACAAATGAATACAGGGTAATATCACTGAATTTGATTTATAAGCATAATTAGGAGAGAATGGCCCAGTAGGATAGACTTTAAAAAAACAAAACACAAAACAAACAAAAGCCACAAAACTTCAGACTAAGTAGAATCTAAGTAGAGCACAGAGAAGAGAAAAAGACAGCATTCCAGGAAAGGGCAATAATTAAGGTACAGTATTGAAAACAAGGAAACTAGCTTTGTGTAAAAAAAGTGGACCCCATCACACACCAGAAAACAAGATACTGTCAGAAACGACTGCGAATTTCTGCCACCATGCTGGGTAGTGGTAGGGCATGCCTTTAGTCCCAGCACTCAGGAGGCAGAACTAGTGGATCTCTGAGTTCAAGGCCAGCCTGGTCTACAGAGCAAGATCCAGGACAGGCACCGAATTATACAGAGAAACCCTGTCTCAAAAAACAACAACAACAAAAAAAATTGCTGCCACCAAAGTGTTTTAAGACGGTTCCTTCATGTAATCCCAGCACTCAGGAGGCTGAGACAGAAAGATGGCCATGAAGTTGATGTCAGTCTGGTCGTCACAGAGAGGCCATCTTTTAAAAAAAATTAAAAAGAGCTATGCATGGTGGTGCACATTTTTAATCCCAGCAGTTGGGAGGCAGAGGCAGGAGGATCTTTGTGAGTTCAAAGACAGCCTGGACTACACATCAAGTTCCAGGACCCAGACCTACACAGAAACACCCTGTCTCCTCCTTGGGAGGTAAGGCAAGAGGATCTCTGTGATAGTCTGTTCTACATGGAGAGTTCCAGGTCAGCAACGACTACATAAAGAGATCACTCTGGTGGGGGGGGGGGGGGGGGGATGGATGCTCTTGCAGCAGACCTGGGTTCAATCCCTAGTACCCACAGTGTGGCTCATAACTGCCTGTAATTCCAGAGATTCTGATGCCTTCTTTTGACTTCCTTGGGCACCATGCACACATATGGTGCACATACATTCATACAGGCAAACACTTGTACACATAAAACTAAATAAATCTTTTGAATTTAAAAATTAAAAAAAAAAAAAAAAAAAAAGCCGGGCAGTGGTGACGCATGCCTTTAATCACAGCACTCGGGAGGCAGAGCCAGGAGGATCTCTGTGAGTTCGAGGCCAGCCTAGGCTACAAATTGAGTTCCAGGAAAGGCGCAAAGCTACACAGAAAAACCCTGTCTCGAAAAACCAAAAAAGAAAAAAAAAAAAAAAAAAAAAAGATCTCAGGGCAGATCATAATGGCACATACCTTTAATTTCCAGCACTTGGGAGACAGAGGCAGCCTGGTCTACACAGAGTTTCAGGATAGCCAGGGCTACATAGAGAGCCTCTTTCTCAAACAAACAAAAAGGCAGGCATGACAGTACACACCTATACTCCCAGGGAGGGCGGTACGAGGAGGCAGAAGAAGCACAGGTTAAATAAAGCCTAGGCCACCTCGCCAGCTCCAACAAACAAAACAGTGAAAGGGCTGGAGATGCAGCAAGGAGCTGGCTACAAACCAAGCGGACAGTGGAGTGCCCCCACGAGACTACCACAGATTGCAAAGCTCCCCACGACACTACCACAGATCGCACAGCCCCCACGGAGCCTATGTCCATTTACCATCTCTTTGTCTGTGATCAGGTTACACAGCTCCAACCAGGCTCCCCAGTGCAAAGGCAAAACGTGAGTAGCCTCTACAAACACATCAATGGCCTCCTTCACCAAGTCCAGTTTCCGAAGCACCACCCCGTACCTGGGAAAGAAAGTCACAGCCACCAGGGAGGTTAGTGCCTGAGAACGTCCCCTCTATGCAAGGGGGCAAAGGTGCTGTGGAAAGCGTCAAACCCCAGGAACACTCACAGGTAAAGGCCAAACCCATCGAGTCCCCGGGCCTGGTGCTTCCTGCTGAGCTCCACTCTCAGCTCTCTGAGGGCCTCGTTCTTCACCTGTCCTTTTTCTAGGGGTCCTAGGAGAGAAAAGACGTTTGTTGTCATCCTCAGACACACACACATATTTCTGTTATCAGCAACCAAAACTCTAGCTGCAACCCCCCCCCCCCCACCATCCACTTACTCTAGATGATGGCTGGTGTGCAGTCCTAGGTTATCAATGTTTACCAATCACAAGTTTCAATTACAACGGAATTGCCCACCGGAGGTTGCAGAAAACAAGCATGGGTTAAGGGAACCAAAGAAGCCACCAGATCGATTCCCACAGCAGCCCTGAGGTAGAGCTGGATGGACAACCAGGGAGCTGAGATAAGCCATGAGCTCTCCATTCTTCATGGGCCATGCAGTCTACTTATGGTACCTGTATGGTCTGTATGCATCTAAGTGTGCAGACCTGCTTTTTAGGACAAAAAGTTAGACAGAAAAAAAAAAAACAAAAACCATACCTAGGCTATCAACTGTTTCGTCATCCTTCTTTTTCTCTCCAGACTGTAAGAGAGGAGGGAAAAAAAATTAACAAATGGGTTTTTTTTTTTCAGCTTATTCTAAAATGCTTCCTAAACTCAGCAGCCTGATTCTATCTACAGGGCTAACTAAAGTCTACGCAAAATAACACCCACCTTCTAAACAACCATCATTCAGGTGTTCCCACTGGCTAAATATGGGGTACACTGAGCACTGAAGACTTAAATATAGTAATGAATCATAGATCGCTAAAAATATGAGAATCTGTGAGTTCATGTTGATACTAAGCAGAGAAATAAATGTGGAAGGGGATGGCGGCTCTTACTGGAAGCATAATGCCTTGTGTGGATTAAGTGTGGAAAGAATGCTAGAGTGGAAACAACAATTTTAAATTATCAGGGAAAGGTGATTTGGGCAGGAAAAAGTCTGTTTTAGGGGAAAATCAGCTATGGACATTGGGGCTGAAGCTGTAGCTCTGTTAAGAGTGTCTGCCCACCATGAATGTAGCAGCTTAGTATGCTGGTCAGTTTATGGATAACAGAACAAAAAATGGGTAAGACACATCAGACATGCCATAGGAAGATTTTGTTTGTTTGGTTGTTTTTTTTGGTTTTTCGAGACAGAGTTTCTTGGTGTAGCTCTGGCTATTCTGGAACTCACTATGTGGACCAGGCTGGCCTCGAACTCACAGAGATCTGCCTGCCTCTGCCTCCTGAGTGCCAGCATTAAAGGCCGGTGCACCACCACCACCTGGCAAATGTTCTGTTTTTTAAAAAGGAGTCAAACTTAGCATGGTGGTGCATGCCTTCATTCTCAGCATTTGGGAGACAGAGGCAGGCCTGGTCTACAGAGAGAGTTCCAAGATGACCAAGGACACACAGAGAAACCCAGTCTTGGAATGGAGAAAGAAAGAAAGAAAGAAAGAAAGAAAGAAAGAAAGAAAGAAAGAAAGAAAGAAAGAAAGAAAGAAAGAAGGAAGGAAGGAAGGAAGGAAGGAAGGAAGGAAGGAAGGAAGGAAGGAAGGAAGGAAGGAAGGAAGGAAGGAAGAACACAAGAAAAGTCACATGTGGTAATGCATGCCTGTAACCCTGGCACCCTGCAGAGCTATCCATAGGAGGACAATGGTTCTGGGGCAGCCTGGGCTAGAGTACATAGTAAGACAGTATCCAAAACAGAGTTATAAATACAATATTAATTTTACTCACATTGTCACTTATTTATTTAGGCTTTCTGAGAAAGGTTCTATTATAGCCATAGCTGACCTAAAACTGTCAATACAGACCAGGCAGTCTTTAAACTAGGAGAAATTCTCCTGCCTCTGCCTTTTGAGTGCTAAGATTACAGGTGTATGCTGCCATACAAGGCTGCATTGTCCTTTATATTAAAAACTGTTAACAGCCATGAAACAAAGTAATAAATAAACTACAAATAAGTGATAAATGAGTTCATAAAACCTTAAATCAACTGAGACTTTTTAACTCAATTATGTTTTTCTGGGGGGGTGGGGAGAGGGTTCCTTTATTTTATTTATTTATCTGTTTGTTGGCTTGTTATTTATTTATTGAGACAGGACTACACTATGCAGACCCAACTGGTTTCAAACTCTTACTCCTTCTGCCTCGGCATCCCAAGCACTTGGATTCTAAGTGTACATCATCATGTCCTGCTTCCAGGCCTTTGTTGAGTTAGGACCTCTACCACTACCTGGCCTGGAACTCACTATGTCAATGTGCAGACCAAGATGGCCTCAAACCTGCTGAATGCTTAACTCTCTGCATCTACAGTATGGAGATTATAGACACCACCACACCTTGTCAATTCTTAAGCATCAGTAGCAATTCATACAGATCCTTCCATAACCCAAAGAAAAGAGTCATCCTGTTGTTAATCATCCTACCTACATTTTCTTATGTTGCCATTTCTTTAAACTTTGCTACACCCCTTTTTTCTTTCTTTCTTATTTTTTTTAAGACTCTGTGTAGCCCTAGTCTGCTAGAAATTCACTATGTAAACCAGGCTAGCCTTGAATTCACAAAGATCCACCTGGTTCTGCCTCCTGAGTGCTAGAATTACAGGTGTGCACTACCAGGCCTGGCATTATTTTTTTTATTATCATTACTGCAATATAGTTATTATTAAGTACATTCACTTGGTGACCCACTACCTAGCTATTGAATGTTTTCAAGGCTGGAGAAATGATTCAGCAGTCAAGAGCAATGACTGCTCTTCCAGATGGCCCAGATCAAATCCCAGTACGCACAAAGCAGCTCATACCCATCTGTAACTCCTGCTTCAGGGAAACCAATGCCCTCTTCAGGCCTCTGCTGGTACCAGGCCCACCCATGATACACATACACACATGCAGGTAAACCATTCACATATATAATTTCTTTTTAATTAAAAATTTTCCTCTTGCCAGGCGGTGGTGGCGCACGCCTTTAATCCCAGCACTCAGGAGGCAGAGCCAGGCGGATCTCTGAGTTCGAGGCCAGCCTGGTCTACAAAGCAAGTTCCAGGATAGGCTCCAAAAGCTACACAGAAAAACCCTGTCTCGAAAAACAAACAAACAAAATTTCCTCTTGGTTCCAAATACAGACACTTCAATGAAGGCAGAGCAACATCTTAAAGTGACCTCACCAGGTATCTGGAATACATATACAGGAAATAGGCTTTCTTGCTATTGCAGCCATGCAGGAAATGTGCTGCCCGATCATACTCTTTAACATCAAAGTAGGCCTTAGCCAGGGTGTAAGCGTCCACATCCTGGGCATCCTCCTAGAAGAAACAAGGTTATGTGAGTGGTTAGGACAAAGACAGCCAAAGTTTACCATGAAAAGCATATTCATTAATTTCAAGATACAGGAAAATAATTATTTCTCCTTCCCCAAAATGTGTAAATACATGCATTTATACAGTATTTTTAAATAAATTTATCACTTGTAAAGCCAAAGAACTTTTTTTCTAAAGTTTTTTTTTTTTTTTTTTTTTTCAAAATAAAAAGTGGGGCCTGGCATGGTGCTACACACCCTTGATCCCAGCCACTGGGAGGCAAAGGCAGGCAGATCTCTATAAGTTCAAATGAAGCCTGGGCTACAGAGTGAGACTCAGGGCAGCCAGTGCTACATAATGAGACTCTGTCTCAAAAACAAAACAAAACAAAGCTGGGGTCTGGGGAGACGGTTCAACAAGTAAAGTGCCTGCCACCCCCACTTAAAAACCAGATACAGCAGCCTACATCGGAACCCCAGTGCATGCCTACAATCCCAACACTTGGGGGTAGAAGCAGGAGGATGAAGTCAAGGCTATCCTCAGCTTTACAGCAAGTCTGAAGCCAGCCTGGGCACCGAGCGGCCCTGTGTCAAAAGAAAGAGAAGAGGGGAGGAGAGTCAGAAGGGGAAAAAAGAAAAGGGGAAAGGCAGGGAGAGGAGAAGATGGCATCATGAACGGAGAAGAAAAGGTCATCCTCATTACTGTAGTGTTGAATATCCCTGCCTGTCATACACAAGTCTGGTTTGCTGGAGCCAGCAAGGTGACTCAGAAGGTTAAGAACACTTGCCACCAAGCCTGAAAACCTGAGTCAATTCCCAGGACCCATATAGCAGAAGGAGAACCAACTCCGGCCTACTGTGGAATAATCCTTCTGTACACTGTGTGAATATATGTTGCTATGATTGGCTTAATAAACAACCTGACTGGCCAATGACAGGATAAAGTTAAGTGGGAAAGACAAACTGAGAATGATGGGATGAGGAAGGGTGGAGTCAGAGGAGTCGCCAGCCAGATGGAGAACCAGTTGAACACACAAAATAGGACAGAGATAAAAGTCACAAGCCTTTTAATAGAAATGGGTTAAGTTGTAAGTGCTAATTAGTAACAAGCCTGAGCTATTGACAGAGCATTTACAATTTTTATTAAGCCTCTGAGTGATTATTTGAGAGAGTGGGACAGGAAAACTCCATCTACACCTGCAGGCTATCTTCTGACCTCAACATATGTGCCATGGCATGCATGCACACACATACATATACAGTAAGTAAATAAAATTTTACGTGAATTATGATGAAATTCATCCAGGACAGGTATGGTGCCTATAATCTCAGCACCCAGTAGCACCCAGTAGACAGAGGAAAGGGGATCTTTGAAAACCCAAGGCCAATCTGGTGTACACACTAAGTCTGAGACCAGCAAACACTACCAAAAAATTATGCAAAACTGCATAAACATACACATATAAG
Source organism: Peromyscus eremicus (assembly GCF_949786415.1). Taxonomy (NCBI): domain Eukaryota; kingdom Metazoa; phylum Chordata; class Mammalia; order Rodentia; family Cricetidae; genus Peromyscus; species Peromyscus eremicus. The sequence goes on from NC_081435.1 coordinate 23,699,361, forward strand.
ATAATATTCCTAACTCTTCATGCACCTATGTAACTCAGAAAGTTTTACTACTTGGGACTATACAGCCTTTAAATTTGTATTTTTTTGAGCCAACAATGACTCAATGTCACCAAGCCTGAAAAATCTGAATTTGATACCCAGGACCCACATGGTAGGAGGAGAAAACTAACTCCCAAAAGTCATCTTCTGATCACCACATGGCATGGTAGTGCACACCTTTGATCCCAGCACTCAAAAGGCAGAGGCAGGCAGAGCTCTGTGAGCTTAAGGCCAGCCTGGTCTACATAACAAGTTTAGGCCAGCCCGGGTGTCTTAGGGTTACTGTTGCTATAATGAAACACCATGACCAAAGCAACTTGGGAAAGAAAAGGTTTATTTCACTCACAGTTCCATATCATCATCAAAAGCAGTGAGGGCAGGAACTCACACAGGGCAGGAACTTGGAGGCAGGAGCTGATGCAGAGGCCATGCAGGGGTGCTGCTTACTGTCTTGTTCCTCATGGCTTGCTCATCGTGCTTCCTTATAAAATCCAGACCACCAGCCCAGAGTTGGTACCACCCACAATGGACTGGGCTCTCACATCAATCACTAATTAAGAAAATACATTACAAGCAAGGAGGGAGGCCTGGAGGTGGTGGCGCACGCCTTTAGTCCCAGCACTTGGGAGGCAGAGGCAGAGGCAGATGCAGATGGATCTCTCTGAATTTGAGGCCAGCCTGGTCTTCAAAGAGACCTGTCTCTGAAAAAAAAAAAAAAAAAAAAAAAAAAAAAAAAAAAAAGAAAAAGAAGAAAAGAAAAGAAAGGAAGGAAGGAAGGAAGGGAGGGAGGGAGGAAAATGCCTTACAGTTGGATCTTATGGAGGCATTTTCTCAACTGAGGTTCCCTCCTTTCAGATAACTCTAGCTTGTGTCAAGTTGACATAAAACTAGCCAGCACACAAGGCTACATAATGAGACCCTGTCTCAAAAAATAAATAAGTAAAAGTAAACACCCAGAATGTTCTGCTCAAAGTTAGAGACAATGTAATTCAGAGGTATTTGTTTTTAAAATGAAAGTTTCATCCAGGCCTCGTGCATAGTCCTTTAATTTGAGCTACTCAGAAAGGTGAAGCAAGAAGATGGCAAATTTAAGCCCTGCCTGGGTCCCTGAGTGAGACTCCCATCTCAAAACGAAGAGTGGGGCTGGAGAGATGGCTCAATAGTTAAGAGGACTGGCTACTCTTGCAGAGGACCTGGGTCTGGTTCCTAGCACCCACAAGGCAGCATAAAGGGAATCTGACACCATCTGCTGGCTTCCATAAGCACCAGGCACGAATGTGCTGCACATACACACATGCAGACACACACCTATACACAGAAAATGAAAACAAATTTTTTTTTTTTTTTTTTTTTTTTAGTAAGAAGAGAGCTGCCAATATAAAATATAGCTCAGTGTTAGAGTGCTTGCTTAGCACAGGTCCTAGGTTCAGTACCTAAAAGAAAACCAAACCAAACCAAACACCTGAAGTTTTTTAATGTTTACTCTATAAATTTTAGATCAAGGCTAAATTAGATTTAAATATTTCTTCCATGACAGTCCTTAGAGAAAAAAAATAAAATAAAAACAATAAGTGCTCAACAATTTAGCAAAGGGGCTAAGTCAATACATCTCATAGCCACGTGAAAGCTATTAACCTCGCTGATAGCTAACACTTATAATGTCTATAAAACCCAAGTATTACATGAGTTCTCAAAAAATTATTTATGTAGTTTACACTTACTTCCTGTGTGTGTGTGTGTGTGTGTGTGTGTGTGTGTGTGTACATGCATACACCACAGCAAGCCTGTAGAGGCCAGAGAACAACTTTCAGAAGTCAGTTCTCTTCCTCCACTTTGTGTGGTCCAGGAATCCAAACTCAAGTTGTCAGCCTCATATCTGGCCCTCGTGACATGAATTCTCGAGAGGGGGATATTTACAGAAGCTCTTCTCTCACTTGATACTGTTCATTCTTTACTCATTCAACAAAGCGTTATCCTACTAAGGACATCAACGTGCCTAGGCACTGGGACAGTCGGCCCAGAGACGTACAAGGTAACAAGACAAATGCAAATCACAAGGATTTTAAACTCATATAAAATAATATATGCTTCATTTCACCCTCCTTGCCTTACTTAATCTTCTATTATCTATAAGTGAAAAGGATGTCAAATTGGGAGGGGGTTGGAGGGTTGAAGTGGGTGCTCACTCAATAGGCTGGCCTCAAGCAACTGGCAATCCCCCTGCCTCAGCATCCCAAGTGTTGAGATTACAGGCATGAGCCTCCACACCCAGCAGCAGAAAGCTTTCCACTTCTAATTCACCCGCCAACATGGATGGTGTTAGTAGAGAACAAGCCTGACATACAGATGAAAATCTACTTACAAGTCCCATGCACTCCAACTCCTACTGTTAATAAGAATGGTTAATTTTATTGAATCCTATGTGCCTGGTACTTTGGGGGGGGGGGGGTTGGGGGGGTAGGGGCAGGGCTTTTCGAGACAGGATTTCTCTGTGTAGCCTTGGCTGTCTTGGAACTCCCTCTGCAGCCTAGGCTGGCCTCAAACTCAGAAATCTGCCTACGTCTGCCTCCTAAGTGGGATTAAAAGTATGTGCCATAGCCCAGCCCAAACCCATACTCTTAATCAATTTGCAAAGAAGAGCAACGGTGTAGAAGAATGATTTCACTCTGTTGCAAAAACTTCATGTTTCCTATTAGCACTGTCCAGGTTGGCTTCAAAACCTAAAAGGCTCCAGGGGTTTGCTTTTGTCTTTATCTCCTGTGTATGAGTGATTTACCTGAATATGTCTGTGCATCACATACATATGTGATGCCCTCCAAGGCCAGAAGACGGCCTCGGATCTCCCAGGAACTTTGTTACAGGCAACTGTTAGCTACCTCTGTGGATACTACTGGGAATCAAACCCAGTTCTTCTAGAAAAGCTGCTGACTGATGAGCCATCTCTCCAGCCCAAGGATGACTTTTTTTTTAAAGATCTAGTTTTCTTTATGTGTATGCATGTGTATCTGTGTACCACGTATGTGTGTGTGTGTGTGTGCCCGTGGAGAACAGACGGTATTGGATGCCCTGAAGTTGGAGTTACAAGTGATTTTGAGACGCCTGCTGAGGGTGCTGGAAATCGAACGGGCTTCTTAACCACTGAGCCATCCCTTCAACCCCATCAAGGCTGAAATCTCAAACAATAACTGTTCACCAACTCTCTCCAGCTTAAGTTAACAGCAGAGACCACATCTTCCAAGGCGCAAGCAACCCCCACACATGAATTCGCTTGCAAGGCCCAGCTCAAACGCTGGCGTTTCAACTCCAACATTCCCACCGAGCAGCTGGCTCTCCTCCAGTGACAGGGCGCCGAAGACCTCTGGGGCCACATCCCCCTGTGGCTAAGGACCGTCACTGTACCGACGTCCTTACCTCTGTAAGAGGCGGCGGCGGCTGCAGCTCGGACAAAGGCAAGGCGGGCAGAGAGAAGGCCAACTCCGCGGACCTGGAACACCACACAAACTGCATCAGCCACGCGAGCCCCCGAGGCCGAGATCCAGCGCCGCCCCTGCCGACCCCGACCTCTCACCATTTGCTGCTGTGGAGCAGGCCCCGCTCCCGAGTGAGGCCCGCGATGAGCAGCAGCTGCTTCTTAATTTCCCGCAAGTCTGAGAAATCCGCGCTAGTGGACACGCCTGGTACCGCGGCGGCGGCCGCTGCCACCGAGACTACCGAGGAACTCGCAGCCATTTTCCTCCCTCGGCTGCTCCGGCCAATCAGCGGCGACGATACTTCCTCGGCCGAACCGGGAAAGTCTGTCTCTCATTGGCCTAGCCTTGCTCCGGATCAACCAATCACAAACCTTCTCTGTAATGTGCAGAAAAGGCGATGGAAGGGAAAAAGAGACAATTACACTCTGATTGGCAAGAGATACTGAGGGAGGTAAATTAGAACGAGAAGGGAAGGGGAGGGAGATGCATAAAGAATTTGATGGGTGGGGGACTGAGGGATCGTAGCAAGAGAAGATGGAGAAGAGGGAAAGCCATGCACCTTAGTGGTAATGTGTGGAACGAGAGACGGAAAGGGGCGTGGTTTATGGGAAGATTCTTTGCTAGGGGATAGCAATGATGGATGCATTCTGGAAAGAATTCGCAGATTCCCCTGGGATTTTTCCTTGCAGTATATTAAGATGCACTACCTCCCGTGGAAAATCATTCCTCTTTATCACCCTCCGCTTTGCCCAAACAGGGGGAAAACAGCCAATACTGATTGAAAAAAGGTGTTGCGCACTTTTACAAATGTCATCTGATTTAATTCTAAAATCAGAACTATGGTATTCCTATCATTTTATCACCACAGTTTTATAGATAAGAAAACAATCTCAGGCCCAAGAAAAAAATTTAAATTATAAACTATATGTGACTCTGAAGCCCAGAGCTCTTAAATATCACATGTAGAGTGCTGTAGGTGTGTAACTCTTGCTTAATCCCTAGCACCCACCCCCAAAATTACATGCAATAGTTAATAGTTATTTGTTGTTTGATTGATTTGTGGGGATAGGTTCTCATGAAGCTCATGCTGGCCTTGAACTCCTAATCTTTCTGCCTTCACCTACTATGCTGATATTACAGATGTGTACTGCTAAGCACCAATGACTTTTTTTTTTAAACCCAAGAGTCTTTCGTATAGCCAGATCGGGAAGTTGAGGAAGGAGGATTGAACAGGCCCAGAAGTTCTAGACTAGCCTGGGGAACATAGACTGGAGATTTTTTTTTAATATACATAGTAGAGTCAGACTAGGCCCGAGACTGGGAGCGACGCGGAGATTGGGGCAGCGGCCACTGAGGCCGACCGCACTCTGTTTGTGGGCAACCTGGAGACGAAGATGACTGAGGAGCCTCTCTTGGAGCTGTTCTACCAGGCTGGGCCAGTAATAAAGGTGAAAATCCCAAAAGATAAAGATGGCAAACTGACGCCTTTAATCCCAGCACTCGGGAGGCAGAGCCAGGCGGATCTCTGTGAGTTCGAGGCCAGCCTGGGCTACCAAGTGAGTTCCAGGAAAGGCACAAAGCTACACAGAGAAACCCTGTCTCGAAAAACAAAAAAACAAACAAACAAAAAAAAAAGATGGCAAACTGAAACAGTTTGCAAATTTCAAACACGAAGTGTCTGTTCCTTACGCCATGAATCTTCTCAATGGAATCAAAGTCTTCGGGAGGCCTATCAAAATTCAGTTTGCATCAGGAAGTAGTCACGCCTCTCAGGATGCCAGTGCGTCATATCCCCAGCATCATGTTGGAAATTTAAGCCCTACCTCCACATTTCCGAACAGCTAGCAAAGGACGGTGGGTAACGTAACTCCGTCAGCACGGATGGTCCAGAGGTCCTTCTCTTCTCCAGAAGATTATCAGCGGCAAGCAGTGATGAACAGTGTTTTCCGACAGATGTCTTATGTTGGGAAATTTGGTTCTCCACATGCAAATCAGTCGGGATTTTCGCCCTCAGGTCAATCACACGCTCATACCTTTAACCCGTTCCAGCTCCCAGTGGCGCCAAGGTGCACCGTCATCACGGCGTAAAAGACAAAATTCTCACCCCTCCGTAGGAGATAGACACTACAGCCGTGAGCAGCTCTCCTCTGACCATGGGTCTGACATCATTACAGAGGAGCCCGAGAGGGTTTCTACTATGACGACAGGAATCATACTGGCTGGAGCCAT